>NW_008350402.1:2851264-2855483 GCF_000622305.1 Nannospalax galili
TTGCATCTCTTAGCTATTGTGAAAAGAGCAGCAACAAACATGGTTGTACAGGTGTCTCTACAATAGGATGAGTCCTTTAAGTATATGCCAAGGAGTGCTATAACCAGGTCATATGGTAGGTTCATTTTTAGTTTTTTAAGAGTTATCCACACTGTTTTCCATAGAGGTTGCATGAGTTTGCAATCCTACCAGCAGTGAATGAGCATTCCCCTTTCTCCACATCCTTGCCAGCATTTGGTATCATTTGTTCTCTTGATCCTAGCCAGTCTGATTGGGGTAAGGTGATACCTTAGGGTGGTTTTAATTTGCATTTCCCTAATTACTAACAATGTTGAACACTTTTTAAGATGTTTCTTAAAGCTAGGGATACAGCTTGGTAGTAGTGGGCCAGCCTACCTAGCATGGGTGAGGCCCCTGTTTCAATCCCCATTACTGAAAGAAAGCAAAAATGTCCTTTCTCCCTGAAGTTGTTTCTGTCAGGTATTTTGTCAGTGACAAGCACGGAAGAACATCCAGGTCAAAACAGATCGGGCTGCAGCACATGAGCTGAGTTGTAGGTAAGTCTTTGCATTCTTTTTGAGAAGGTAAGGAAGAGAACAACGCTGGGGCCCACATCTCTAGAGTCTGACCATGAGCTGCTTGCACCACGCTTGTTTATCCATACTCCAAACATTCTGGTGTTTTCTTTTCTTTACTTTTTTTGATATGAAGAAAATGTGGCAAAATTAGACTCAGGGTTTTGTGTAGGCTACGCAGGTATGCTACCACTGAGCTACATCCCCAGCCTTATTTATTCTTCCCCTGGGTTATTTTTATACAAATCCCACATGATCAGACACTTAATGCTTAAGTATTTTAGTATCTATCTCTGAAATGATTGATTGGTTCCATGGTTTTAAAAAAAAATCACTGAAATAAATTACCATTATAACATCTAAAACCTGGTAATTATTCCTCAGTATCATTAGTTACATAGGAGTCAGATCTCTAAAAATATTTTCCCCTCCCCCACCACACCTCAATCCCATTTTTGTCTTGAGGCTTGTGTAGCCCAGGCTGGCCTCAAATTAGCTGTGTAGCAGAGGACGACTTTGGATTTCTGATCCTCCAGTCTCAATACCTCAGGAGCTGGAAATTACAGGCATGTTCCATCATGCCTGGCTTCAAAAATGTCTTACAAATGCTATATTTCAATCTGCTCAATTAAACTAAGAGCAAAATGAAGGTGAAGATTATGTTCAGTCTCTTTTACTCTATTTCTCTCTTCTTTTAGTTCTTCTCTCTCCCAGCCCCTCCCTTTTTTATTTTCCTCTTTGCTCTGGTCTCACCAGTGTTCTCTCTTTTAAGTTCCGTTTTTCGGAAGACATAGTTTCCCACAGAGGAAACTAAAGTTTCTCTGGATCTGCACTTTGTTATTTGTAGTTCTTGGTGTCTATGTCTCTATTTCCCATAAGTTGGCACCTAGATCTAGAGAGATGAGGGTTTGCATTTCAGTGTAGCTATGGGCTAGGGGCCCCTGTGGCCATGTGCATGAGCTTGGTTTCTTCGATGAGTTTCCAGCTTTGGAGTCTGTCCACATGAACCCAGCCCAAAGGTCTCACTTCCTTCACAGACCAGGTAACAACTAATTTCTCTCAGAACCTCTTGATTCCTTTTGTTAGCAATGGTACTTAGAAAGCATAATCTGGGTACTAGGGGTGCTGTTTAGTTTCTCACGGTTTCTATGCCTTCTCAGAGGGAAGAGCACTGGGAAAAAAATCACATAATTATAGATGGAATATATGATCACATATTAATGATTTACACATAGTATTCATATATTAATCATATTTGTTATATATAGTATATAGGAATTATATTTTATATAATATATTTGAGCTAAAATATATATAGTCATGAACCACACAACTGTTTTGGCCAGTGATGTATGGCATATCTTAGAGTGGTTCCATAAGTTAATGTAGATTTATACTTCCCATTTTCTAATGCCACAGTAGCAGGTGGAACATTATGCTACAGTGCAGTACAGTACCCTATACCTATGGTAATGTTGATGCCAACGAACCAGCTACAAGTCCAATGGTGGATGGGTGTAGCATGGACAGGGCAATTTCTGACCCAAGAACTTTCAAGCATGTTTGGAGGGAAATCTGCTACCTAGACTTTGGTGATGATCAAATGAAGAGTTAACGGCTGACACTAGACCAGCTGCATGGCCTGTTCTAGGAAGGGAGCTAGATTACAGATTGGCACTGGACTGGATGGTGGTATCTGAATCAGGAATCTATGCTTTTATCTCTTTTCTATTCCTATTTCTTTCCTTCCTCCCTCCCTCCCTCCCTCTCTTCTTTCTTTCCTTCCTTCCTTCCTTCCTTCCTTTCTTTCTTTCTTTCTTTCGTTCCTATTTCTTTCCTTCCTCCCTCCCTCCCTCCCTCTCTTCTTTCTTTCTTTCTCTTTCTTTCTTTCTTTCTTTCTTTCTTTCTTTCTTTCTTTCTTTCTTTCTTTCTTTCTTTCTTTCTTTCTTTCTTTCTTTCTTTCTTTCTTTCTTTCTTTCTTTCTTTCGTCTTTTGGAGACAGGGTCTCCCTGTAGCTCCTGCTAGCCTGGAACTTACTATGTAAACCAGGCTGGCCTTGAACGCTCAGAGATCTGCCTGCCTCTGCCTCCGGAGTGCTGGGATTAAAGGTGTGTGCCACCATGCCTGTCTTCTTTCCCTTTCTTTAAATTTAGGAAATATAGTTTAGCCCCATCATAAAGCAAAAGCATAGGAAACCACGGCAACTTGGCAGAGCAATTCTGGCACAGCAATTGACTATAACACACAGGCTAAGTGCACAGTGGACTACGCCAAGTAGGTCTGTGTATGTACAGTGTGATATCCACACAGAATGAAATGTCCTACGAATCTCTTTCTCAGGCTGTGTTCCTTTTGTTAGACAAAGCATGGGCTAGGATGCCTATTTGAACATACATGCACTCTGTTGCATCCAATTTCATAAAAACAATACTCCGTGAACTGTAAAACACAGATTAACCCCAACTCAATAATAGTAGGTGACTTCAATACCTCACTGTCTTCAATAGATAGGTCAATGGGACAAAGAATAAACAGAGAGCATCTCAAATGACATCCTACATGAAATGGACCTAATAGACAATTATTATTACTCAAGCACCAAAGAATACACTTTCTACTCAGCAAATCATGCAAGTTTTTCTAAAATTCACCACATTCTGGGACACAAAACAAATCTCAACAAATACAAAAAATCAAAACAATTCCATGCATTCTATCAGACCACAGTGCAATGAAGCTTATTGTCAACAACAAAAGAAGCTCTAGTAACTACACAAACTCATGGAGATTAAACAACATACTCCTGAATAATGAATGGTTCAAGGAAGAAATAAAAATATTTTGGAACTAAATGAAAAGGAGACCACAACACAACAAAACCCCTGGAACACTTTAAAAGCAGTCATAAGTGGGAAGTTTATTGCTCTTAGTGCCTACATTAAAAAATCAGGAAGATGTCTCATAATTATTTTTAAAAAATGAGAATGTAAAAGATGTTAAAAGGATATGGGAATGGAGATATTTTCCAAAATACAAAAAATGAGAAAGCCTAAGCAAGTGATGAAGCTCTGCTTAGGTTTGTTATATATAAAGGATGAGACAAAAATAATATACACATAATCTTAAAATTTTTATGGTAATAGTTTAGTCAAGTAGTTTAAGGAACAAAATATAAATCTAGTCAATGTTTATCTGACAATATTTACCCAAGCCTTATCTACATAGCACATGATAACTAAAAGTATCAGACCGGTGGCACTAACCTTATTGGATGTTTAAGAGCCATACTTTAAGGCCTATACTAGTGTGGTCAAAGGGAGTAAAAGGAAAGTTTTTGACCCTTGCCCTCCAAGGTCGACCAAGTTCCAGGGGACTATGGAGCATCTCTCAAAATGTCCTGTAAATGTGGTGGGTAACCTGTCCTCTTGTTTAGGGAGGACATGGAGACCCCACAAGATGGACTTGAACCAGTGTCCAGTCTACAAAGAGGAGGGTCAACTTAGAGGAAACATCTCATTCATGCTTCCAAGTTAAGCCAGATATGGTCAAGCAGGACCTTTCACTTATCTTCACATAAATGGTATGTGAAGAAATTTCTGGTAAAAGAAAGGAGCCAGGCTCTTCTCCCAAGCCCATGTGACCTC
>NW_008350402.1:2859784-2860366 GCF_000622305.1 Nannospalax galili
GAAATGTATACAATTCAATAAAAATATTAAAAAAGAAAATATATAAAAAAGATCTCTAAAATGAAAAGTTTAAATCTTTAAAGAAGAGGTAGAGGAGGACACTGGGAGATGGAAAGACCTTCTGTGTTCATTGATTGGTAGAATTAATATTGTGAAAATGATCATTTTATGAAAAGCAATTTATAGATTCAGTATAATCCCAATCAAAATCCCCATGACATTCTTCACAGAATTAGGGAAAACAAATCCTAAAATTTATATGGAGTCACAAAAGACCATGGATAGCTAAAGCAATCCTCAGCACAAAGAGCAATGCCAGAGGGATTGCCATACCAGATCTCAAACTATATTACAAAGCATAGTACCAGCACTATATTAGTACTATATTACAGCATAGTACCAGCACAGATTAACAGGCATATAGATCAATGAAACAAAATAGAAGGCCTAAACATGAGTTCAAATAATTTCAGTCACCCACAAAGAACTCAAAACAAACAAACAAACAAATAAACAAGGAAATAAATGATACAATAAAAAGACAGGCTATAGATGTGAACAGAGAGTTCTCAAATGAAGAGA
>NW_008350403.1:0-254 GCF_000622305.1 Nannospalax galili
TATCCTGTTTCTTTGTGCCCTAAATCTTTGTATGTAACTGCCAAACACCACGTGACTGCCAGTTCATTGTACTGTATAAAAACCTTCTGAATTTTTTAATAAACAGCTTGCTGTAAAGAAACACTAGCCCCAGAGTCAGAACTCTGCACTGATCAGTATCACTGACACAGGGCACTAACTGGACTCAATATGTTTCTCTCTCTCTCTCTCTCTCTCTCTCTCTCTCTCACACACACACACACACACACACACAC
>NW_008350403.1:270-345 GCF_000622305.1 Nannospalax galili
TGATTCTGAGAAGGAGATGTGTTGGGCAGGAGCCTGAGGGGAGGTGGAGTGAGGAGTGGAGTGTGGATATGAACT
>NW_008350404.1:0-765 GCF_000622305.1 Nannospalax galili
GGTTTGATGTATAAAAAATTTGCACTGAAAAATAGATCTTAGGTGAAATGACTCTATCAGGAAGGAAGCCTTAGACATTGCTCATAAGGTTTCCACGTGGTTTTGTACTTCTTTCTTATTATTTCATCTTCCAGTGGTGATATTGTGATGACTCAGACTTTCCCTTCCTGCTGCCCCTGGGGAGTCAACCTCCATCTCCTGCAGGTCTAGTCCAAACCTCCTACATAGTAATGGAAACACCTACTTGTACTGGTATCCCTAAATGTTAGGACGGTCTCCAAAGCTCCTAACACAATTAGCTCCTAACACAATTCCCAACCAGGTTTCTTGCATTCCAGACAGATTCAATGGCAGTGGGTCAGGGGCAAACTTCACTTTCAAAGTCAGCAGGGCAGAGGCTGAAGATTTGGGGGTTTATTATTGTTTTCAAGTCACACATATCCCTCCCACAGTGATATAGTCAATATGAAAAACCTATTTGGTTTTGATTGCCCAGCTTTCATGTGTTGCTTGTGAAGAGGAGCACAGAACACTGAATATATGTGAAAGAAAAACGATGGAGAATTTGAGGTAACTGATTGCAGCTGAAGGCTCACGACCATCAATCTTCAGCTGCATCCGAAGTGCTACTCAATTTTGGTCTACTTAGCTTCAATAACCTTGAAAAAGTATCTGCCTTGGGAGAATGCTGTGAAAGGGCTCTCTCAGTCAAAGGAATGACAGAGGCGAAGTTGGATAAAAGTTCATTCAACATGCTTTGCCTGA
>NW_008350405.1:0-364 GCF_000622305.1 Nannospalax galili
TACTTACACACATGCAGGCAATATACTCATATACATAAAATTTAAAATAATAAAAAAATATTAAAAATGAAAATAAAAACAGGTTAGGCACTTCCAAAGGGATCAAATCATTACAAACTCTGTTATTTTGCCAAGAGTAAATCTAACAGAAGACTTGACTAAACTATTTGTTAAAAGTTAGCAAGGACTCGGGGACCAGCCTTTTTTGTGATCCCCCCTTCAACCGCATTGTTGTTTAACACCTTCAAATATAGACTTGGTCCTTCCCACCTAAAAATGAGTGATGAGATTGGGGCCTTTTTACTAAGGAGTATAACTTGCAGACCCTAGGATGCCCTGCCAAGCTGGGTAGCTATTCCATTAC
>NW_008350406.1:0-339 GCF_000622305.1 Nannospalax galili
CATTGTGATGTCACAATGGAACATTGTGAAGTTATATTGTAAAATTGTGATGGCACCATGGAGCATTATGATGTCACATTGTGGATTTTTGAGGGGACATTGAACACCGTATTTGTATATCGAGCATGGTGATGAAACAAATGAGCATGGCAATGACAGAATTTCGTGAAGTGAGGGAACAATGAACATTGTGATTTCACAATGGAATATGAATTCTTATGATAACATTGTGAGGCACATTATAGCTATATAATGGTACATGGGGTGATAGTGTTGGCATATTGGAGTATTGTGATGTCACTAAGGAGCATTGTGATGTCACAATGGAACATGGTGAAG
>NW_008350407.1:0-520 GCF_000622305.1 Nannospalax galili
CCTTGAGAAATACTAAAATAAGCAAGAACAAAGGAAAGAAACAAATATAGGAGAAAGTGAGAAGAAGAAAAAAAGTGAAATAAGGATGGATGGATGGAGGGAGGTGGGGAGAGAGGAAAGGAATAATGTGCACAGCAGGGAGGTAAAAAGGGAAAAGAATTGGAAGGACAAAGTAGGCAGCAACTTTGGAACAATTTTTCTCAGCTCCAAGGCTACTCAACCTAAGGCCGATGATCATTACTTCAAACATCTGAGTTCCAGTTTCTGAGCTAGGAATAGATTAGTTCAAAGAGTCAAAGAGGCCTAGAGGAATTCTGGAGGATCCCCAGTTGATATTATTTTGATAGGGGCTCTAGATATTCACAAACTCTTAACAACATTATCAACAAAAAAGCAAATAACCAAAAACACTGGAATCTATTTCCAAACCTGCTGGGAAGTGCAAGAGGTCTATAAAGTAACTTGTAGGATCTATGAATATATACGTATACATATATATACATATGTATATTATATAAAG
>NW_008350407.1:1798-3729 GCF_000622305.1 Nannospalax galili
AGAAATATTACAAATATTTTATAGACACAATAGAACATAATGTAAGAGATTGTTGGCACATAAAAAAGAAAAAATAGAGGTATTAGCATGAAAGAAAAACAGCAGGAAATCTGAGTCTTTTCTGTAATTCTCCAGTCTGTATGCTTGCCCAACAGGTGCCTGTACAGGTTGGAACTTCATCAATTTTAATAGGAACGCTTTTATCCTTCTCCTCCACATAACCATAGTGAATAGAGCACTCCCCAGAGACCTAATTCACAATGTTCCTTCATTTTACAGATGCAGGTAATCAGATCAGTCACACATTGCCTGAATTCCTCTGTTCATGACCTCTCAGCCCTGCTTCTTCCATTCCTCCAAAACCACATGTTTAATGCCACCGAACTCTGGTGCCAGTTCAGGATGGAGCCTGATCCTTTAGACCACGCCTGTATCAGCTTCTGTGTGCTCACCCTGAGAAAACACTTTCTTAGACAGTTACTTTCAACCCCTTTAAAATTAGGCCTGCCTCCTTTAGATGCCTTTGGATGTTTACAAGACAGAATCTCCTGTGGTGGGAATTTTTCACACAGGACATCTTTCCTGTTGTCACAGAGCAACATAGGAGGATTGTCTTTAGTGGTGTTGAACCCCGTCCGTAATGCTTACTGTTTTCTTCTTTTAGCCAGGCATAATGCACTCCTAGTTTTAAATTCAGTCACTCCACTCTGGTTCCACTCTGTTCAGGAATCATTTGTAGTCATAACATATGACATGAATGTCCCCATGATGTACCTGTTACACAAGATCCTACGTAAGGAGGGACAGTATTGGAAATTTACTTCAACCACTGTTGTCAGTGCTGAATAAATTCTTCATGCATTTTTTGTAACATGTTTAACAGAACACGTTTGTTGCATGATTCCAATCTCAGGGGCAAAATATGTCATCCAGATAACCTAATGTCCATCCTCCCTGTAAGCATTGTTAGGAGACAGAGTCACAATCACTTGCTGGCCAAGTCAAAATATGTTCACCAATGTAGCAATTGATACAGATATCCAATTAAGATCCAAAGATTCTGACGTTTACACATGCAGTTTCCAAACTGGGGTCATATCCATGTTAAGTGGCAATGGATCTGGAACAAACTATTTCCTCACTATCAGAAGTCAGCTGATAGATGTTGTAACATTACTGCTTGTATGATGTGTATCCTCCCACAGGGATGCAAATCATAACATAACCCTCAAGAGAAGCCGAACTTTGAGGCTGGATTATACAAGCTCCTCCTTTGAGTGCTTCTGTCCATAGAGAGCATTAAGCAACCACAACTTCGTATTGAAGAATAACTGGAATGTTTTGGTAGAGTGGCCAGGGAAGCTCTTGCATCATAACTCTTCATCCTCCTCCCCCTCAGTACCATAGAATGAGGCCTCCTCTTGACTTTATTAAGTGCAGAGGTTGTGGTCCCTGAGGCATCTGGGTTTTATCATCAGTTGGAATGCATATGGTAAAATAGGAGGCATTGTAGGTATGACAAGCAGGTTTTCTTTGACATGAAAATATGAGTTCACATTACAGCAATTAAATGCCTGAGGGAACAGCCTGTCCAGTAGTCAGGAAAGTTGGTATTAGAAATAGGGGATACGCATTTTCTGGTCTATAGTTCAGGATGTCTGGTCTAGTAGCCAGAGCTATTTGTCACAGAAAGTATGAGCTAATCAGTTATGTGTCACTGAGACTGAGTCCTAGTAGCACAGACCTGGAACTCTGAAGCCAACCTCCGCCTGCAAAACTGAAGTGGAGTTTCTACAATGCTCACTTCTGCCCATGATTCTGTCAGGAACTGTGTGTATATTGTATTCACCCATTCTTACTCTAAAATCCCATGAGACACTCTATAGAAAAATCATTCAGTGCTGGAGAGTTGGCTCAACAATTAAGAACAC
>NW_008350407.1:7990-8576 GCF_000622305.1 Nannospalax galili
CCTACCTAAACTCTATAACCCCTCTAGCATAGGTTGCTAAATCCCACCTCAGGTGTTCTAGATACCCATCTTCCCCTGGCTCCTGACCTGCCTGACAGACCTGCCCATCCAGGACTCTGGTAAGTCAGATCTCACCCACCAAGTCTCTATTCCATTCCTCTGCAGCCTCAACACTTCCAATCCACTCCACCCCTACCCTGTCCCCTGATATCCCTGAACTCAGACCCACTCCAACTCCTCTGCAACAAATCCCTGAAGTAGCCTCCTGACCCAGACCAGCTAAACCTCCTAGCATAGATTGCTAAGTCCTTTCTCAGGTGTTCCTAGGAAAATAATAAAACTTGCCAAAGAAAAATGTCCAACAAGGACAAAATAAATGAGCAAATATCTTGGAAAGTGAGAGGAGAGAGAGAAAGGAAGGAAGAAAGAATCAGAGACAGAGGAGACGGGAAGATGGTGTAGCTCGAAGGCACAAAAAAGAGCAAAGAAACGGAAAGACAAGTAAGAAACAGCTATTTATTGATTTTTTTCTAATTTCTTACTACGTATTGATCAAATCTAAATTTCCCTCTCCAACCTGCACCCT
>NW_008350408.1:0-388 GCF_000622305.1 Nannospalax galili
ACATTGTGAATTCATATTGTAACATTGTGATGGCACTTTGGAGCTATATAACGTCACATGGGGAGGTAGTATTGGCACATTGCATAATTGTATTTTCACACTGGAGCATTGTGATGTCACAATGGAACACTGTGAAGTCATATTGTAACATTGTGATGGCACATTGGAGCAATATAATGGCACTTGGGGAAATTGTGTTGTCACATTGGAACAATGTAATATATTGGAGCACAGTGATGTCACAATGGAACATGGTGAGTCATCTTGTAACATTTTGATGACACATTAGAGCAATATTTTGGTTCCAAGGGTTCCGTGGTTCTTGACAATTGTTCTTTTTGACAAACTTCCAGCTGGACGCTGATGACTGCTACTCTTTTGGTGCATA
>NW_008350409.1:0-373 GCF_000622305.1 Nannospalax galili
TGGCCTTGAACTCACAGAGATCTGCCTGACTCTGCCTCCTGAGTGTTGGGACACGCCTGGCTATTTTTTTTTAATTTTAAAATTTATTTTAATTTTGTGTGTATGAGTGTTTTGCCTGCATGTATGTGAGTGCACTCATGCTGTGCAATGCCTGCGGAGATCAGAACAGGGAATTGAATCCCCTGGAACTGAAGTTAGGGAGAGTTGTTAGCCACCATATGGGTGCTGGGAACAGAACCCGGTCTTCTGCAAGAGCAGCCAGTGCTCTTAACTGATGAGCCATCTCTCTAGCCCCACATTATCATTTCTTTATGGTGAAACTTTCAAAATACTCTCTTCTAGATTTTATTTATTTATTTATTTATTATTTATT
>NW_008350410.1:0-229 GCF_000622305.1 Nannospalax galili
ACATAAGCACATAATAGTTTGTTTTTTATTAACTAATTGGTGCTGGGGATTCAGCACATATGCTAAGCACCACCAAAGTACACCCTCAGTTCAACCTGGAGAGCATTTAAATGATTAAATTCTTCTCTGGAATATATTGCGATTCTAACGTCTGACAAAACAGACTTCAAACTGAAAATAATCAGAAGAGATAAAGAGAGTCACTTCATTCTGATCAAAGGAACAATTG
>NW_008350411.1:0-999 GCF_000622305.1 Nannospalax galili
CACAGCCTCCAGTGTCCTGGTACCAGCACCTTCCCTGGGTAAGCCCAGTGCACCCAGCGTGCCTTGACTTTCCCCAGCCTCTTTCAACCTCCCAGCTCCCCCCACTGAGCCTCTCCTCCTAGCCTGGGTACAGGCCCATTTCTTGTCTTGGCACTCCAGACACCAGGGTCAACCTCTTGGCCCAGAGCCACCACTGCTTCCTGATCCTCTGCATCTGGACCAACCCAGTTCCTCCCTTCCGAACCCAGGAACCCTCTGGGCCTGTTCCTGCCCTTGCCTCCCTTTACTTTCTTGGGCTTCACAGCCTCTGGGCAGCCTGGTGCCAGCACCTTTTCTGGTCTCCAGGAGCAATAAGATGAAAGAAATTTAAAAATAATTGGAAAAGAAGAGATAAAATTATCCCTTTTTGCAGATGATATATTATATCTAAGAGATGTCAAAAATTCCACCAGAAAACTCCTAGAAATTATTAACACATTCAGTAAAGCAGCAGGTTACAAAATTAATCTACAAAAGTCTGTAGCCTTTCTATATACCAATAAAAGTGATCAGAGAAAGAGTACATGGAAACATTCCCTGTCACAGTAGCCTCAAGAAAATAAATAAAGATCTTGGAATAAACCTGACCAAAGAAATTAAAGACTTCTACAATGAAAATTTTAAATCTTTAAAGAAAGAGATTGAGAAAGACAATAGGAGACGGAAGGACCTCCATGTTAATGGATTGGAAGAATTAACATTGTGAAAATGACAATCCTACCAAAAGCAATATATAGATTCAGTGCAATCCCAATCAAAATCCCAATGACATTTTTCACAGAATTAGAAAAAACCATCCTAAGATTCATATGGAAGCACAAAAGACCTCGGAGCACTAAGAGCAATGCTGGGGGTGAGGGAGATTACTATATCAGATATTAAACTGTGTTACAGAGCTATAGCCATAAAAAAATGGTACTGGCACAAAAATAGACCCATAGATCAATGGAACAAAATTGA
>NW_008350412.1:0-891 GCF_000622305.1 Nannospalax galili
CAGGTCCTCTGAATGATATGGAAATATACTATGTTCCCATCACCCTACTCAGTGGTTTTGTGATATAAACACTGTACTAATTCTCTGCACCTGAAATTTCCTGTCAGATGCACAAATTCAGAGGTGATGATCATACTGTCATAACTAAGATGGCTCCACCCAAGAGAAAGAAGACTTGCTTCATTACCATATGTATCATGTGAGCTCTTCCTCAGAGAGATCTGATGCTAACTGGGCTTAGGAATATCTCTGTGTATCAGGCTTTCAAGACAGAAAGAATTTATACACCCTTGTTTAGTTTTTGTGAGGTATTGATAATCTCAGTATTGATGCAGTGAAAGACTTTGTGCTCAAAAGATTTATATTATATCAATTGTTTGAGTGGAAAATAAAAACGAAAGTTCAGTTAAAGGTGTTAGAACAGACATATAACATGTAATGAGAATTTCATTTTTCCAAATCCTTCTGTGAGCAATGCTGAACATATTAAGAATTATTTGGACTGGGAAGATGGCTCAGTCAATAACATGTTTGCTTTGCAACTGTTACCTCCTGAATTTAATGCCCCAGAACTCATGTGGAAATAAATTTGATGTGGTGTCAGTGATTGTAATTCTACTGCGGAGAAGGCAGGACAGGTGATCCTGTGGCTCAACGACCGTGCAGTCCAAACTCCTTGGATAGATTCAGGTCAATAACGACCCCTTCTCAAACAAAAGTGTGGACATCACTTGGAAGAGAGAACCCTGAAGTTGTCCTTTACCTCCACATGCACCGGTAGATACACATGTGCACGTGTGTCCCCCACTAATATTCACATACATGAACAGACATGCACATACAAACCCACATAAGTATCCCCCAATAATAGTTATTTATATGTTCTCAAAA
>NW_008350413.1:0-228 GCF_000622305.1 Nannospalax galili
TCCTCTGTGAAAGATCCCCACACTAGATCCCTAACCTACACAAGCTAAACAATTTCCCATAGATTGCTAAGTACCTACTCAGACAATCCCTCCAACTCCACCATCTTCCCTGACCTCTGATCACCTACATAGATCTAGGCTCACCTTGTATTTTTCTGAAATAGCCGTTCCTCCAATGATGGATGTCTCCTTTCTAATGAATTCATGTGTTTAGAAACTGAAAATGTT
>NW_008350414.1:0-252 GCF_000622305.1 Nannospalax galili
GATTTCCTGCTCACATTCCCTGCTTCCATACCAGGAGTTTGGTCTGAACTTAAGCAGATCTTCTGCATGCGCTCACAATTGCTGTAAATTCATATGTGAAACGACCTTCCTGCTGGAAACACTGTTTCCCTTAGTCACCCAACAATTTAAGCTCTTTCTGATCTCTCTTCTACTCTGATCTTGAGCCTTGTGGGGAGCAGGGAGATATATACTTCTTATTTGAGGCTGAATGCTGATAACCTTGGGGTCCCT
>NW_008350414.1:380-1371 GCF_000622305.1 Nannospalax galili
TAAAAGAATGCTGAAACATGAATGCACATAATAACAGCCACCTGATATTTGACAAAGGTGTCAAACACACACACTGCAGGAAACACACCATCTTCAACGAATGGTGCTTTGAAAACTGAATATCCATCTATGGAAGAATGAAATTAGACCCATACGTATCACCCTGCACAAAACTAAACTCCAAATGACTGAAAGGCCTCAGTGTGAAGCCTGAAAGGCTGAAGAAATTTGAATACATAGGCACGTACAAGATACAGATACAGAAAGGACATTCTAAATCAGACACCAGTCTCTCAGGAATTAATATCAACAATTTACAAAGGGGACCTCATTAAACTTAAAAGCTTCTTTGCAGCAAGAAAACAACCAACAAATACAAAAGGAAACATTCAGAGTGAGAGAAAATCTTCACCAGCTGCCATCTAACAAAATAGTTAACATCCAGAACATATAAAAAACTCAGAAAACAGAATCAAGAAAGGAAGCAATCCAGTTAAAAGATAGGCTAAGGAGCTGAATGAAGAGCTCTGAAAAGAATAAGTAAAGATGGCTAAGAAGCATCTTAAAGGGTGTTCAACATCGTTAGTAATTAGGGAAATGCAAATTAAAACCACTTTAAGATTTCATCTTACCCCAGCCAGACTGGCTAAGATCAAGAGAACAAATGATACCAAATGCGTTTAGAAAACTGGCTGCTTCGGCATTGGACCCGGGTTTGTTTTCCAGCACCCACATAGCAGTGAACAACTGTCTGCAACTCCAGTTCCAGGGAATCTGATGCCCTCTTCTGACCTTCGTGGGAATTGCATGACAAGGGTGCACTTACATAGATGTAGGCAATACATTCATACACATAAAATTAAAAAAAAGGCTGGGGGCTGGAGAGATGGCTCAGTGGTTAAGAGAACCAGCTGTTCTTGCAGAGGACCTGGGTTCAAATCCCAGAGCACAGAATCCAGGTAATGCATTCATACACATAAAATTAAATTTT
>NW_008350414.1:2003-3839 GCF_000622305.1 Nannospalax galili
GATGGAAGTAGAAACTGTATACTAAGTGAAGTAACAGACTCAGAAAAAAAATCGACATATGTTCTCCCTCATATGTGGATACTAGAACCAGACAATGATAAATAAATTTTTATCTCTTGCTTTTAATTGTCTGCATTTTACAAGAAAATCTAGAGTTGAGGGGGAAAAGGAAGTACAGAGTCTGCAAGGGGTTCATGGGGATTGGAAAGAGTTGAATTTATCAAGCTGGTCATTTGAGATTAGAGTAAGAGATCTTGTTTGTAGTCTGTACGGAAGGGGAATCATGTGATGAGACATATCAACAGCCTTTTCCTAGTTCCCATGGGTAATATTACTTTGTTTCAAGGATGAAACATTTCAAATAGCTTCCAGACTCCTCAATCCTCTTTATCTCTCTGAAGGAGGACTAATCCTCAACCATTCCAGAGCAGACTTATAAGAAGGACTGAATCAGTTGCCATATAAAGAATGCATGGTGGCTACTCCAACAGGGCACAAGAATGAAGGATTGAAATTTGAGGAATGAATTTTAAGAGTTTGAATAATATGTAGTGAATCAATGGGAAAATATTTATGAGACTACTATCTCATAAATAGGATCTGAAAAGATATTAATTCTGAATGATGAGAAAACATAGGAACCAACATTCCCCCAAGAAATTTAAATTAGAAAAGTTCTTCTGATGTTTCCAGTTTTCAGCACTGAAAATACTGTAATTGAAGCTGTAAAGGCTTTTAGAGAACACTGAGTTAAGTCCATTCTTACCTTCCTCTTCAGTCTCTTCTCCACTCCTCATGGTCCCAGATCAGTCCTTCAAAAGTCTCTAGAGACTGCAGTTCTAACTAGTGAAACTCATGTTTTGTACATACACATTTTAGACAGAAATTCATTGGAATGTTAAATTTCCTTGAGTAATGTTATGATTATGAATAGGTTTTTGTATTTGTTTTACTAATTTGCTTGAAAAATGGTGCAGAAAGTACATAAATTTTGTCCTTTCACATTAAAAATGGGTAAAGTAAAGGAAACTATTTGAGGTGTATCATATTATTTGGTCATTTCTTTGGAGGAAGTATTAAATTCAACAATGAAGCAGACCCACAATGGTTAGAAAAAATGAAAATTCGAATCACATGCTGATTATAATCACTGAACCCTCACTTAATCATATAAACTGAGTAATTTGTGATCATCTTGGATTAGAGATTGCTTGCATCAGAAATAAAACCCAAATGAGAGTTCTTTGGACCTCCACAGTTTTGGGGTTTGTTACTGTGCTGTCAGACGTAGGAGGTTTCTAATATGTGGTAGCTGTTACCCTCCTCTGTTCTGTACATTCTGGTACTGTGAATTTCTCTAGAACCTTAGAGAAGAGAGAAAAAGAACACGTCCTGGAATTTTTATTTCCATCAGTGTCCTCACTTAATTGGCAGACCCCGCTTGCCTGGTTAACTTTTCAGATAGGTTGCTATATTCAACATGGCTCATTTCCAAAACACTGTATATATAAGAACTGTGTGTATATCATTTCCACCACTTTCCCTCCCCTCTCTTCCCCTCAGCAGCCATTGAGGTTTGTCTGTAACCTTTCATCTAAGGATAGGACCTTGTGAAATTTCTCCCATCCATGCTGACATGTCAACTAGTATTGTCCTTATATAGGTTTAGGCAATCATATTGTGGAGAATACATGGGTTCTTTAAATATATATCAGGTATACGCTTATATGTAAGTTTCTGGAAAAAAAAAAAACAATGATTTTGTATTTCGACAATGTGATCATTAATCTCAGAAACCATTTTTCATTGATATTAAAACCTTTTTAACTGTGGTAG
>NW_008350415.1:0-770 GCF_000622305.1 Nannospalax galili
CATGCATACACATAAAATTAAAAAAGATAATATGTAAAAAATAAAATAGCACACCTAATCAGGAATAAACACTTTGTTTCCCCTTGTTCTCTGCAAGCTGGCCAATTGTGGGTTTCTGTGTTAATCACCATCTGCTACATAAGGACTCTTCCCTGAGAATCGAGAGATGCATTCTTCTTATCCATAGAGGTTGCATTGAAGAAGTGTATTTAGCTTTGAGTGTCTCACAGACACTTATTCTCTGTATTTGACCAGTTCCAGAACTCTCTAATAGTCTCCACCTATTGCAAAAAGAGGCTTTTTTTGTTGAGTAGTGACTGGTATACATGTGTGTAACATTTAACATTTAACATTCAGTAAGAAAACACATTTGTCAAGGGATGTGATAGACATAGGGTTTTCTATAGGATACCTCTCCAGCCATGTGTATTTGGCTATATTTACAGTATCACACTTGAGCTCCTTCCCATTGAGAAGGCCATAATTCCAATTAGATAGCTGTTGATGATCCCAAAGATAGAAGTTCCACTACTGTACCAGTAGCAATACTCTGTTGGGTCACTTGTTGTTTATTGGGCTTTACGTCTTGGAC
Organism: Nannospalax galili; assembly: GCF_000622305.1. Classification (NCBI taxonomy): domain Eukaryota; kingdom Metazoa; phylum Chordata; class Mammalia; order Rodentia; family Spalacidae; genus Nannospalax; species Nannospalax galili. Next base: position 593 of record NW_008350415.1, read on the forward strand.
TGACCATTGATTGATCCCACCTTCCCCCAGCGGTTTGCATAGTATCCTCAAATACTATGAGGGAGACGGTCATCAGGGAGGAGTATTCTAAGTCAGTTCCAGCGCAATTGGTCCAAGTCCTGTGTCTAAAATGTGGCCTTTCCTCAACAATATAGTTGTATCTTCAAGTTCTGGGAGG
>NW_008350416.1:0-268 GCF_000622305.1 Nannospalax galili
AGTGTGTTCTGGACATGACAAGACTACTTCACAGAAGCTGTGGCTGCCTGCACAAGACCCATACAAGATCAAGCCAGTCAACCTTCTAGCATGAAGGGAGGTGATATTGACAGACCTCTACCCCTACCTGAGGAACTATGGACAGTTCTGGGGGAGGGAGTGTTTCTTTAAGGAGTGGTCCCTGGTAGGTTGACGACACTCCGGTGGATGGCCCCACACCCAGGAATATGTGACCAGCACAAATTGGACTCAATGGATTTTTTTAAGA
>NW_008350417.1:0-497 GCF_000622305.1 Nannospalax galili
ATAAACCCTTCCTTTTTATAACACTTCTTTCCAGTTGTTTTTGCTTCAGCAATGAGAAGAGTAACTAAGGCATCTCATATTCCCTCTGAGGGGAGAAGTACTTTGGGGTGGTGGTGGTAGTGGGTCTTTTTGTTTTAATATTTTTGAGTGTTTTGCCTTCATGTATATAAGTATATCCAAGTGTGAAATGCCTGTGGTGGCCAGACAATGTTGTCAGATCCCCTGGAAGTGCCATTATCTACAGTTGTTACCTGCCATTTGGGTGCTGGGAACCGAATATAGGTCCTCTGCAAGAGCAACATGTGTTCTTAACCATCTAGTTCTGAAGTATAACTGTTATCAATAGTTTTTGTGCCTGTGTGGGGTGCCCTGAGGACAATCTTTTCTTACTAGTGAGTCCAACTATTCTGCATTGCCTCCTCAGATGGATGTTAATTGGTTCTTTGTGGGACTTAAACCTCCCTTGGTTTGGTCGATTGTCCATTGGTTTAGGCTGA
>NW_008350418.1:0-867 GCF_000622305.1 Nannospalax galili
AGAGGAAGGAGCACAAAGAAGTTTGCAGGGTGATAGTGCTGTTCTAGTTGCCAATGTTCACCCAAATGAAGTTCATAATGAGACACTTTTACTCTATGAAAACAAAGCCTCAGTACATCTAAAATTGAAGCTTCTTTCAAATAATACACGGTAGCTACGGTGATTTCTTTTAAAATAGAAATCATATTTATTCTTCCTTAAAATCTTTTGCTGGCCTGCTATCCTAATTTTGACTAACATCTGAACTCTTTCCCACAATTCCTCAGGCTGGTTTGGCACCAGGTCATGCTGCCTACCTCTCTTGCAAATCACTGCCCCATTCACCACTGCTCACAGTGCCCCATCCACACAGGACTTCATATTCCTTGAACATTCAGAACTTAGTCTCACTTCACGGCCTTTGCACTTGCTATTCCCTCTGCTTGGAACACACTGCCCTCAAAGCCCCCAGACCTGTTGCTACCACATCCTTCTTTACTCCAAGAGAGGCCTTTTAAAATATTCTAATTTCCATTGCCCAATTGATTGCATTTTAGAAATGTATCACTGCTGCAATTAATTAATTAATTAAATCACAATGCTGATTAATTAATTTACATCTTTGCTACCCTTCTTCTCTTCTTTCTGGACTCTAAAAGCTTCCAGAGAGAAGGAAATTTACCTGGTACTTAACTACCAGTGGGAAGGATGCTGAATGACTTACAGGTCCAAGTACAAAAATATAATAAAGCATGTGTGGTTACTGATCATCTCAGGTTGTACGACAGATGGCCCCTTGAATAATACATGGCATGATTAACTAGTCTATTATTTTAAGTTTATTATGAACTAAATACCAGCTTCACTTGGCCAAAGCCTACTGAATAA
>NW_008350419.1:0-986 GCF_000622305.1 Nannospalax galili
GACTTCTTTACAATACTTATTAGCATTTTCATATGCAAGTTGCTTGACTATAGGCATGGCTGTAGTTACCTCTCCAAACATCCGTCCTACCAATTGCAGGAGCCTGTCCACAAATTCATGGAATGGTTCTGATGGCCCCTGTAGTGCCTTTGATTATTGATCTCCAGTGGCTTTATTAGGCAAAGCCTTCCATGCCTTAACGGCGCAGGCAGCTATCTGGGCATATACTGCTGGATCATATTGTATTTGATGTTGTAGTGGGGCATAGGCCCCTGCTCTAGTTAACATGTCTAGATCTCACTGAGCCAGCCCTGCCTGAGCATTTAATCTAATTGAGCCACTTGTAGACATTGTTCTTGGTACTCTCGCCACCACAAGAGATAATCTCCTCCCGACAGGACCGCACGGCATAGCTGCTGCCAATCACTGGGTGTTAAATTTTGGGAAGTATATGACTCCACCATGGTCATAGCAAGAGTGGCCTGGACCCCATAGGTCGCCACAGCCCCTTTAAGGCTTTTTAGGTCTTTAAACTGTAGTGCAAGATGTTGTCATTGTACCTGACCTTGTTGGTTAGGGTCGGGAATTTCTATTACTGGTGCTACAATATGTGGCCTGAAATACACCCCGACCCTTGGCTCTTTATCATTTTTATAGTCTGGCGACCTCCACCACCACTCTTCCATGGGTGGAGCCAAGGGAGGAGGATGATGTGTCTTTTCCTTTAACCTGATATGTTTTAATTTTGTTTTTAGTTCCTACATTTCCTTGCGAAGCATCTCCTCCTCCTCTTCCTCTGAGCTTCCCTCACTACTTTCAGGAGATTCAGGGTCATAGGGACCCAGTTTATGTGGTCTTGATGTGGCAGATCTTAAGACTCCTGAACCTCCACATGCCCCTCTTTCCTGGTCTGGATCATCAGCAAATCCCAGAGTGGCGGGTTTCCACCTCCTGTATTTCTTGCAAAACTTCCTTCGCCGCCTCAA
>NW_008350420.1:0-307 GCF_000622305.1 Nannospalax galili
ACCATCTCCCAGGCTTGTTTGGAAGTCCCTCTGTGGGCACGCCATACCCTACAGGATTACCAGTCCCTCCAGTGCAGACAAGGGCAGAGAGAGGATGCCAACGGAGGTGAGGCATTGCTTCACCAGCCAAAGCTCTCACAAGAGGGACAGAACGGCGAAGTGGTAGCTACACAGCACATCTATCGTCTGTCTGTCTGTCTGTCTGGCCCTCTGCCTACCGGCACAACTGCAGGTTCATAACTGCACAAGGCGGCTTGGAACTCATTTTCACACTGGCCTTGACTGTTCCCACAGACTCACCGACTCC
>NW_008350421.1:0-332 GCF_000622305.1 Nannospalax galili
TTTATGTGTATGAGTGTATTACCTGCATGCATATAAGTGCAACTCTGTCTTGCAAAGCCTGCAGAGGCCAGAAGATGGCATCAGATCCCCTGGAACTGGCATTACAGACAGTTGTTATCTGCCATGTCAGTGCTGGGAATTGAATCTGGGTGCTCTGGAAGAACAGCAATGTTCTTAACTGCTGTGCCATCTCTGCAGCCCACAGCTATTTTTTATCTATCAAGTACTAGAGGGCATTGTTCCCGGCCAACACTGTCCCCCACTGCTGGTGTCTTTTACTATTTTATGCATACTATCTCTCTTTCTTTTACTTTTTCTCATTTTTTCTTTCT
>NW_008350422.1:0-942 GCF_000622305.1 Nannospalax galili
AAAATCCTTTTAAATTCCAGGTCCTTTCAACAAAATGATGTTATACAGCAGTCCCTTCTGCATGGAATAATTTCCATCACCATGATTTCTGCTGAGCCTGATTGCAAAACATGGTCACAATTGGTGTTGTTGAGCATTCATTAAAGGTGTGCCAAGGAGGGTCACTGGACCCTCACCTGAGTGTCCAGCCACTATCCCAAGCGAACTAGTCCAGTCTTAAAAGACAAAAGAAAACTGAGGAAGCCCTTATCAAGAAACTCCAATGGACTTTCACGTGAACATTTGAAAATGGCCCTGTTCTGACTTTTTCTAGTTCCCTGTCTAGAACTTGTAATGATAATTACTCTTGCCTTTACTTCTCCTTCACATTCCCTATTCATGATTCAAGGACTTTCTTTTCCCCTTAGAAACAAGTGTTATGTAATTTTGGAGTCTTTTAGATAGATGCACTGAAGGGGTACTCCAACTGCCTCACCGTGCATCCCTGTTCAACATGGAAAAAGCCAGAGCAGTTTGCGTCCTGATTCCCTATTGGCAATTTGGGTAACCCCTTCAGAGGATGGCATGTCAAGAATAGGAGGTAGGAATTGGCAAGGCAGTTAGGGTAAAAAGACCCCCAAAGAAAGCCAGTTTCTTGGCTAAAAGTCAAAATGTCCTTGGGCCTGTTAGCAGCATACTCTGTTCCAAAGACCAAAAATGTCAAAATTATTTGGGAGCTAGTATCTAACACTTAAAAGATTTTTGGGTTACTAATTTAGAGGGGGGGAATTTTGGATGGGAGGGAGTGTGCATTTTTTTGATCCAAAAACCTTATATGCATGTGTGAAATTCTCAATAGTGTTCATAAAAGTTTTTTAAAAAGTTAAATATGGTTGCTGAATGTTTTGTCTTCAAATGTTTCTCAACTAAAAAAAAAATGGGAAGAAGCTGGTTCCTGATAAA
>NW_008350422.1:993-7807 GCF_000622305.1 Nannospalax galili
GAGTCATGTGCAGGCATATGGTGATTCCCATCATTGTCTTGATTGCTGCAGTAACTCATGGGTTTATATTTATACACTTAATGCAATTAGCACTCCCATTTCATTCATCCTCCCACGTGGCAGGACAGAACATAGATCTTAGAGAAAATCCTAACTCTTTCATATCTCCAGACAAATGAAATTTATTACAATAAACTGAATATGGATTACTCTATTTACAAATAAGCTTACTTTACACCACCATTCAAAAGGCTGCTTTTTTAACAAATGGAGGTGACTGAAGAATTCCACAACTGGTCAGACACAGAAAATATCTGTCTGAGAGATGCCAAGTACTAGGTGACACATCTACATGTGAAACTCTGCACCTAAGACTCATGTAACTTAGCAGAACAAGGGTAGAGAGAAAACTACTGCATCCCTCAACTCTCACCAGTAAAAGGCCCCAACTGGCCATGTTGTAAAGAAAAAGACTACAGAGTATGTATCCTTGATTGGGGCTCAAATATAGTATCTCACAGGCCTACAATTCAAGGATATTGTGGAAGAGGAGGTGGAAAGTATGTAAGAGAAATCATAAACTCAAGGAAGCAGAGACTTACTGGTCACTGGAAGCTTGCATGGGTGAACTTGTAGCACTGGTGGCATAGAGCACAGGACCCATGACTAATCAATTAGACAGGGTCCTAGAGTGAAGGGGAGAAATGCTTGGCAGGTTGTTCTAGGACTGAGAACAATTGAGTTAGCTGATGCTGGATGATGGATAGTATGCTTTATGAATGATCTCTAGAGGGGTAGACTAGACACTGGTGGACAAATTTACAATGACAGACATTTGGGTACAAGTTCTTGACGGAATCACACGTCATGTGTAGACAAAATACATGAGGCCCAGTTGTCAGGTGTGTGACATCAGTTGGGCTGGGAGTCTAAATTTGAAAATTAACTGTTGTGTAAAATTACAAAAGCTCAGTAACTTTTTAAAAATCTGGTTTCCAAGAAAAAATAAAAAGCAGCTCTTTTCTGTTTCTAAACATGATCAGATAGCTGAAAAGGATCAGAATTCATACATGTTGTCATAAAAGGAAAAGAGAGGCATCAAAAAGATCACTCCATATGCAGATCTAGACTCACATGTAGACTCCACAAAGGTTTTGAATAGGCAGGCACAGTCAGTCTGCCATCGATGCGTGTTGATAACACTATGAGGTTTATCAGTTAAAGCAGAGAGGGAACATATTTAAATAATCTCTGATAGTTTCTAAAAAGCAAATAAAGAGAATTTTCTGTATAAAATGTATTTGATTATACTCTTATACTGTGATGCCTATAAGAAACTGCAGCAAGCATTAAGCACATGTGCCGCTATGTCAGTGGACAGTCTAGAATTTGTAACAACAGAAATGAATTTATCTAATGACTTAACTTATTATAAAATACACAAATTCTTACCTGAGTAAAGACTTTTGTGTTGCATTGTCTTCCCCTTTTTAACATAAAGCAAAATGTGGATTTTTGCAACTACAAAAACATAACAAATTAGCCAGGCATGGTGGTGCTTGCCTTTAATCCCAGCACTCAGGAGGCAGAGGCTGTTTTGTTCTTTGGATGCATTTGAGACATGCCAGATACAATTCTGGAGTCAATATTCATTTACAGACAATGTTATTGAGAAGTGTTTTCCATTTCTATGTATATTTCAAATGGAAGAAGAAAATATTAATTTCTACCAGCTACTAAGTTCAAATTGTCCAGCTTAGAATGAAATTCTGTGATTCAAAGAAGCTCCAGAGCAGCTGAATTGAATGCCCAGCAATCACATCAGTCACTATTGAATGCAACAACAACTGCCCGTATTTCCAGATTTAGAGGAACCAACACCTCTTGCTTCCACTCACATGCACATTCCTCGCATATTTACAAGAAGTTAATTTAAAAACTAAAGGTACAAAGGAGTTGGAGGTGTAGCTGTTATGGACCTCACTTGCTTAGAGTGCCTACAAAGACCATTGTTCAGTGCCTACACCACTGCCAACAACAATAACTGTGCTCAATTATTTAAATTTTAGTCTGTAACCCACCAGACTGTAAGACATTAACTGCCATTGTCACATTTAAATATGAGTGCTTAAACATAAACATAATATGTGTGAACTGCCCAAATTGAGAAACTGTAGAAAGCAAAAACCTAGAGGACCATAATTTTATCGTTAGCGATAAAAATAATGAAAATCATTAAAGGGTGTCTCATGTCTCTGAAAAAAATTGGTTTTGAGTAACTAAAAAATATGTAATTATTATCTGTGCAATTCAATGTATGTGTATCAAAAACTGAAAGATAAACATATATAAAAGTCAAAAAAATAAAAGGTGTACTATGATGTGAACCACACTGAGGAACTTCAGGATGCAGAATTTAAAAGAACAATCATAAACATGATGAAAGAACTAAAACACACAAACAACTCAAAGAACTCAAAGAGCAAAGGAAGAAATCTTTAATGGAAGTCCATGGCTTAATGAAATATAAAATCAATTCATGATTGAAAAGTGAATTCAGCAAAGAGATATAAAAAGTGAAATGAACATGGGATTGAGAAACACAATAAACAAATTGGAAAAAAACAGGATAAAGCCTCACAACCAGAATGTAAAAAATGAAAAACAGAATATGAAGACTGGATGATAATGTTGAAGATAACAGACTATAAAGACAGCCTAGAAGATCTGTTGAAGATCTGTTATAATCAACAGCAAAGGAAGCTCTAGCAACTACATGAACTCATGGAGATTAAACAACATACTCCTGAATGATGAATGGATCAAAGAAAAACTTAAGAAAGAAATAAAAGTGTTGCTGGTACTAAGTAAAAATGAGAATACAACACAAAAAATCTCTGGGACACCTTAAAAGCAATCCTAAGAGGGAAGTTTATAGTTATTAGTGCCTACATTAATAAATCTAAAACAGCACATGTAAATGACTTAACAGTGCAAGTCAAGACTCTGGAAAGGCAAGAACAACTCAACTCCAAGCCTAATAGATGAGAAGAAATAAAAAAATCAGAGCATAAATTAATGAAATAGAAAAAAAGAAATCAATACAAAAATTATTGAATCTAAGAGGTGGTTCTTTGAAACCTTAACCAAGGTAGATGAATACTTTTCATAAAGAGGCAGGTTACAAAATCAACTTAACAAAATCAGTAGCCTTCCTAAATACCAATATACCAATAACAAGTAATCAAGGAAACCCTCCCATTCTCAATAGCTTCAAAATAAATAAAATATTTAGGAATAAACCTAACTAAAGACAATAAAGATCTCTACAATGAAGATTTCAAAGCTCTAAGAAAGAAATAGAGGAAGACACTAGGAGACAGAAAGACCTCCCATGCTCAACTCATGGATTGGTAGACTCAATACTGTGTAAAAGACAGTTTTACCAAAAGCAATTTATAGATTCAGTACATTCCCAATCAAAATACCCACAACATTCTTCACAGAGCTTGAAAAAAAAATCAACCTAAAATTCATATGGATTCACAAAAAACCAGAGAACCAAAGCAATCTTGGGCAAAAACCAACACTGGGTTGGGGGGGGGGATCCTGATACCAGATCTCAGATTACATTACAGATCCAGTGGCCTGAAAGCAGCCTCTTCCCTGTGTTCATGAACCAGTCCTTTCTCTTCCAATCTTTCTCTCCCGTTTTCCACCATGGTCCCTGAGTCATGGGTGAGTGAGGTTGACTATAGCAGTCCCAGGCAATGATATATATACTCTGCTGTCTCTTATTCTTTAAAATTTGGCCAGTTGTGACCTTCACTATGCATCACACTATGTTATAAAGAAGGTTTGCTGGTGAGAGTTTAGAGATGCATCAGTTTTCAGGCTACCCCTTGTTCTGCCATGTTCCATGAGTCTTAAGTGTAGAGGTTCAGCTGTAGATGTCTCACCTAGAATTTGGCATCTCTCAGATGCATATTCTCTGTGTCTGATCAGATGTGGAATCTACACTAGCCTCCATCTGTTGTAAAAAGAAGCTTCTTTGATGAGTAGTGTACAGTATGCTTCTCTGTAAATATAAGGATCCATATTTAGCATATAGTAAGAAAATTAATTTTTCTAAAGATATGAAAGACATATGGTTTTTTCTAGGATCTATGTCCTCTCTTGACGTGTATTTGTCTGAGTTTACAGTGCCACCCATGAGTTTACTCCCATTGAGAGGGTTTTAGTTCTAATTAGATGGCTGTTGATTGCCCCCATGTACCAGTGACACTACTGCACCAATAGAGATAGTTTGCTGTGCTGTCATTATGGTTGTTAGGGTTTAGGGCTGGCTTGGACCATTGATGCTTTTCTCCCTTCATGATTAGCATATTATCATCTAGCATTATGATAGCTACATTTTAGGTACAAGACCTCCAGGTCAGTTCTTGATCCATTGCTCCAAGTCCTGGATCCAAAGTATGTCTGTCTTCAGTAGTAGTGTCTTAACTACTACTTCTGGGTGATAACCAAGATGTTTGGCAATAACCTGTGTAATTCTGGGAATGTCCTGATCCATTCTCACCAACCACTAAAGGGGAGGTCTTCTGTCTGGCACTGTGTTCCTTGACAAGCTGTTCGCAGGTATATATATATGCACAAATGTATAGTTACTGTATGAGCATTTCTCATGGGGTTCAGGGCAACACATTTCTGTCTGGGTTTCATAGTCACCCTCCCCCATTCATTCATTTGCACACTTTTCTCTCCCATCTGGCCTCCCTCATTCCCCCCCCAGTCCCAGTGCCTCCATAGTCCCACCCTCCCCAGTAATACCTGCTTCCCACCATTCCTACTCTCTTGACCCCCCCCTCAAATTAATGTGTAGAATACATGAACTCTGGTGGGGGGGTCTGGAGGTATGCATGGGGGTGAGGATTTAAATTTGATTAAGAAATGTGTGAAGTTACAAAGGCTAAACATTTTTTTAAATTTATTCATTTAATAACCACATGATTAGAAGAAGCATTTCATTACAGCTTTGACATAACAATTTACAGAGCAAAGATACATCTCTTTCAAAAGTGACTTTAAATTTTTAGGTTCACAGTTGAATTAGTAGAGTTATACAATACTGAATTCAGTATATACCCTATAAAATATAAAATTAAATGTTTTTAACCTCTAAAAATGATCTCCATTTCATTTTAAAATATACTGTTTCCTATGGAAATATTCATTATTTTTGCTACTAACAATTACATGTTGGCACATGTGTCTCTGATATCTATGCATCATATTATTACTAGTCACAGTCAGTTACACTTGGATCTTGGCACATGAGAATGCATATAAAGTCATCAGGTAGATTTCAATGGTAATGTTTATCAATAAACATTTTTTTTTGCTCTTTTTGAGACAGGGACTCCCTGTAGCCCCAACTGTCCTGGAATTCATGATGTTGACCAGGCTCACCTCAAACTCACAGAGATCTGCATGCCTCTGCCTCTTGAGTGCTGGGATTAAAGGCGTGCACCACCATGCCTGGCCTCAATAAACAGTTTTTGAAAAAACAGATAATTATACATGAAGACTCTTAAATTTAGGCTGGGCTTGGTGGTGCACACATTTAATCCCAGCACTTAGGAAGTAGAGGCAGGTGGATCTCTGTTTGAGGTCAGCCTGCTCTATATAGCGAGTTCCAGGCCAGCTAAGATTACCAGCAGACACTGTCTCAAAAAGACCAAAAACAACAAAAAGTAAACAAAAAATGAATAAAAAATTTCAGGGATGTTCAGATGACTCAGTAGGTAAAGGAAGTGCCATAAAAGCTCTAACAAACTGACTTTGATCCCTGGAATTCACATAATAAAGCTGAATACAGTCAATATTGTAATTCTCAAATTTCACCAATCCTCATTGGGAAAAGTAAACAGAGATAAGAGAATTTTACAGAACTTCCCAGACCAGCCACCCTGAAGTCCACAGGACAGAAGAAACAACAAACCGAAAGAGAAAACTGATTCATGAAAGTTGTTAACTAACTTCCACATGTGTGTCATGGTAGTCACATGAAATCATGCTTGCATACTCTTAGTTACTTTTATGTTGCTGTGATAAAACCCTGTGACCAAGGGAACTTATTTAGCTTATCCTCAGTAACATGCTTCCTCCAGCATGGTCACAAGTTCTAAGACTTCTTAAAACAGGTACATCAACTGGGGAGAAAATGCATTCAAACCACCACATTCCAGTCCCTGGCCCTCATAGGCTCATATCCATATAAAATGCAAAATGCTTTTAGTCTTCAAAGTCTCCATAATCTTTACCAGTCTCAATGCTATTCAAAGTCCACATTCTCTTCTGAGACTCAGGGCAGTCTCTTAACTATAACCCTGCAAAATTCAAAGACAAATTATGTATCCCCAACATACACTGGAACTGAATACTCATTTCCGTTCCAAAAGGGAGGAACAGAGGCATAGTGAGGAAATATTGAACTAAAACAAGACAGAAAAACAGCAGGGCAAAGACTAAATCCAGTAGTTCTACATGTGACTTCTGGGACTTTACTTCCAAAGGGTTTAGATAGCTTCACCTCTTCAACTTTGCTCTATGATACATTTCTCTCTTTGGCTGCTATACTTCCTCTATGTAGCTGTCTTTGGTGGATGTCTCACAGGTCTGGTGTCATGAATGTCTCGTTGGGGACTCCACTGCCAACAAGACTTTACCACCATAGCTTCAGGCAATGGCCTCTCAGGGCTTCTTGGCCAGTCAGGGCCTTCTTGATCCAGAAATGTCCCTGCTGCATGCTTCC
>NW_008350422.1:8809-11200 GCF_000622305.1 Nannospalax galili
TGGCATCACTGAAATAAGCAGAAGAAACAAAAATTATACATTCAGTGGGGAGTTAGGAAAATGATGAGAAAAAATACATTCATAATCTGGTAATTGCTTAGGAGAAAAATCAAAACAAGGGAAGAGTTATTCAATATGGTCAGCATCTCACCATGTTTATAATGAGACTAATTTATAAAAAGCAGAAATGTATTTCTTACAAATATGGAAAACAGGAAGCTCAAGATCAAGGAGTTGGCAGTTCAGTATATGGAGAGGTCAACCTCAGCTGCTTCCAAGATGGTGCCTTATGGATGCATCTTTGGTGGAAAACATTGAATCCTCACATGGCAGATGGCACAAGGCAAGTACGGATCTCCCCCAGATACCTTTGGCTTGCTTGTGATGAAGTAAATAGTGCTTTCAAAAGTCATTTTCACTGTGGCATTTATTATTGCACCATCATAATTACCTAACTAATAGAATGACCCTAAGTTTTTAAGAGCCTTCCAGAAAGCTGGTCATTTACTTATATAACTCACAGCAATGGTGACAGCATGTAAAAGTCCCATGCAAATTTACTCCCCCTAGATATGGGGAAGTGGGTAAGAAATCCCAACCCAATCTACGGAACTTTTAGCAAATTGATGATTCCTGGGAGGGGGAGAGACAGTGAGACAGTATCTTACAGAGATGAGACTCTTGATGGGCCCACTGGATGAACCCACACTGAGGGACTTTGGGCACACAAATCAGACTCTATAGACTGATTAAAACCTATATCTATATCTATATCTATATCTATATCTATATCTATATCTATCTACTATATCTATATCTATATCTATCTATCATCCATATATATATATATGACTCTATTATAATCCACTTTTCACGGTACATTTTTGTCATTGTAAATGGAAAGCATCTTAAAGTTGTACAAAGCAAGGGTAGTGTCTATTCAGGAGGATGTACATCTATTTCTATATCTATATCTATATCTATCTATCATCCATATATATATATATGACTCTATTATAATCCACTTTTCACGGTACATTTTTGTCATTGTAAATGGAAAGCATCTTAAAGTTGTACAAAGCAAGGGTAGTGTCTATTCAGGAGGATGTACCCATGCAATACTAAAGATGTAATATAATTAAGAATTCTGTGTTGATGGTGGGTGCCAGGTTTATGCACTGAGCAGCAACCTCTCCCTTATTCAGAATAGAGAGTTTGATGAACTGTCCTCTTCTCAGGGTTTGCCTGTTCTTCAAAATCCAGGGTCCAGACAAGCTTCACATAAACCTTCAGGAACATGATGTTAGTGAAGGAAGCTGAAAGAAAACCCCAAGGACCGTATCATGATCTTCTTCCTTTTTGGAGTCAATTGATCTTTGGAGTTCTGGAATGATTCAGAGGTTTTTGTTTATTCTAATTCACATTCCAGATTTGGAGGAAGAAGCAGAGCTTAGTGTTGAAGTTATTAGGACCAGAATGAGTATGCAATTTTAGGCAGGCTGAGGAACTGTGGAAAATATTACCAAATGGCAGCAAGGGTGGGAGGCTGTTGCTGTCTGTTGTTGCTACAAACTCTGTCTTGGGGGGCAGGGGATAAGTAGGCGTGGAATCAATGACACAGACTCCGGGAGATGCTGCTCAGTAGCGGGCTGCCAGCAAGCTCATTTATTGTGCAGTTAGGGCTTTCTTTTATACCCCCCACCTGATCTTCATTCTTTCATTTGGCTATGTGTCTTCTCTTCATTGGTGCCGGCATGCTGTCCTCTCTTTGTGTCATTTGATGTTGTGCTTTATGGCCAGTTTTAGGTTAGCCTGAATAACAGATGTTTACTGGCCCATTTCCCCACAGGAGGCAAACGTGAAAGCTAAATAAAAACTAGAAATGTATTGTGGTCTTTGGGGTCTCTCTCTTCCCTCCTGGGTCATTGGCCACCAGTCCAGGAGGGCAAAGGGAGTAGAAGCAATGAGTGGGGTCAGGGATGGCTGGGGAGCACTAACAGAAGAAAACCCTTCTGGGGAGGCAGGTTCAGTGATACAAACATCTCTAGACTCAGTGAAACAGCTCCGTTTATTTAGTGGGGGTTAGGGAAAATATACTGTGGAGGCAGCAGCCAATGATTCAGCTTATAGGTGCTCACAGTGTGCTTTATTTACATGTGGCAGGGGATCCTATCATCTGACTATGAGGAAATGCCTAATTATCATATAGAAAAAACCAGGGGGTAGTTTTTACTCCAGGTAACTATGCCAAAGGTCATGTTTCAAATGAGGCCAAGAATCCATGCTTAGCAGCACTTTCCAGGTAAGTCAGGCAGGAAGCCCCTGCTGAGAAATGAGCCAACCTTAACAGCAGGGTTCCCCAACAGTGGTCCATTTGGAGGAAAGGCATGA
>NW_008350422.1:11476-19131 GCF_000622305.1 Nannospalax galili
GTATATTTTATAGAAATATTAAAACACAAGATTTTTTCTAACTTGCAAAAAAAACATATTTAAGAGGAAGTCTTAAAAGCTCCACATTCCAATTTTTCCTATGCTTTGTTTAAAAATGGTATTGCACATAATTCTAATACAATAACAGCAACCAAAAAACAACCACACTCCTATGCCTCCATCCATTTCCAGTTGAACAAGTGTCCTCCAACATGTACTAAAATGGGATATTGCAGAGACAAATTTTTTGATAAACAATTTGCAATGGTCTGGTCTTGTTTGGGACACATGGGGACATTGCCTACATGAATTAATAAGGTAAAGAGACCAGTCCAGTCCTGTTCTGGATTCTAGATAAAAAAGAGCACTGTGACCTTTCTTACCTAGTTAATATGTGCTACTTAGCTCTTAAGGTAAGTCACTTGTATCATGTATGTGTATTTGTTGGTGTGTGTGTGTGTGTGTGTGTATGTGTGTGTGTGTGTTTGTTATATTTCCAATCTCAGATGTGAAATGGGGCACCCAGATGATGGAAGCCACATTATTTCTCACTATCTCTGAAACAAACAGTTACTATAATTTGCAGGACAAATGATAGCACTGGTAAGAGTTTAGCCAGTACAACAGAATCAAGGAAAGCTCCTTAGCTTCTGATACACTATACAACCAGATGGTATCTGGAATTCCATTGATCATCAGTGGCAGTGAGTGTATAAGAGACTTTATCCTCACCATCAGCAGTCTGCAGCCTGAAGATAAAGCAAATTATTATTGTCATTTCTATTGCACTATCACTCACACCTTGATACAAGCCATAAAATTAACTATTCAAGGAAGTAAGGAAAGGGAGGCTATGATGCCCAAACTTTTTCTGTCCTGGTATGTCAAGCTGCTAATTGTTTCTTAGACAACAGCTATAGAGTGAAAGTCACTATGAGGTTGGTTATAAATGTGAAACAATGTTCCTGTTCTCTTATATCTCTTATGATCACTTTTTAAAATATTAATCTGAAGTGTGGCATCACTTGACAGTCATATGGTAAAACAGAAAGGTATGTATAGTCCAAAAGGGATTGTTATATACAGGGAATTTTTATTAGATTGGTAGTTGTTTAACATTTTTTAATGTTCTATGAATTGAGGCTGAAATGCTTGAAAATGCTCATATATTAATAATTTTTGCCAAATCTTTTATCACTGCAGTTGGGGGTTCTGGAATCATTGTGAGTGGATCCTTGTGAGAAAACTAGATTTCTGGGGACAAGAACTTGGGAATATCTTGTCTGTGGGCATTTATGCTCTTGGTCACTAATTTCAGGCATACCATGTTATCTGAGTGTTTCCAACATGTCATTCTTCCCATCAACAAGTGAATCTCTGAAAACATAATCTAAAGTAAATGTATCTTTTTTGAAGTTTTTTTCTAACAGGTATTTTGGTCAAAACCATACAGGAAGAAATTATGAAATGAATTGGTAATTTAAGGTAGTTGATATTAGGAATATAGTGTTCTCTGGTATTTCTTCAGAATGTGCCTACCATTAGGTATAGTCTCCAAAGGCTGCTGTCCAAAAGACTTGTAAAAAAGCTCAGAAATTTGGTCTTGATTCAATTTGTACTTTCTAACACATTACTGATGACTCTCCATTCCTGTCCTCTGCTAGTTTATTCAACTGTATGCAGATTCTCTTGAAGACTGATTTATATAAGAGAGTCCCTAACTATGGAAACTGTAGGAAAAAATGAGTATCTGAGAACAATGCTTCCAGAAATACTAGTGATGATAGGCAATGAACAAGCAGATACCATCACCTGCAAGTCTTAACAACTTGTTAAGTTATAAAGTAAACAGAAAAGGATGGATGACATTAAACATAGAGCAGTGTTTTAAAAGGATTTCCTACATGGCACACAGTAATTAAAAGTACCAGACTGGTGGAACTAACCTTCTTGGATGTTTTACAGACATACTTTGAGGCCTATACTAATTTGGTCAGAGGGACATAAAGGACAATTTTTGCTCCTTGCCCTCTTAGGTCGACTGGTTCCAGGGGACTAGAGCATCTCTCAAAATGTCCTGTAATTGTGGTGGGTCAACAGTCCTCTTGATCAAGGAGGCCGAGGAGATGCCACAAGATGGTCCTGAACCACCGTCCTGCCTACAAAGAGGGGGGTAAACACAGAGGAATCATTTACTCCTAGCTTCCAAGCAAAGCCAGCCATGGTTGAGCAGGAACTTTGACTTACCTTCACATAGGTGGAACTGGTAAAAAAAAAAAAGAAAAGGAGCCAGGGGCTCCTCCCAAGCCCATGTGACCCCTGAGAAACAGATCCTCAAAAGACCTTAAGATTGAAAATATATTGGTTTATCTGGGCCAGCTCTATGGCCTTAAACACCCAAAAGGAAAGTATAACCAATGATTAAATGGGCCAATATAATTTTTAAGAGTCCATATGTATAGCTAAAGGCTACACAACAATCAACAATGCCAGATAGGAGACACCATCTTTTGAGTTGTTGTCCAGGGTGGCCCAAGGGACTTCCAGATAGTAACCCAGCATAGAACAGGGAAAATGAACACCAGACCCAATATCTAAAGAAATATTGACAACTGATTGCTGCTAGATGAGGATCAGTTGAACTTTCAAAACAAAGACCTTTAGATAGGCTGACTAGATTCACCAGATGGACAAGCAGTGTGGAAAGGCTGGGGGTTCTGACAACTCAGTGGACAGTAGCAGAGATGACAGAGTACAAGGGCTCTATTGTGGGGAGGGAGGCTATGCAAGGGTGCCATCTGGAAAGTGGATGTATAGTTGTGTAAGATGGTTTGGGATGCTCTGGGTGATACACACACACACACACACACACACACACACACACACACACAAATCAACAAATTATAAAAAAATGAATTATATTTGAGGAAGCATAAAAAGTTATGTCATGTTACATAGCAGAGGAGATAAACATTACCATTAAAACCTACCGGATGACTTTATAGTCATAAACAGGTCCCAAGTATCACAGTGCATGCAGTTATGAATAGCATAATCAGATACATACAGATGAGAGAGGCATGTGCCAACATCTCAGTGTTATTAGCAAAACAGAGTCTTTCTATAAGACACAATGTCTTACAGGGCTTATACAGAATTCTGTATTGTATAACTGTATTAACTCAACAGCAAACATAAACTTTTATAGCCACTTTTGCAAGAGATGTATCTTTGCTCTGGAAATTGTTTTTGAGTATGTTAAAGCTGTAATGAAATGCTTCTTTTTTAAAAAGAATGAATAAATAGCCAGGAATGGTGGCACACAACTTTAATCCCAGCACTTGGGAACTCTGTGAGTTCAAGGCCAGCCTGGTCTACATAGTGAGTTCAAGGAAGCTGGGGCTACAGGCAGATCCTGTCTCTAAAAGACCAAATAAATAAATAAATAAATAAATAAATAAATAAATAAATAAATAACCAACCAAATAAATAAATAAATAAATAAATAAATAAATAAATAAATAAATAAATAAATAAATAAATAAATAAATAAATAAATAAATAAATAAATAAATAAATAAATAAATAAATAAATAAATAAATAAATAAATAAATAAATAAATAAATAAATAAATAAATAAATAAATAAATAAATAAATAAATAAATAAATAAATAAATAAATAAATAAATAAATAAATAAATAAATAAATAAATAAATAAACAACCAAATAAATAAAAGAATTTCCTGCAACACACTGCCTTTGCTTTCTAACTACTGGAATGAAAGGAATGAATCACTACATCTGACTCTGTGTGCATGAGTGTTTTGTTTGCATGTAGGCATACACATAAGTGCAGTGCCTATGGAGACCCAAAAGGGCTTTGGTATCCCCTTGAACTGGAGTTATAGAGGGTTGTAATCTGTCGTATGGTGGCTAGGAGGTGAAAGTAATTCCTCTGTAAGAGCAGCAAGTACTCTTAACCTCTGAACCATCTCTCCAAGCTGGTAATTCATATTTCCAGCAAGTCACCTATTGCATAGTTGCTGTTGTTGACTACTGATCAACAAGTGCGCTCGACTGATTTCAAAGATAGTCCATTTTTATTATATGACTTCATATACAGTTGAGCAATGGCAAGGTTTCCAATGAGATTTGAGAGAAAAGGAGAATGTCATCCACCTGCAAATGGAGATGGATGCCCAAAAGAGGTGAAGATTTCGAGATCACCAGTATGGTGTTGCACTCATAATGGGGCATCAGCACCACATTACTCAGGAGAAGGGACAAGTAGGTCTCGGGAGCATATGCTTAGGCAGGCAATACCTTCACTGACAGGTCAGCTCTAGCATCTAATGAAGCAACAGAATATCTATCTCCTAACATCAGTGTAGTCTCTGCTTTTAAAATGTATTGTGTTTCTTTTTTGCTATGTTAACACAGATTATGAATCAATACAAATGCATCAGATGGAGTAATCTCTAAACTTAATGAAATCAAGAAGGGGAAAGCTACTTATCTGGTACTAAGAGGAAAACGATAGAGATTTAGAATGCAAAGAAATTTCCTAGCTGCTTCTGTTAATACTGGTGAATGCCCTTCAAAGCCTGTATGTCTTCAGCCTACAGCTGAGCTATCCCAGCTCAACACTTCTGCTTCCTGAGTAGTTTACGTTATGACTTGTATCACTGTGGGAGGATTACTACAGGTCTGTAGACAGTAATAAGTTGAATCACCTTCAGACTCCAGGCCGCTGATGGTCACATAATATTCTGTTCCAGATCCACTGCCACTGAACCTCAACGAAATTCCAGTTACCAAATTGGAAGCACCATAGATGAGAAGCTCATGAGATTTTCCTGGTTTCTTCTGGTACCAAGATAACCACTTCCTAATGTCCTCGCTGGCCCTACAAGTGATGGTGTCTCTGTTTCCCAGAGATGCAGAGAGGGCAGATGGAGTCTGAATCATCTGGATGTCACATCTGGCACCTGATATTAAGAACAAAAAAGAAATATCCACATGATTAAGCACATCAGAAGAAAAAATACCTGAAAGACCAGGAAGTACTCACCACAGCGGGCTAAGTCAGTGGTCAGTGCTATCCCTCCTTACCTGAAAGCCAGAGTAGCAGGAGTGACAGGATCTTACCTGAAGCCTACATGCCATGTTTTACCTTCACACTGACTCCTGCAAAGGGCGTGACCATTGCATTAATAATCCCTGTGGTTATCAACAGGGATTTTACAGAGCTGGGGGAAGCTGCAAGGATGACTCATCCAGTAACTGAACTCAGGCCCAGGTTCTCCACATGTCTCAGGGACTTGTATAGATTTTTACAAAGAATAGCTTGTGTTATGGGGGCAAAAGGAGAGTGTCAGCCTTGTGTCCTAAAGGTAGAATGTTATTTTCCATAATTCCCACCTGTAAATATGGTTTCGCTGATATTGTCCCATCTCAGACATGGCTATTCATCATGACACAGTATTGGATGGTCACAAGAAAGTTTTCTAGATAGCTGGTCAGTTAGTCATATGAAATCACAGCAAGGTTGACGTAACAAACACAACCACAACCAGAAAGTTGTGTCTTATAAGCAGGTCATGCTAGACTGCCATCTCTAGCTAAGCAATCTGTCTTGCTTGGTTTATAATGGCATTGCCACATTACCTACACAATGGCAGCCAAAGTTAAGAGATGTGAGGAGGATGAGCTCCCCTCATCACTCTGCTAAGATTCATGTCTCTGTTTAGTGATTCCTAGATGCTTCAGTTTATGACTTCTGCTATTTCTCTGGTCTTCACTCAAATTTCTGTCTCCAAAAGTAGAAGTTCTCTCACTGCCAAGTACTCATTAATACCCTTGAGTATCTTTTTCCTCTAAATCTTAATTTTTACCACTATCAAATTTGGCCCAGCTTATACTGAAATGCTGTTCTTACTGGCTACAAATAACAGAGGGGGAGCTCAGCAGAATTAAAAATGAACCCTATAGAAATAAAAGGAGAAGCTTTTCCTTAGAAACTGTAACCACAATGAAATTAAAGGTGTCTCTTCTTGGGTCAGACATCAGCGTGCTGAAGCGAGAAAAGCCTCTGTGAAGAAGTCAGAGAAGGTGAAGTAAATGCACATGCAGTTCTATAACGATGGCCAGTGAGCACACAGGGACATCAAAGAATAGCAGTCATGTGGAAATAGGCCAGGTAACATGGCTGCCGAGGGAGTGAAGGGGATTGTAACAACTGGAGATTGGTTTTCAACAGGTTCAATAAGAAGATTAATATGCAAATGTGAGGGAATGGACTTCTGTGCTAATAAAAAGGCTTTAAATATTTGAAAATGAATGTTTAAATTGTGCATTCTGAGCATAGAACAAGAAATAACAATTTAAAACTTCATTGTAGATAGAAACAAGAATGTGTTTCTGTGAAGATTAAAGAAGGCCATAGATAATGTCTCCTTGTGTATAATGGAGTCATCCATTCAATCATCAGAATATTTTAAAACTATTTTATTGATTGTAGAATTTTGTACAATGCATTCTGACAATAATAAAATTCCCTCAACCATGTCCTTCTACCGTACTCCCACAATCCCTGCCATCTTCATTTCCTCTATTATTATTTGCCTTTTTAAGAAGGCCTATTGAGTCTAATACGTGTTTCCCAATTCTTCTTGGATGGGGTCCTATCCCTTGTAGTCTGGTCATGCTATCAGATGTCATGCCAGCAAGGAAAACTGGCTCACCATCTCCCAAGATGTATCGATTAACAATAGCTCCCCAGTTAAGGATGGGACGTCTTGTTCGCCTCTTCCGTTCATGCTGGGTTCCTGCCTAGCTTGTGTTTGGACAGGTCTCATGTATACTATCAGAAATATTTGAGGTGATATGTGTAACTACCCTGTGGTATCCAGACAACACAGTTTCCTTATACTCATCAACTACCTCTGGTCCATCCACTGAGTTTGGTTAACATACCAAGAGTCCCATGCTTGAAAGAGACTGTTTCTGCTCCTTCCCTCAGTCAATAGTTATATTAAACTGACTTAATGACTTATTTTTATACCTATAGATTAATGCATCTCTAAACTCTCACCAGAACTTTCATTGCACAACAAATGTTGATTATCATAGTAGCATACAAGTGGCAAACATGCAGAGAACAAGAGGACACTGAGTGTTTATCCATGAGTAAAGCATCTATATCGCATTTCTACTTCCAAAGCTCAGGGATCATTACAAAGAGGGTGCAAAAAGATCGTAAGAACCAGAAGTGTTGGATGTTCACAAGAATGTTTTCTAGATAGCTGGTCAGTTAGTCATATGAAATCACAGCAAGGTTGACAGCATTCACATGTCCCCTGTAAGCTCAAATCAGAAAAACATCCAAGCATAGTCATGAGGAAGTGGTTACAAATCTCCAGCCTCACCTAAGTAAATTGTGGCACCAGTGGGCATATTTTGCCAAGTCAATTGTTATTGTAGCTTTTAGGATTCAACAGCTGGGTAAGACTGATGATTACCTTTGTTTACCAGTAGCATGAGTAGCACCTTTTAGTAGTATAAAATCTAGCCAGCAGAGATGAAGCTTTGAGGTCAGACCCAGGCAAGGTCCCAGCATGGTTGAGGGAGATGGGCAGGAAGCCCCAGCTGTT
>NW_008350422.1:19302-19867 GCF_000622305.1 Nannospalax galili
CTGTCTCCCTTTTCATGAACCATTCCCCAAGACCCCTCATTCTTTTTCCCATCTGTATTTTTTTTTTTTTTGAAATGTACCTATCTAAAAGTTCAAAGCTGGGGACTGGATCCAGAGTACCCAGGACCCAAATGGTGGCTACCAATCATCTGTAACTCCAGGTCCAGGAGATATGTCACCCATCTTCTGACCTCTGCCGGCACTGCATGGTGTATTTACACACATGCAGGGAATACACTCATACACATAAAATAAAAAAAAATTTAAAAAGAGTAAAAACAAATTGGTTTATCTGGGTGACTTTAGGGTCTTAAACACCCGAAAAGAAAGTATAACCAAAGATTAATGGGGTCAATATAATTTTTAAGAGTCCATATGTATAGCTACAGGCTACATAACAAGAAACAATGCCAGACAGGAGATACCTTCCTTTGAATTATTGGCCAGGGTGGCCCAAAAGATTCCCAGAGAGTAACCCAGCATAGAACTGGGAAAATGAACAGCAGACCCCAATCTTATCTAAAGGAATATTGACAACTGATTGCTGCTAGATGAGGAACAGCTG
>NW_008350422.1:20148-20423 GCF_000622305.1 Nannospalax galili
ACACATGCTGGTGGATGAATACAATTAATATTGCCAAAATTGTCATCATCATAAAAGCATTCTACACATTCAACACAATCTCCACTAAAATGTCATCAAAATTCTTCTAAAAAATGAAAAAAATAAATTTCACATTTCATATGAAAATATACAAAATTCAAAGTAGCTAAAAGAATCCTGAAAAATAAAAGAGAAAAATAGAACCATTGTCCTCCTTGAATACAAATTGTATTGCAGACCTCTAGTAAAGCCAGAGGGAAATGTATCATTTCCCT
>NW_008350422.1:20620-21710 GCF_000622305.1 Nannospalax galili
ACAGAATTTAAAGGTAAGACCTATCTCTGAAGGTAAACACAGGACTTGGAGCAATCTAGGGGGAAATGACTGGAAGTCTCCTCCTTGAAGAGGAGCTCTTATTGTATCAGAAAAGACTATGCAAGCTGCTGAGAGGGAAAAACAATCAATAAGCTTTCCCAGCTGTAAAGCCTACAAACCACAAGAATTGACAACCAGGCAAGTAATCTCTATTCTTGTAGTACTGCCACTTTATCTTTGAGGTAGTCAACAGCTCAACACTCATAAACATAAAATAAAAATAAATAAAGTTTTAGAAATTAAAAAATAGCGTTCATTTATTAGGGAGCACATCCATATTTTGCCTTTATTTATCTGGGTTTCCTCACTTTGAATCGAATACACATGGCTGGGGATGGCATAGACCAGATAAAATTTGCTTTTTTTCAAAATCCTAGACCAATATAATTTCTTAGTATAATTGAAATACGAATCCTTATATTTACAGAGAATTTTACAATGCACCATTTTTCAAAGAATGGCCTCTTGGCAACAGATGGAGACAATTACAAAGCTCCATAACTAGTCAAACACAGAGTATAAGTGTCTTTGAAGTGTCCATCCCTAATTGACACATCTACAGTTCAAGCTCTACACCTAAAGTTCAGGGACTATAAACTATAATGTAACAGGGAGTGAAAAGAACATTACTGCACCTCTCAACTCTTACCATTGAAGCTTCCACATGCAGCAGATGATGATTAACTTAGAAAGTCACAAGTTGTCAAAGAGACTGCATACTGCTTATCAGTGAATGGGACACCTACGTCAAACCTTGGCCACCCAGGGCTCAGGAATCACTGAGGACAATGGAGGCAAAATGTTGTAAGAAGTGGTGGATGACCACAAGGACACAGAGCTTTCCAAACAGCAGAAGAGCTACTGGATATGACACTAGATAGTTAAACCAGGCTCCAGTGGATGTGCCCACACCTAAGGGTTTTTGCAGACAGAAATGTGACACGATAGGCCTTAACACATAGGAAATCAGGTGTATAGGAAATCAGGTGGGGGTAATAAAAGGGTGCTGATAGTGAGAATGCTCTAAATA
>NW_008350422.1:21985-28396 GCF_000622305.1 Nannospalax galili
TAAAAATCTTGATCAATGCAATATAATTGAGAAAACAGATTTTAGCAAAGTACTTAAAGTCACCTTATTTTTGAAAAAGTATCAAAAAATACACACCGAAAAAGACTCCATGTGCATCAAATGATGTTAGTGAACTGGATAGCTGCATGTAGAAGAATCAAATTAGAGCCTCATCTCTTACCCTGCATAGTCCTCAACTCCAAATGGATCAAGAACCCAAATGTAAGACCTGATACCTTGAATCTGTTGGATGTTAAAGTAAAGAAACATTGGAACTTAAAATTACAGAAAACAACTTTCTGAACAGGACTGTAGTAGTGCATTTAATAAACACAACAATTTAACAGTGGGAACTTACAGAAGTAAAAACATTCTGTACAGCAAAGGACACCATCATTTGAGTGAAGAGGCAAACTATAGAATGTATAAAACATTCTTCACCAGCTCTACCACTAGCAGAGGTTTAGTATGTGGACTATACAGATATCTCAAAGAAGATGAAATAGAAAAATAAAAGCCCAGTACCAGAAAAAGACTCCCTCTTTTTGAATCTATTGATCAGGGGGTCCCATAGACCCTCCAAAGATACTGTGCATTGGTGCTGGAGAAATGGCTCAGCTGTTAAGAACACTGACTGTCCTTGCAGAGTACCTGGGTTTGATTCCCAGCACCTACACGGCAGCTATGAACCAACTTTAACTCCAGTTCCAGGGGAATCTGGAGCCCTCTTATGACCTCCACAGCATTGCACGACACAGGTGCAGTCACATGCATGCAGGCAATACACTCAATACACATAAAATAAAAATAATAAATAAAATAATTTTTAAAAGATACTGTGTATTAACCCTTCTCATTTACCAACCAGAAATTGATGGTAAGATTCTTTTGCTGAACACACTACACAAATGAGCTGCAGAAGAAACAGGGATAAAATAAGTTGGTGCTGACTTCAAAGACTCATTTATATTGCCTAGCTTTCATGTGGTGGAAGGTGCTATGTGTGCTACTGCAAGAGAAAATTCATTACTAATCTTACCAAGCTGTGAATCCTGTGAGTTACAACAATAACTGATCTGGCAAGATAAGCCCACTAGTGCAATAGTGGCGTGAATATTATGTTCGTAATCAAGCACCTTCTAATTGGATTTAAGTTCCACCTCACAGAAAGAAGCTTTACGTGATATTGATATTAGGCCTAGGAACCTGTGACTAGATAGGAGAGATCCTAATGCTATTATTCTGCTACATAAATATAGTGTTAAACTGACTCATAATGACTTATTGCTATGCCCATACATTAATGTCTTAACTCTCATCAGAGAAGTTTTCTTATGCAGCAGATGGTGATTGACGAAGAGACCCACACCTGGCCAATGTGTGAAAACAAGAGGCCACAGAGTACATATCACTGCACAGGGCATCTTTATCGAAATTCTGCC
Source organism: Nannospalax galili (assembly GCF_000622305.1). Classification (NCBI taxonomy): domain Eukaryota; kingdom Metazoa; phylum Chordata; class Mammalia; order Rodentia; family Spalacidae; genus Nannospalax; species Nannospalax galili. The sequence continues at coordinate 23,428 of NW_008350422.1, forward strand.
TCCCAAGGATCAGGGATCATTGGGGTCAGGCAGAAAGATTGTAAGACCAAGAGTTGGTGGATGACTACACGGAAACACTTTTCTAGAAACAGTTCAGTTACTCATGATGACTCAATGACAACATGTACAAGTACTAGGTAAGTTCAAACCAGATAACATACAAGCATGGACATGGAGAAATGAGTAAGAAGCTCAAACTTTATCTGAGGAACTGTTGGTAATTGACAGCTGCTAAGAGGGAAGAGTGAGATTTGTGGTAGGTTGACCATTTTCCATTGGATAAACCCACACAGAAGTGCATTTCAGGATACAATTTTGATTTACATGAAATTGTGGGGTGCTGGGGGATGCAAATGAGGGAGGGGATCTAAATTAGATAAAATTATATTGTATGAAATTTGCAAAAATCCAGTTAATGAATTCATAAGAAATCCAGCATTGCCAGAAGATACTTGGAAGCAAAAAATAAATAAACAAGCACAGCAGTAAACATGAAGAACCTAATTAAAATTTTGCCAAGCAACTAAACAGAGAACATTTTCAGTTTCTAAACACATGAATTCATTAGAAAGGAGAAATCCATCTTTGGAGGAATGGCTATTTCAGAAAAATACAAGGTGAGTCTAGATCTATGTAGCTGATCAGAAGTCAGGGAAGATGGTGGAGTTGGAGCGACTGCCTGAGTAAGTACTTAGCAATCTATGGGAAGTTGTTTAGCTAGTGTAGGTTAGGGATCTAGTGTGGGGATCTGACACAGGGGAATTGGAGTTTGACTGGGTCTGAGACTGGAAGGGACAGGTCAGAGTGGGTGAGAAGAATGGAATAGAGATCCAGTGGGCAGGATCACTCTTACCAGATTCCTGGATGGAGAGGTCTGTATGACTGATCAGGAGCCACGGAAGATGGAGATGGATGGAATTGCCTCAGTAGGGGCTTAGCAATCTGGGAGAGGGTGTTTAGGTAGTCTGAGTCAGGAATCTACTCCAGGGATTTGAGGTGGAGGAAATGTAGCTTGCCTGGGTCCAAGGCTGGCTGGAGATCACATAAGTATATCTTCTGAAAAGACATCTATTCCCATATTCTGAAAATTGTATTTTCCTAATATTTGAGAAATAATATCAATGGGAGAACAAATGAGATACTTCAGAGGAAGCACTAGAGACATGCACCTTGTTGAAAACATATATTTTCAAAGTATATAGGAAGAAATTTCAAATTTGCTAAAACTAAACCTTTAAAAACCTTGTCTTGGTCAAACAAGGATGACTTCTTAGTTCCAAGAACTCTTATTCACTCCTCAATAATTAAAACATAATTTATCTTACATGTTTTCTCTAAGATTTCCAGATAATAATGTGACATAGACACTTCAGTGACAAAGAGCTGTTCATATTGTGAATGGTGTTATGCATGCCTGTCTTCATGTACCTGAAAGCCTGGGTATGGGTTAGACAGCTCAATAATTGGCATAAGATGGCACAATAAAGTTAATCATTGCTGATCTCACATTCCCTGTGCGCTGTGCAGCTAGAGTCCTTCTATTTGGATCTAGGTCACTCTGAGTCACCAGAAACTTGCAGAGGTTTCTAACTGAAGCATTGAACACATAAACCTGGAAATAAGTTAAAATATTCAGTCTAGAATTTGAAAATTCTACTATGAAATTTAATATACTTGTGAAAACTATGCATCAGAAACCCCATTTCAGATATAGAGCACAAATCAATTCGTGGCAATTCCAAGAAAGAAAATCAAACCAAGGAAGAAATAGCTTTGGAAACAAAATGATTAGAATATTTAATGGAAAGGAAAAGAAATATCTTTTTTTTTTATTGGAACACTTCATGAATTTGTGTGTCATTCTTGCACGGGAGGCATGCTAATCTTGTATCATTCCAATTTTACTATATGTGCTTTCAAAGCGAGCAGAGAAAAAGCATAAGTTAATGGATATTTTTGGAGGGTGGAGAATTGACATAGTATCTCAATCTGTATCACAGATTGGTCTGGAATTCACAGAACAGACCTCAGCTTTTATAGTACTAGAATTAGAGGGATGAACTACAGTAACTGGCTCTCAAGCGGTCTTTATTGAATATACTATTTGGGACAAAACCTTTTTCTAAAGGAAGCTTCATGTGCCTTGAATTACACAGTCTCATGTAAGACTACATTATGCAAATCACCAAAAACAAAAATGGCTGCATTCATGTTCAAATAGAGTATAACTTACAAAAACCTCTCTTTTCTTTGCTTCATTAATTTATAAAAGTTGCAGGATTGGTTTAGTGCTCAAATTCTGTATTTCCACATTTCCTTATACATATTTCTTGTTATGCTATTCCCATGTCACTAAGATATTTCCACTAACGTGATGCCGCCTTCATTAATGTACACAGTTCTGAGGAACTAGGATGCCAAGGGCTAAGTCTTCTACCAGCTACTCTCGTTTAGCTTGTGGCCCACTACGCAGGTGTTGCCATGTGTTCCACAGCATTACTACATGAGCATTTATCTATATCTAATAATGCAGCTGATGAAGATGAATGGAAACAGAATGTCTCTGCTGAATAACCCTGATCATTCAACTTTAACTGAATCTGTCTCGTCCAGAGATTCCCCACTTCACACAGGTGTTATTGTTGAATCCTCAGAGAACTTACAGACTGTCTGGAGTAGATTAGCCCTATCCAAGTAATATCAGCTCTCCAGCTCCACACTGTGATTTCTGTTGGTCTTCATCCCAGATAAGACTAGGAATGGGATAAATGGTTCCCTGAGTTTCCTTCCCATGGAATTTTTCAGAGCATTATCAAAATAATTTATTACGGTAACTATGTTCCTAACAGAATCTAATTCCAGAGAAATCTGCCTCTATAGCTAAAATCCTAAAATTTTAATCTCTACAGTGTCATATGTGTTAAATAGATTGGAAATTTAATTTGCTTTTTCACTATTATATATATGTAGATCTGGAAATGGGAAATGACTTAATCTAGTTTCTAGTTACCCTGGCCATCTATATTTTGAAGAGAATCACTGTCATTTGTAAAATTAATCCCAAATGATGAACTGAGTGCTTTTGTTAACAACACACCATGTAACTTGTAACTCGGTCTGCTAAATCCTAACCACTGTTTAGCTGTTCTACATGACACAGTCCAGAAAAACACAGCCATTCTCCAAACATTTTGGTACCATTTTGCAAAATCAGCAGAATTCCTGACTGGCAAAAGGACAGAGTGAACTAGTGTGTAGCTTCCCACTAGTCGGGTTTTGTCTATGCTTTATGTCATCTGAGCCTATAGGCACTTTAGATGTTTGAACACTAGGTGGTGATTGAAATCCAGTTTGCATGTATTCAGCTATAATCTCACAGCCAGGTAAAAGAGGAGTGTGGTAGGAAGACTGTGAGTCATCTGCTAATTTCTGTCAAGGACTGTTTCACGACTATGTAAAGAAACCCTGATAAACTAATCAAGATGGATTTGTTTTGATTGGAGACATCACTCACTTGATACTTGCTGCTCCTCCAGAGGACCCAAGTTCAGTTCCCAGCATTCATTCCTGTGGCTGACAACCACCTGTAACTCCAGCTTCAGGGAATCTGATAATGTTTTCAGGTCTCTGTGTTAGCAACAGCACACATGCAGCACACACACACACACACAGAGGGATGTGATAAGAATTTTTTAAAATTTTTATAAAGATAGATTTGTTCATGTCATTTTTGAGCTGAGCTGTTATTGCCATCCAAATTAGGAGATGATGTTAGTAGAAATCTCTCAAAAAATCATGCAGCAAATCCCAGCACAGTTCACTGATGGACACTCCAGGACAGTTTTTTTCCTTATTATCAGCAAAGTGGACAAAACTGATGCTTACTATTACTTTGTGGATCCTGGATATCCCAGTGTTATAAACGGTTTCATAAATCTCAACTCCAGATACATCATGGACAATGCGTGAGGCAGGCAGCTCTAGGCTTTACTGCCACTCCTCTGAGATGTTGTGTTTGATATTTCACCTAGAGAAACAATCTCAATTTTATTATTATTCATTTTATAGGTAAAGGTATCAGACTAGCACTTCATATGAAAAGTGGCAAAACATAATGAACTCACTAAATGAATCTATGTAGTAAATGATTCATAATAAGTGGGAATATGAATTGATAGGGAAGTTATATTTTCAAAGAGACACTTCACTAAGGTATGAGAACTCAGAAATTTTCAAAATTGAAAGGTCTCACTTAGTGGAAATTTAATCAATGATCACAGATATGCAAAACAATTTTTGTACACTTTAAGTATTCTCCTTTCAAATAAGTAGTTCCTACTTTTAACAGGGAAAGCCATTGTTTGATCAATTCTCCCTTGAAAATTAACTCTGTCATCTTCTCCTACACTTGCATACATCTTTTCCCACAAATTACTATATAGATGTAACATCAGATACCACTCTGTGGCCATAAACATTTCTTTATTTCATAGATATGGTTCCTAAATTCTTTGATTGGTCAAGGGGACAGGTGACCCACCACAATTACAGGACATTTTGAGAGATGCTCGTAGTCCCCTGGATCTAGTCGACCTAGGAGGGTAAGGAGCAAAAATTGTCCTTTATGTCACTCTGACCAAATTATTATAGGTCTCAAAGTATGTCTGTTAAACCTCCAAGAAGTTTAGTTCCACCAGTCTTGTACTTACTGTGTGTCATGTAGATAAATCTTCAGCAAAGACCGATTGTTCTCAGAGAAACCTTACCTAGACCTATATTTCTTGATCTGTTATGTATAATTTGTAAGTATGTTGTTGGAGTAATATGGTTCAGTCTGGTTTTTAAAACTAGCTAGGCATTATTAATCTCTTGCATTGTGTCACCCCTCCATCATGGCTTTCCCACTTAAGGTGCCCCCATTTCCCCCCTTTCTCCCTTACTAATACCATTCTCCTATGTTCCTACCTCT
>NW_008350422.1:28467-30953 GCF_000622305.1 Nannospalax galili
AGACAGAGTCGTCATGATTTGAAAGGCTAGTATGGGAATTCTTAGTTAAAAAGCCTGGTATCAGCAAAAAACTAAAGCTCTTGATCTATAAGCCATCCCACTTAACAGATATAGTTTCATCAAGGTTCAGTGGAAACAGAAATGGAGAAGAGTGTTATCTCACCATCAGAAGTCTGGAGTCTGAAGATGCCGCAGTTTATTATTATCAACACTGTTGAGATATCCTTCATATAAACAAACCACCCAGAAAAGCAGAATTGTAAGAACATGCTGCCTGAGAGATTCCTACTGGTGCCTAAAGTGGCTGAGATTATCTCTGAGATGCACAAGGCTTTAATGGACAAAGTAAGGTCTTAGTAGAGGCAGTAAAGCAATCTTCTAGACTTCTTTCTCTATGTCTTTCTTCTCTGCCTCAGCAGAAATAGGGTACGTGATTCCCATAGGCTCTTCGGGGGCCTTGACCCCCTCTTGCTGAGGTTACTGGACAATACCTAACTAGCCTGGGTGAGCTACACAATTCACCCCAAGCTCTCATCTCCCTAATTTAGGGTGTTCTCCAGCCACTCCCACTAGTCCAGAGTTCAAGCCTTCTGCATTAGTTAGTAATAATGAGCACATTTTGTTCCCATCAGCAATCCTTGGGTTTTGGCCCTGTCGTGCTGAGGCTACTAGATGATGCCTGACTAGCTAGGAGACATAGCTATACCCAGTCCTGATAGGTCACAATTCACCTGCTTTGATATCGGTCCCAGTTACTTGGCTTCAGAACACACAGCTTTTTTGCTTAGCTAGTTAGAATCAGCCCAGCATATACCCATCACAGCGGCTGGGCCTAGGCTCCTTCACCTTCCTGGAGAGTTCCTGACTAGCCTGCCTGGATCCATCCAATCCCTCTAATAAAAAAAAAAAATCAAAAGACAGAACCTGAAGCCCAGACCAATAAAGTATTTAGACCAGATCAGAAAGCAACCAAGCTATATCAGCAATATTAACAGAATTAAACTTCAACACAATGAAAGCAGGCCTGAGTTTCACATCACACTCAAGCAACAAAAGAAATCCAAATGCCTAGAACACAATGAAAATACATAGAAGTTACTCGTTCTAACCTGCTGTTCCAGGAACACATAGATTCTAACAGAAACTCAGGCTCAAAATTTGGACCTATCCCTAGCTGAACAGAGACCACTTCTACAAATATTAGAACATCAACAAAGCAGCCTCAAAACTGAACACTCAGAAGACATAAAACCAAACAGCATTGGTGCCACATACCTTTAATACTCCCAATCAGAGGCACAGGAAGGCATATCTCTGTGAGTTTGAGGCCAGCCTAGTCAACATAGCAAGTTCTAGGTTAGGTGGGACTAGAGAGAAACCCTGTCTCAAAAAGACCAAACAAAAAAGAGATATAAAACCTGACAAATTGGAGTAACAGCAGCAGACATATAAAAACACCCACTTAACCAAGATGAGATCAGATATCCATGCCAAGAAACAACCAAGGACACAACTCCAGATGCCTGGGCTCCATCAGTCACCTGCTTTGAGACCAATCCCAGTCACTTGGCTCCAGAACTCAAAGCTTCTTTGTTTAACCAACCCAACAGATACCCATCACATCAATTGGGCCTAGGCAACCATAAATATGTTCAGGGAACTGAAAGAAGACAGGTATAAAAGGTGAATGAAAACCGTGAAACACACACACACTGTTGAATGAGTGAAGTAAAACAACTCAAGGCTTGAAATTAGAATTCACTGAAGGTAGAGATTCTCCAAGGAAAAGCCAAACAAACAAAACTACAAATGAAGAGCTTGGGAAATTATTTACAAACACACACTGAGCCAATTAATATTCTAGTGAGCTCTGTAAGCTTTTTGATTCATAAATCAGGCACAGTATCTCAGGCAAATGGAGGAAGTGTGCAGGTCAAGGACTGTGTGGGGTGGAAGCAGCTGGTGAGACCCTGAGTGGGGGTTTTTGTTCAAGTGGGAAGCACTGTGGGAGGAAACCCACGATAATGCTGACAGTAATAATCTGCCATATCTTCAGGCTGGACACTGCTGATGATCAGAGTGAAATCTGTCCCAGACCCACTGCCTATGAAGCGATCAGGGACACCAGATTCCCGTGTATATGCCAAGTAGATCAGCAGTTTGGGAGCCTCTCCTGGTTACGGCTGGTACCAGGCCAAGTAGTGGTTAGAACCAACTGAAATACTCTGGCTGGATTTGCAGTTAATGGTGACCCTCTGTCCTGCTGGTACTGCCAGAGAGCGAGGAGACTGGGTCATAATGTTGTCCACACAGGCACCTGTAATTAGGAAGAAACAATGATCATATACACACATACACACACATATACACACAAACTCATATATAAATATATACATATATACAAATGGAGAGAGATTTTATAACACAAGCATTGGAATTTGACATTTACAATCTTTATAAAAGTATTGTCACTATGCACATTGTGT
>NW_008350422.1:31149-32527 GCF_000622305.1 Nannospalax galili
AATTCTCACCAAACACCCAGAACAACAGGGCCATGAGGACCTGGGTCTGTGGTACCATCTTGCTGTACATGTCTCTGATGTACCTCAGTTTTCACTAATTAGGCCTGGTTTATAAAATCTGAGAATCTGGGCTGGGCCTGGAGGGGCCTATGCAAAGCAGACAGCAGATATAAAGGCAGATTTCTTGGGCATGAGGGAGCCTGGTGTAAATCAATAACCGAAAACACTGTCATAGAAAGTGAAAGTAATGGGTGGAAAGGAAGTCAACATAGAAGCTGAAGGTGAACTTAGAGCTCTGAAACCAGAACTATTAGACCCACTATGACATGTCTTCATTTAAAACCTACGATACATTCCAGTGCATTTAGTTCTAATGAAATGATATAATAACGACCTCAAGTCTATGATCCTTGGAAAATATAAAGCATGCAAAAATGTCCAGCAAGAGCAAAAGAAATGAGCAAATATAGGGAAATTAGGAGGATGAAGAGAGAAAGGAAGGAAGGATGGGAGACCAGGAGGTCCAGAGGAAGGTGGTTTACCTGCGAGGTAAAAAGGGGGAGAAATGGAAAGACAAGCATGCATAATAACGACCTCAAGTCTATGATCCTTGGAAAATATAAAGCATGCAAAAATGTCCAGCAAGAGCAAAAGAAATGAGCAAATATAGGGAAATTAGGAGGATGAAGAGAGAAAGGAAGGAAGGATGGGAGACCAGGAGGTCCAGAGGAAGGTGGTTTACCTGCGAGGTAAAAAGGGGGAGAAATGGAAAGACAAGCATGCAGGAACTGTATGACTTTTTGCAAACTTCATACAATATGTTGATCAAGCTTAGATTTCCATCCCCCATCTTTACCCTCTACCAACACCTGCTCCAATTTCACCTCTCTCTCACTTCCTTTTTCTCCCTCTCTCTCTCACACACACACACACAGTCACTTATTTAGCATTGAAAAGAGATGCTGTATGCTGGAACTGCAATGCTGAATTCACTCTTGCAATGTCTCAGGATAGTTTGAATCTAACACTCACATTTATCTGAGATGATATCTATGCATAGGATGCTATAGCTGAGATGCTCAAGGACACTAAGTTGAATCTCCCTGCCTCCAAAACTATAACAATTAACAAACACACATGTAAAATAAATAAACAAATTGACAAATAAATGTAGTAAGAAAAATGACTCCTTGTTTGCTATGTCTATAAACTGTAGGAAATATTCCTTTATGAAGGATTCAAGTAATCTGATGTGAACACACATACACACACACACACACACACATATATATATATATCCACATGTGTTTGTATATGTGTATATTGTGTGTGTGTGTTTATGGCAGGATATCTATCAGTTTATAAAGACCAGACGTCA
>NW_008350422.1:32700-37152 GCF_000622305.1 Nannospalax galili
TAGCTCCAAATGTATCAAGGACTTCAACATAAAATCCAATACACTGAATCTCATAGAGTAGAAAGTATGGAGGTCACTAGACTATGGGGACATAGGAATAAACTTTCCAGGCAGGACCCTGATAGTGCTGGCATTAAAACCAACATCTGACAAATGAAGCCTCATAAACTGTAAATCTTTCATACAGTAAAGAACACCATCATTCAACTGAAGATGCAGCCTACAGAATGGGGGAAAACTTCAACAATACATGTGACACAAGGTTTGAATCTAGAATATTTGAAGAAACCACAATATAACACCAAGAAATGAAGGAACTTGATTAACAATTATGACAAGGAACTGAACAAAAATTCTCAGGAGATAAAATGAAAATGCCAGAGAAAATTTTCAACATTTTTAGCTATTACGGAATTCCAAATGATAATTCATTTGAAATTTCATCTCACCATAGCCTGAATGAATAAAATCCAAAAAAAAAAAATGATACCAAATGTTGGTGAGGATGTGGTGAAAGAGGATTTTATTCACTGCTGGTGGGAATGGAAATTGTGTAGTCATTATTGAAATCAGTGTGGAGAGCCCTCAAAGAGCTAAAAATGTATCTCCAACATGGTCAGTCTTGGGCATATACTCAAACAACTCTCACAATGGAGAAACTTGTCCATGAACTTTTGTAGATACTCTACTCACAATAGCTGGGACATGGAAGAAACCTAAATGGCCATCACCCAAAAAGGGATAATGAATGCATGGTACATTTTCACAGTGGAACATTACTAATGGAATATATGTTAAGGAAAATATGAAATTCACAGATAAATGAATGAAACTGGAAAGAAACACCAGGTTTGAGGTAATCCAGACCCATAACTGTGACATGTCCTCTCTCATAAGTGTATGCTACCATTCACTATTTAGATATGTGTGATTCAATTATGAAATCCATAGAGTTCAGCATAACAGGAGATCACAGGAGGGGAGGTATAGTAAAGTCACACAATGGGGGGAATGGGAATAATGTAAAGGGAAATGCTGAATGATTGGGTAATTGGAGTTCAGGGTAGAAGAGAGAGGATGAGGAAGGATAATTATCAGTAAAATTTTCTTCATGTGAAAATATATAATACAAGCTCATCATATTTAATGGAAGCATGAATGTTAAGGAGGTAAGGTACCAGCTTCTGATTGGATTTAAGATCTGCTACAAGAATGATGACCATAGTTGGCACTGTTATTATGGCCAGGAACTTGTGGATAGGCAGGTCACAGGCCATAGGAGAGACGTGTTATTGGTTATTCTATTGAGTAGTCAAAGTATTAAACCAACTCCTAATGACTTATTGTTATGTTCACAGATTTGACTCTCTCTCAACTGGAAGCAGAGAAGCTTCTGCTTGCAGTAGATGTGTGTTAACAGAGACCCACACCTGTTCATCGTGCAGAGAATAAGAGATCTCAGTGTTTTGGATTCTAAATGGATTCCTATAGTGAACCTTCTCCTCCCAAGGATCAGGGCATTTACAGCAGAGGGTGGGTAGATTTTAGAAGCCAGAAGTAGTGTCTGAATACAAGTAAACCTGAACTGTATCTCATACTCACATAATCAAGGCTGAATTCTGTTCTACGAAAATACAAATAAGAGTGAAGAAGATTTGAAGAAAGTCTTTGTTGGTGCTTTCTGTCTTCATGGATATGGTGCATGACAGTATTGCATCACTTGATAAGGTATTCTGTAAGGAGCAGGAGAGAACTGATGTCAATCCACTCAAAACAGGTCCACAAGGTTTCCTGCTCAATGAATGAAAGAACCAGAAATTTCATGTGTCCTTTTTTTGGTACATCACAAAACTATACAACTGTTTATCATATGCTAGGGAAAAAAGGAGTAATTTTTCATTGATTTTACAATTTATAGTGACTTTTCTTATTTTTCTAGCCTACACATATACTAATTATAAATTAAATGCTGGGTTTTATTCTATAGCATGTTTACTTCATGTTAGGGATGGCTAATGAAGTGCCCCCTAAAAAATTAATGTGTGAATATGCATGGAGGATGCATAAATTAATGACATTATTGGTATATGGTGGAAACTAGAAGACCCAGGCTGGGTTTGAAGAAGTAGGTAACCTAGGGTATGCCTTTAAAAAATAATCTCTCTCTCTCTCTCTCTCTCTCTCTCTCTCCCTCCTCCCTCTGTCTCTGTCTCTCTGATTCCTAGATGTCAGGGGTGTATAGTTTTTCTTGCCATGCCCACCATCCATGGTATTTTAACTTTTCATTATCTCTATAACAATGAGCCAAATCTACCATGTACTGAAACGTCTGGGAATGTGAGACAAAATTAGTCTTTGTTCCTATATGGTGGCTTCTAAAGTTCTTTAGGTACAATGCAGAAAAAATTAGTGGCCTTAACACAGTCCACACAGCACCACAGTTTTCAACAGAAACACCCAGCACATCTGTATCTCCATTTTAGGTATGGGAATATGGAGAAAATTAAGAAGGGCCAAATCCTAAGGAAAAAGCTTTAAAAGATATTTAGATTTTTCAAAAAGATATATGTAGTCTATAAATCTCTTCATCCTTGTGATACTGTTTGGTTTCAAGTATGTACACAATTTATATTTCAATTAATAAATGTATGTGATAGATACCATGTTGTTTTATGGGGGCATAATTAAATTCTATTACTTCTTGTGAAATACAGGAATGGAAGAGTCTGTTGACACAAAATCATATCCATCACTATAATTTGGACAGAGGTTTCTCAGTTTCTACAGCTGGAAAGTAGATAAGGAGACTGTGGAGGGAAATGTGGCCTGGGAGAAGGGAGAGGGCACAACCACAAGTATCACACGATTATGTAGAGACAAATGTCACTGCTTTACTTTCATGGGTAGATCCTAGACTTTTTACTTTTTATAAGTAGATAAAGCATACACAGACACACACACACACACACACACGCACACACACACACACACACAATACAACAGAGAGAAGAAGGAAGGAACATAACAGCAAAGGACAATGGGGAAAAGTGGGGAATGGAAAGGGAGAAGGTGATGCAGGTCTTCAAATAACATGAGGAACTTGAAAGAAACTGGAGGTTGACAACACTCTCCAGTCCTAGATGAGGACTTATCGCAACTGAGAGTTGATGAGAAAAAGAGAGAAAGTTTTTCTCACTGGTGTGACACATGGTAGGTTGACCGGACTCCAAAGGATAGATCCACAGCCAAGAATATTTGAAAATAGAGATTAGACTAGAAAGACCTTTCAAAAGAATGTAACAATTGAGGACATAAAGTTGGGGATGGAGTAGTAACATGCTGTTGAAGAGGGGGAAGAGAGTCTAAATAGAATCAAAATATCTCATACAAAATTTTCAAATCCTAGCCATATTTTTATAATATATTGCATTTACGAAACCCATACTCTAGGCAATGAATGCACGTTAATAAGGGAACATTAATGATATTAGAAAAAAATGGAGCAAAATAGTCCCCAACTGGACAGTGAGGAAGACCTACAGGAGCTCTAAAAAGCAAGAGACAGATTCTGTTTCACAGCTTCCAAATGGAAATGAAACGTGTGAATGAACATCTTGACATCACCCAGTGAGTGCTCTACTGCACTTCTGGACTCCAAAATTATATAAAAAGAATTCCTCACATTGAAGTCAAAATATACATGGCAAATTTCTAAAGAAGTATAAAACCAAACCAAAGTTTTTGTTGTTTTATTTTTTAAGGATCTTTCACATTAAAAATAAAAACAGGAGAGTGTGTGTAGTCTATTAAATTTCTCCTGAGCTCTGCAAACTTTCTGATTAAGATGTGAGGTACAGACTCTCAGGCAGATGGAGGAAGTGTGCAGGTCCAGGAGTGTGTGGTATGGAAAAAGCTGGTGGCACTTTGAGTGGAGGTTTGTGTTCAAGTGTGGAGCACATTGGGAGGAACTCATGATAATGCTGCCAGTAATAATCTGTCAGGTCTTCAGCCTGAACAGAGATGATGGTGAGACTGAAGTCTGTCCCAGACCAACTGCCTGTGAGGCAATCAGAGAACCCAGAGTCCTGTGTGGATGCCCTGGAGATCACCAGTTTAGGAGCCTGTTATGGTTCCGGGCCTAGTAGTTTGCAGTTAATGGTGACCCTCTGTCCTGCTGACACAGCCAGAGAGCCAGGAGACTGATCATAATGATGTCCCTACAGGCATCTGAAATTAGGAAGAAACAATGAGCACTAAATATATATAAAGAGAGAGGCTTAATAATACAAATATTGAAAACTGTCATTTAAAGAGTCCTGTAAAATGACAATATGTTAGGTTTATTATTTTGTTCATATGGCAAAAGTCATTATACCACAACACATCCTATCAGCATCTCTATCTCTTTAATAATATTGTTCTATAGAGATTGTAACAGTTTTAATGTTCTCA
>NW_008350422.1:40559-42867 GCF_000622305.1 Nannospalax galili
TATGTTTTTGAAAGCAGTAAAAAAATTATCAATTTTGAGGTACCAATAGGGAACTGAGGACATGAAATGGAGGGAGATTTCTCCATAGTGCTTGTACTATGATCACCCAAACACCTGTTGCCAATTTTATCTTGAGACCAAAAACACTTTATGTCAAGGACAGCTAGCACCTGAGATCATAGGTAGAAAATCTCTTGATTTAAACTGTTTATCTCTTGTCAATCTGGTACTGAGAGTTTCAGTGCCAGAAGTTGGTAGAAAGAAAAGTTGTTGCATATGGTTTGTTCATATACTTCCATGTTAGAAAGAAAAAAAAATTACAATGCAGAGCAGGAGAGGAAAGAGGAGCCAGAGTGATAGAAGGGGAAAGAAATCATGAGGAAAAAGCTACATTTCCCCTTACAGAGCATTTTTAATAAAATCAGTTAGAGATCAGGAAATTCTCAAGCAACCTCAGATAGGGTAAATATGTGGTGGGGCAGAGCAGAGGGATTTCTGAATTTGGTTTTCTGATTTTTCTGTCTCCTCTTTTACCTTCATCTCTGGGATAGAAAGACTGCACTTATATTCAGACAGCCCTCTGTTCATACCCAGCCCTGGCATTCACCGACCACAGACAGACTATACCCATCCTCTGATGATGGATTCTCGCTACTGTGAAATTCAGCACCGAGGATATGAAGGGTGATCTGAAACTTTAGCCAATTGATACACTGTGAAGGGTACTTTTCTACAAAGAATCCTCCAGTTATGCACGGTGTTGGGACTGTCAAATCTGTGTTCACCCTGCATCTTCTCCACTTAGGGTCCACACTGGCCACCGAGTTTGATATCAACTTGTGCAAATCCAGCTTCATGGTGATGATAATCCCTGGGCTTCCCCCCACCCCATCAAACACTATGTCACCAGCTAGTACCACATGGAGAAGATCTGGCAGAAGACCTGGCACTTTCTAACAAAATGTGTGGGGTCCCAAGGAGCACCCCATGCTGCTCATCTAGGCCCCTCTGAACCCCAAGGACAACCTTGAAAAGATGAAAGTCAAGACTTTCAACACCCCAGCCATGTACGTAACCATCCAGGCCATGTTGTGTTTGTATTTCTCTGGCTCTAGCAGTGGCATCATGATGGACTCCAGTTGACAGAGTCACTCACACTGCGCTCATCTATAAGGACAAAGGTCTTCCACATGCCATCCTGCATCTGGACTTTTACCACATGAAGATACTGATTGAGCTTGTTGTCTACAGCTTCACCACCACAGCCGAGTGGGAAGTCGTGCATAACATCATAATTTGTGCTACATTGCCCTGGACTGCTAGCAAGAGATGACAACAGCTCTACCTTCCTTCTCCCTGGAGAAGAGCTATGACCAAGTTATCACCGTTGGCAATGACGACTTATGATGGCCCGGGCACTCTTTCTGCCTTCCTTCCTGGGCATGGAATTCTGAAGTATCCAAGAAACTTTCCTTAATTCTATCATGAACTGTGATGTTATCATCCACAAGGCCCTCTATGCCAATACTGCGCTGTCTGGTGGCACTTACATGTACGCTGTTATCTCAGACAGGATGGTGAAGGAGATCACTGCTCTGGCTCCCAGCGTGATGAAGATCAAGATTATCTCTCAGGCTGAGTGCAAGTACTTGGTGTGGAATGCTGGCTCCATCCTGCCTTTCTGTTCAACTTTCAGCAGATGTAGATCAGCAAACAGGAGTACAACGAGTCCTGATGAGCTGAACCCTCCATCATCCCCCTCAAATGCTTCTAGGCTGAATGTTACTGAGTGAGGTGTAATACCCTTTCTTGACAAAACCTAACTTTATTCAGAAAAGAAAACAAATTGAGACAACATTGGCATGGCTTTGTTTGTTTTTAAGTAAGAAAAACTTTATTTTTGTTTGGTTTTGTTTTGAGGATTTTGAGTGAGGATTTAAAAACATGAATGATGAAGGCAACAACAGTCTGTTGGAGCAAGCAGCCCCAAGTTCTACGATGTGGCCAGGAAATTTGATTGTACATATTTTTTTAAATAGTCAGTCCAAGTATCCTTGGTTACAGGAAGTCCCTCGCCCTTCCTAAAGATACCCCGACTTGCCAAAGTAAGATGACACGCATTGCTTTTGTTTAAGCTATTTACTGCATTTTTTAAATTCTACCTTAATATTTTTTTACTGTTTATATTTTTCAATGATCAGTCACCTTGGCCCCTTCTTTTTGTCTTCTGAATTTGAAATGTATGAAGGCCTTTGGTCTCCCTGGGAGTGGGTTGAGATGTCAGGCATCAAGGAATTGCCTGTACACT
>NW_008350422.1:44182-45579 GCF_000622305.1 Nannospalax galili
CCAGGTTTGTATTCATATTTCAATGACAGCCCAAGGAACCTAATATACCTTTTTATAGTGTCGAAGCTATTTTTGTGTAAAGATATGATTAAGGATTTTTCTCATATTTTTTAAAGTTTATTTTTTTATTTTTTTTTAAATTTAGTAACCACATAATTAGAAGAAGCGTTTCCTTACATCTTTAACATATTCAGTAACACATTCCAGAGCAAGGATACATCTCTTCGTTTTGAGACAAAGCCTCCTTGTACCCTCAACTGCCCTGGAACTTGCTATGGAGACGGGGTGGCCTAGATTTCACAGAGATCTGAGGGCCTCTGCCTCCAGACTGCTTGGTCCAAAGGCATTGTTAGTCAAATTCACTGCTGGGTGGTGCACGTGGCATCCATTTCCCTCCTCCCAAGGCTCTTGCGACAGCCTGAGGAAAAAAAAAAAATTGCCCAAACTCAGGGTTGAAGAATCTTAAGGAGTTTATTGAACTTGCTAACTGAGCTTGGGGTGCAGGTTTACTTACAGACAAACGGGCCCCCCCCTCATTTGGCTGTTTGAAAGTCCATACCCAAACATAAATCACATGGTTCTGGACAGCCTCACAAAATGGTGAAAGAGTGGCCTCCTGATTTTCTCAGCTTTTATACCCTTAGCCCCTCCCCTGCAAGCAGGTATGGTTAATCAATTGGCTGGAAGAGGGAAGGGGAGTGACTCCTTTGCAGAGCATCGGAAGGAGGCGGGTCCATGGCCCCTCATCACAGGGTCAGTGGAACACCCAGGGTCACAAGCATACTCTAGACAGGGATGGGGTGTTCTAGACTGGATGTTTGTTTCCTCTAATTCATGTCAAATTTCCCAATCCCTGGTGTGAGGGGGTATAGCAGTGGGGCCTTTGGGAGGTGATTAGGTCATGACGGCACAACACTCATAGAGGGGTGTTGGCACCCTTATAAAGCATATCTGGAGAGCTGCCTCAAACTTTCTGCCATGTTGGACACAGCAGAAGAGCCTCTGCTCCTTAGGTTTTCAGCGCAGACTAATCAGGCTGTGCTCCCCACCCCCTCCCCCTCAGCAGCCACAGTTTCTGTAGAGGAAAAGACAAGTCCAATACATGTGAGTCTCTGACCGCCTAACAAACAGACTCCCCCAAGTGCCTAGATTCCAGGAGAATGGAAAGCTGGCCAGGGAGCCTCGTGGATCCTTGTGCCTTTGCTCCCCTGGCTCTGGGTTTATAAGCATGCCCCCAAATGCCTGCCTTTTTATGTGGATTCTGGAGATCAAACTCAGGTGCTCATGTTCATGTGGCAAGCACTTCCTTTATGTCTAAGCTATCTTTCCAGCCCCATTATTTGAAATGTGGAAGTGCCCCAAACTGCTAAAGAATTTTCTTTTTTATTTTTGGGAAA
>NW_008350422.1:45907-47293 GCF_000622305.1 Nannospalax galili
CTATCTTCTTGCTTAATTTTGGCTGCGTTTTCCTCAGAAGCACATCAACGTTTAGTGTTCTGTAGTTTTTCATTGTTTCCTGTGGGTTGATATAGTTCACACAACTTAACAGGAATTTTCCCTGAGGCAAGGGCCTTTTGCTATTTTCTGACATATGACAGCTGTAGCTTTGTAGAGAACACAGTCTTCCTGAACTTCTAAAGAAGTATTTGGGTGATAGCCCACAGACCAGAGGTTCTGACATCAATGATCACTCTAGACACTAGGAAGCACTCTGACCTAAGTCACATGAGTGTAATTAATGTGAACAAATCCTGAGTGATGAACTGTCTAAGGAGATGAGGGATGCTATGGAAAGTACTCCCAAACATTTTCTGTCTCCTTGAGAGGCTTGGCTATCCCTAGAAGGGTGCAGGGAAGGGGAACCCGCATCAGAGACAAAGTGAACAAGAAGAGATTCCAATATCCATCTGCCTTTCTTCCTATTAAACACCAGATGGAACGTGACAATGATTTTGTCTTTCAGGGTACAGTATTCAGAAACCCATAAATGGATTGCTTTGAAAACAACTCCGTGTCCACTACCAACACACCCCGTACGTTCTTATTCAAAGGCAGCCTCTTCATGGGGGGCTGAAGGAAAATGGGTTTTTCTGCTCATGACTTAACATTTCCTATGTCTCCATGTCCTTTCATACTCTAGTTTAAATTTGGTGTCTCTTGAGAAACATTTTCTGAAAACATTTACAATTCAGAAGTACATCACATGTAATTCTCTGTGGCTACAAGGAAACAGTTATCAGTTTGGAACAGAACCTGTCTCATCTATTTAATGAAATGTGGATACTGATAGTGCTTCAGTAATAGCAGATGTTTACAGTCATTAAGAAAACATTTCAGAACTCTATTTCCCTTTGTTCTTCTATATTTAGGAGACACTTATGTGCGTGGAAAAGTCAGATGGAAGGGGCAGAGATAGACTGCCTTCTTTATTAGCCATTGTCTTTGTGTTTCCTCCAAGTTAAACAGAGTGATAAAGGGCCCTTAAGGGAAGGATAGTGAACTTTCAAGAGCTAGCCTATTCCTAAACTCCTATGGGATTAACAGAAGCAGGACCATGTTTCAATACTATATGGCATTTATGTGCGTGGAAAAGTCAGATGGAAGGGGCAGAGATAGACTGCCTTCTTTATTAGCCATTGTCTTTGTGTTTCCTCCAAGTTAAACAGAGTGATAAAGGGCCCTTAAGGGAAGGATAGTGAACTTTCAAGAGCTAGCCTATTCCTAAACTCCTATGGGATTAACAGAAGCAGGACCATGTTTCAATACTATATGGCATATGGGAAGTATCTGATGATGTTTGGTGCAAATATCAGATTTTTAATT
>NW_008350422.1:47752-48008 GCF_000622305.1 Nannospalax galili
TAATGCATTATGCAGACAAGCTCAATGTAATCATTAGTTTTCTGTAAAAAGAATGGTGATATCAAGAGAGAAAAGTAAATAAATGAAAAATATGGGCATTTTGTGGCCTGAGTCTACATATTCGTACTTTATATACTGTGAAAAACAAATATGTTTATTTCAGGATTCCTTTAGATTTTTAAGGTGCTGCTATAGTGTGTAATTTTAATGATCAGTGTAATATTACTTCACTGAAGCATCCACAGAGCAAA
Source organism: Nannospalax galili (assembly GCF_000622305.1). Classification (NCBI taxonomy): domain Eukaryota; kingdom Metazoa; phylum Chordata; class Mammalia; order Rodentia; family Spalacidae; genus Nannospalax; species Nannospalax galili. The sequence goes on from NW_008350422.1 coordinate 48,004, forward strand.
TTTCT
>NW_008350422.1:48627-49473 GCF_000622305.1 Nannospalax galili
ATGGAAGTAATCAAGATACCTTTCAAAAGGTAGCACCCTAAATTGATGTTGATATTATGACTAGGAGCATGTAGTTAAACAGGTCACAGGACACAGGGGAAGGCCTATTGCTATCATTCTGCTAAATAGACATAGTATTAAACTGATTTTTCATGAGCTTTTGTTATACCCATAGATGAATCCATATCTCATCTCTCACCAGAAGCATGTACATGGCAGCAGATGGTGATTAACAGAGACCCCAAACTGGCTTATGTGCAGAGAATAACATCCTGCAGAGTGTTTATTACTGAAAAGGACACCTCTATCAAAGTTCTTCAGACCAATAGTCGGGGATCACTGTGAAAGAGGTGGCAGAAAAACTGGAAGAGCCAGAGGTGATGGCTGACCACAGGGAAATAGATTTTTAGGATAGGTGGGCAGTTACACATTTGGACACACAACAATGCTCACAGCACACACATGTCCCACAAAGCTCAAGTCAGATGAAATTGCTTCATGAAAGTGGGGAGGTGAGGAAGAAAGCTCAGCCTTTTCTGAGGAACTATTGACAACCACTGGCTGCCAGGACAAGGAGAGGCAGACTTGTTCAAGGGATGCTTTGTTGGTTAAACAGGCTCCAGTGATGGAAGCACACTGAAGGGCATTTACAGAGACAAGTTTGAATCAGTTGGTCTCTGTATGTATTGAGAAAACAAATGACATAAATTATCCTTTGTTATCTTAGGTATGTTAGTGTACACATGAATTTCCAGTATTTGGAAAATTGAGGCAGAAGCATTACCATGAATTCAACACAAAATGCATAACACAGCCAAACTTTGTAATAGGGTCTACAAGATGCCT
>NW_008350422.1:49705-51484 GCF_000622305.1 Nannospalax galili
TGCCTTTATCTACATGTACATATATTTATTTTGTGTGTGTATGTGTGTTTATGTATGTGTATCCAAATATAGAAACAAGAACAAAGGCAAAGTATTTATCAGTTTACACACACCAAATATTTCATAATAAATACCAAGTGTTGAATTTTTTCTTGATTTCCACTTGCACTTCATAGGGCTTTTGAGAGTGCTGGAGAGATGGCTCCGCACTTATGAACACTTGTTGTTCTTTCAGAAGACCCGGGCTCAAATCCCAGCACCCACAAGGAAGGTAACAGCTGTCCGTAACTCCAGTTCCAGGGGATCCAACAGCCTCTTCTGGCCTCCGAAGGCATTGCATGACACAGGTGCACTTACATACATGCAGGCAATACATGCAGGTAATACATGCATACACATAAAATAAAAATAATAAGAGATTTTGAAAAATAGGGCTTTTGAATTTACAGTAGTTAAATAACTATACACAGAATAGAAAAACTAGTTTCTTGTTACCCTGCACAAAAATCAACTCTAAATAAATCAAGAACTTCAACATAATAATCAATACAATGAATCAGATAGAGGACAAGGTAGGGACTGCACTAGGTTTTACAGGCACAGGAATGAACTTTCTGGACAGGACCCTGATAGTGCTGTCATTAAGAACAACATGTGAAAATTGGGGCCTCATAAACTAGCAATCTTATGTACAGCAAAAGATACATCATTCAAATAAAGAGGCAGCCTACATAGTGGGAAAATATTAACAGCTATACATCAGACCCAAGGTCTGTATCGAGACTCTAGAAAGAAAACAAAAGGCTAAACACCAAGAAAAGAAACAGCTTGGTTAAAATTGTAACAAGGAACTGAACACTGATTTCTCAGAAGATGAAATGGAACTGGCAAATATTTTAAAATTTTCGACATTTTAGTCATTAGGTAAATCCAAATGAAAATTTGTTTTAAATTTCATCTCATCAATTCTAAATAACTAAGGCCCCCAAAATAAATACTATCAAATGTTGTTGAAGATGTGGGGAAAGAATATATATTCACTGCGGGTAGGCATACACACTGGTGTAGCCATTATAGAAATCAGTGTGGAGTTTCCTCAAAAAGCTAAAAATATATCTCCAACATGATCCAGTCATACCACTCTCGGGCATATACTCAAACAACTCTCTATCCTGCTAAAGCAACACTTGTTCATCAACTTTCTTTGATGCTCTATTGACAATAGCCAGGAAATGTCAGAAAATTAAATGCCTGTCAAATGAAAATGGATAATAAATGTATGGTACATTTTCACAATGAAATATTACTTAGATGTTAAGGAAAAAATATGAAATTCATAGATGAATGGAACTGGAAGCAAACATCATGTGTGAGATCATTGAGACCCAGAAATATCACACATCCTGTCTCATAAGTGTGTGCTACCTCTTTAGATGTGTTTGATTCAATTAGGAAATCCATAGAATTCAGTATATCAGGAAAAAGTCATGGGGAGGCGTAGATACACTATAGTGATATAATGCAAAAAGGGAATAATTTAATGTGAAAGTTAAATGAGGGCGTATTGGGAATTCAGGGCAGAGGAGAGACGATGGGGATGGACAGTTAACAAAATCTTCCTCAAAAATTCATATCAAAATCTGTACTATGAGCATTTATCTCTCTGTAAATATAATAAATATATATCATATGTAAAATATATATTAAATATATATGTAATAAAATACACATCAAATATATAATAAAATATAAAATATATATAATAAAAATAGTTTAAAT
>NW_008350422.1:52343-53826 GCF_000622305.1 Nannospalax galili
GAGTAGCTTTATAGAGAGTCATTATTGATGCCCTCTATTTTTCATTGATATGGTGCATCATGACAGTGTCATATCACTTGATTTGCTGTTCTGTAAAAGACAAAAGAAAAATGGATGTCAATCCAGCCACAATTGATTTACAGTGTTTCCTGCTCAATGAAATAAAGAACCAGAAAATTCATGTGCCCAATTCAGGTGTTTCCTTTTACTTGTACATCACAGAAATGTTCACCTACCCTCAGGAAAATAAGTACTTTTCCCCTTATTTTAGAATTTATAGAGACTGTTCTTGTTTTTCTAGTCTGCATATATTCGAATTATAGATAAAATGCTGGAAACCATGCTATTATACATTTACTTCATGTAACAGATAGTTTATGAAATGTCTCCTAAAAAGGTCGTTGGTGAAAGCTTTGGTACTCAGCTATTAGATCCAACAATAATAGATGATTGGATAACGAGGGCTCTGACATTATCAGAAGACTTAAGCATTGAGGATTCATAAATTAATGACGTTATTGGTATAGGATAGAAAGTAGAAGGCCCAGGGTGGTTTCGAAGTGGTGCATTACCAAGGGCACATCTTTGAACCTCTGAAGAATATATCTTGATATATCTTGTACTTGGCTCATTCATTCTCTCTCTCTCTCTCTCTCTCTCTCTCTCTCTCTCTCTCTCTCCCTCCCTCCCTTTCCTTCCTAGATGTTAGGGGCTTGGTAGCTTTCCCCTGCCATGCTCTCCCACCCTCCAAGATATTTCAAATTTCCTTAGTTCCACAGCAATGAAGCAAAAGTACCATGGTCTGAAACCTATGGAATGTGAGACAAAATTAGTCTTTGCTCCCTTATGTCGTCTGCACAAGTTGTTTTGTCTCAATGAAGAAACAAAAGATACACTTAGCGTAGTACATACAGTACCATAGTTAATCCAGGGAAATACCCAATACATCTGTGTCCCCATTGTAGATATGGAGCAAATTAAGTAGGGCCAAGTCCTACAGAAACAACTTTAAAACATATTTAGACTTGTATTGTATGTGGTCTATAAATTTCTTGGTCTCTACCGTATTGTTGTGTTTAAAAGTATGTACACAATTAAAATTTCAATTAGTAAATTAATGCAATAGATACCATGCTATTCTGTGTGGGCAAAATTAAATTCTATTGATCTTGTGAGATGCAAGAATGGAAGATAGTCTGTTGACACAATATCATAACCATCAGTAGAATGCAGATTCAGGTTGCTCAGTCTCCACAGTTGGAAAGCAGATAACAGTTCAGAGGGAGGTGTGTCCTGTGAGAAGGGAGAGGGAAAAACTCAAAATCACATGTGTATGTAGAGAGACAAAATCACTTGTTTCCTTTCATGTGTAGGTCTTAGAATGTTTTTATAGATAAAAGTACAGACAGGCAGACAGACAGACACACGCAGACACACACACACACACACACACACACACACACACACACACATATACACTCAA
>NW_008350422.1:54709-57729 GCF_000622305.1 Nannospalax galili
CAGCTGATCAGACTCTGAGTGGAGTTTTTTGTTCAAATGCGATTCCCTGTGGCGGGGGCAGGGGTACTCAGGATAATGCAGACAGTAATAATCTGCTAGGTCTTCAGCCTGAACACTTCTGATGGTGAGTCTGAAATCTGTCCTAGACTCACGGCCTATGCAGGGATCAAGGGACCCCAGAGGCCTGTGTGGATTCCCAAGAAATCAGCAATTTAGGAACTTCTCCTGGTTTCTGCTGGTACCAGGCTAGGAAGTGGTTAGTACCAAGTGAAATACTCTGACTGGATTTTCAATTAATGGCCACCTTCTGTCCTGCTGACACTGCCAGAGAGCGAGGAGACTGGGTCATAATGATGTCCCCACAATCACCTATAATTAGGAAGAAACAATTATATTGAACATATATAATGTTAGAGACTTTATGATAGAAACATGGAAATTTGTCATTTAAAAAGTCCTTTGTAATGATAAAATGTCAAGATATTTATGGTGTTCATATAGGAAGTTGTCATTAGGTTGCAGTACATCATGTAATTATCTCTATCTCTTTAACAATATTACTCTGAAGAGATTGTAACCATTTTGAAAGTCTCACCAGACACCCAGAGCAGAAGGGACATGAGGACCTGGGTCTGTGTCACCATCTTGCTGTACCTGCCTTTCTGATGCAGCTCAGTTGTCTTTGGAAAGGCCTGGTTTATAAAATCTGAGCAGCTGGGTTTGGCCTGGAGGGGCCTATGCAAAGCAGTCAGCATATATAAAGGCAGATTGCCTGGGAAATGGAGAGTGAGACAATCTAGTGTAAATCGACATCCAAAAATACCATCACAAAAGTGAAAATAATAATTGGAGAGGAAATCAACATACAGGCACAAAGATGAGTTTAGAGCTTTGAAGCCACAGACTGCTAAATTGACCAAAACTTGTTTACAGTCTGACACGTTTTAGTGTCTTTAGTTTTACAGAAGCAATAAAACAATAATCCTAGGGAAATAATAAAACTTGGAAAAAAAACAGCAAGAACAAAGGAAGAAACAAATAAAGGGGAAGGTGAGAAGGAGGAAGAAAGGAGTGAGAGAGGGAGGAAAGAGAGAGGGAGGAAGGAGAGAGGGAAGGAGGACGTGAGCATTGCAGGGAAGTAAAAAATGGGAAAAAGCAATGGAAAGGCAAACAAACAGCAAATTTGTTTCATTTGCCAGCTCCAAGACCACTCATCCTACGGCCCATAAACAATGCCTCAGACACCCAAGTTCCAGTTTCTGGGGAATATACAGGCCAGGCAAGGGTCAAAGAGGCCTAGAATTCTCTGTAGGAATCCCAGGGGACACTCATGTACTATTATTTTGAGGGGGCTAAAAACTCACAAACTAAATGTTAAAAATAACAAATTAGCCAGGTGTGGTGGCACATGCTTGTAGTCCCAGCACTAGGGAGGCAGAGGCAGGTGGATCTCTGTGAGTTCAAAGCCAGCCTGGTCTACATAGTGAGTACATAGTGAGTTCCAGACCAGCTCGGGCTACAGAGAGACCCTTTCTCAAAAAGACCAAAAAAAAGAAAAAAAATTCCTAAAGTCTTATCATTACACCCATAGATTAATGCATCTCTCGACCCTAAAAAGATTAACATCTTTTTCCAGTAGATGATAATTAACAAAGAAGCCTACACCTGATCAAGGTGCCAGAAATAAGAGACTGAACATGTTCAGGCCTAAACGTGATACCTATATCACATTCCTTCCTGTGGCCCAGAGGTCATTGTGAAAGGGGGGTTAGACATATTGTAGACAACTACAAGGAGACATGGTTTTCTGGACCCAAGAGTGCAGTCGAACATATGAACCCACAGGGAATGTGTGAGCATAGTAAGACTCAAGCCAGACACGTTCTCATTATGCTGAAGGGAGGCGGACATGAAATCCCACCTGTGACTGAATAGCTGTTCACAACTGATAGATGATTGGAGAGGAAGAGTTGCTGTTCTTTAGGAGTGAGGTCCCAAAAAGACTGACCAAGTATCAGTGGATTTCCCACACTCCAGGCTATATAGGCAACACAATTGCTCTTAATGGATGTTTAGAAAGAAAAATGAAGAGGATGCAAACATAGGTAGGGATGGATGGGATGGATCTGGCAGGTGTTGGGAGGAGGGGCTGAATATGATCAAAGTATGAAATTCTCAAAGAACAAATAAATGAAGAAGAAAATATAATAAAAACAGAAGAAAAAATAAAAGAAACAGAACAACAACAATATTTCATCCAGAAATTATCAGTGTAGAGTAACGTTGCCAGTAATTTTCTCTCTGGAAATGCATGGTCTAGAGGGCTCGGCCCTCAGCAATCTCTAAATTAGTTTAAGATAAACTCTGATATGGTGACTAAGATAAAAACCTCTCAGAAAAGGGTAACAACCATAATAAATTCTCAAGACATGTTACAAATTATTTTACAGAGCCAAATAGAACACAATGTTAGATACTTTTGGAATATAAAAATGAAAAAAAAATAGGGTTTAAGTACGAAAATAAATCTAGCCATTTCATGAATTCACATGAATGATGACAGCATGTAAAAGTCCCACATAAATTCAAAGCAGGCAAAATCCCAGCATAGACATAGGAACATAAGTTCAAAGCAGGCAAAATCCCAGCAGAGATGTGGGGAAGAAAGTTAACAATCCCCAGTCCTACCTGTGGAACTATTGGTAACTAATGACTGCTGGGACAGAGAGAGTCAGTTTCCTTTAAGAATGAGAATCTTGGTGAGTGTAACAGGCTGCAGTGTATGGACCCACACCAAAGGGCATTTGGAGATTTGGGGGCACAAAATTGACAATAAGGAATTTCATATATACATGTCTGTTTATATATGCATATGTAATAAATGTATATATACATAATACATATGTATATTACATATGTATATGTATATAATACATATATGCATGCATGAGGCTAGAAGGCACCACCCTGGTCTCAAATATGTATTTTAATAAATATTTTCTTGTCTTCTACTTTGCTTT
>NW_008350422.1:59706-62102 GCF_000622305.1 Nannospalax galili
AGCTTATCAATAGCTATGCAACTGAGGAATACAACTCTCCCTTAACCAGGACAGAGCTCCTCAGAGAGGGATGGAGCTTAATGAGCCCCTCCAGTATCCCGGATGGCAAACTGATGCACCCAGACCTGTGCAGGTCTTGTATAGGTGGCCACTGTAGCTGCGAGTTCATGAAGACAACAGCCATGTCATGTCCAGAGGATAGAGTTTCACAACACTCCTTCCCATCAACCAGCTCTTCCTTTCTTTCTGCCTCCACTTCTGTAGTGTTCCATGAGCTTTGAAGGGGGTGAGAGAGGTGTCCTGTTTATGGATGAGCACTCCACAGTTACTTATTCTCAGCACTACCACCAATTATACATCTCTGCATTAACCAGCATCCACTGCAAACAGAACCTTCTCTGACCAAAGCTGAGAGCAGCACTAATCTGTGGGTATAAACATAATTTTTTAAATATTTTTACACAAAATTTTTTGAGAATTTCATACATGAATATATTGTGTTTTGATCAGATCTATGCCCACTCCTTCTCCTCCAACATTCCTCCCTATGAGGAAGTAACCCTAGATTCTTTTAAGCTCCCAAATACTTTTGGCATTTTTGGCCTTGGAAGAGAGAATGTTGCTAACAGGCCCAAGGACATTTTTGGCTTTTGGCCAAGAAGCTGGCTACATTTCTTTGAGGTCTTTTTACTCTGCCTAGCCAATTCCTACCTCCTATTCATATCACACCATCCTCTGAAGAGGTTACCCAAATTGCCAATAGGGAATAGGGATGCAGACCACTCTGGCTTCTTCCATGCTGAACAGGGATGCAGGGTGAGGCAAATGGAGTACCCCTTCAGTGGGTCTGTCTAAAAGACTCCTAAATTACATAACTTTTGTCCCTAAGGGGTGAAGAAAGTCCGTGAGTCATGAATGGGTGATGTGAATGAGAAAAAAATTTTAAAAAGGCCATGAGAATAGGAAGGGTGGCTTGCGGGGAATAAGAAAGGCTTTGGTGGGAAAGGGAGGAGGATGAGTGAGGATAATGGGGAAATATGATCAAAGCACATTTCTACATATGTATGAAACTGTGAAAGAAAAAAACATTTATTTGTTTCTGGAGCTAGAGAGTGATGGATTAGCAGTTAAGAGCACTGGCTACACTTGGAGAGGATCTGGGTTCAGTTCCTTGAAACCACATGGTGGGCTAACAACCATCTCTAACTCCAGTACCTATGGATTTAATGCCCTCTTCTGGCCTCCATGGGCATTGCATAGCATGGGTGCACTTACATGCAGGCAAAGCATGTATTGTTTCTGGAGCTAGAGAGTGATGGATTAGCAGTTAAGAGCACTGGCTACACTTGGAGAGGATCTGGGTTCAGTTCCTTGAAACCACATGGTGGACTAACAACCATCTCTAACTCCAGTACCTATGGATTTAATGCCCTCTTCTGGCCTCCATGGGCATTGCATAGCATGGGTGCACTTACATGCAGGCAAAGCATGTATATATAAAAATAAAAATAATAAATATTTTTAAAAATAATGTTTGTTTACAAAGCTTTGTGCATCCATGGTGTGATGGCTAATCTTGGTTGTCAACGTGACTGGATCTGGAATTAACTGAAATGATCTGACTTTCTTGATCAGATCATTTGAAGCCAGGAACCCCACCCTAAATGGGGGTGTTACCTTCTGATGGCAGTCCCTATACAAGGTCATGGCAGAAGGGAGCTTTTGCTCCTTGCCTGCTTGCCTTTTCTCTCACTGGTGAGTTCACCTTGTTGCTGTGGCATTCCTCTGTTGAGCGAAGAACGAACTTCTTCAGATTCCAATGGAGATAAAAGACTAGCAGACCTCCGGGAATCCTTCAGGCCTTCAGAGCCAGATTGGAACTGCTGAGACATCCAGCCTCATGGACAGAGCAACTACCATATTCTTAGCCTCTCTAAGCCATTATTGGACTACTTGGACTTTATCCTGTAAGCCAGTCTAATAAATCACTATATATATGTTAATGAATAGATAGATAGATAGATAGATAGATATAGATAGATAGATATTCATTTTATCAATTCCGTTCCCTTAGAGAACCCTCACTAAAATACCCAGTTTTGGAAATCTATGTGTCTTCCATGAGTGTCCAGGGTGAATCTATTTCTAAACTAACCAAAGAACCTCATGCATAACAAATCCTCAGTAATTGAAGATGCTTTTCTAGTGCATGCACAACCGCTCATGTCAGCAAATGAAGAGTTTTACTTTGATGCGTCTCAGTCTTCAAATTTGTTCCAGGTCCTTTATCAGACAGACAGACAGACTTCTCTTTGCCATGCTCGCTCTGGGAGTATTTCTGATAAGTAGAACTGCATGATTAGTTAGCTCTACTCTCATACCAGATATGTCAAGGG
>NW_008350422.1:62461-67354 GCF_000622305.1 Nannospalax galili
GTCATAAAATTCCCAACCATGAAATTTATAAGTAGCTGATGTTGCCAAACCACTAAAGGAAAAGGACAAATAGTCTAAGCACCTGATTAATTAGATAAGAACACTCTACATTCTACTGTATTGCTTTGATTTTGAAATGTATTTCTAAGAAAATGATTAACCATGAAATCAACCTGATGCTTGCACAATCTTGTTCTGTAACGTGTATAAAATCTGATGCTCCACTTTAAAAAATTACATTTAGATCATCAACCATCTCTTGCGTTGTGTCTGTTTGTCACTCGCCGAATCCTTGCCCACTCTCCAATTCCCTGTTCCCGTCGGACTCAGTGCTCTGGTCTGGGCTGGTCCATCGCAGTTAAGAATACATACTGCCTTTTCAGAAGACCCGAGTTCAGTCCTTGGCACCCACATCAGGTGACTCATAGTGGCCTGTAACTTCAGCTCCAAGATTTTTGATGCCCAATTCTGGCATCCTCGGGCCTGCATGAACATGGCATACATATATTCTCATGGACACATACATATAAATATACACAAAAATAGGATCTGTAGAAAAGGAGGAGGAAGAAAAGGAGGAGGAGGAAGAAGACAAGGAAAAGCAGGAGGAAGAGAAGGAATTGACAGGGAATCACCTGGAGCCCTGCTACATTCTCTGATTCATACCTAATGCCAAGGCTCCATGATAGGCAGCTTGCCTGGGCTATGTGATATCCTAGGTTTGATTCTCTAGCACTGCAAAGTAAACAAATGAATACCTTAAAAAAATTTCTTTTTTTTTTTAACATTTACAGAATAAATAAATAATTTATTGAGAATTTCATACATGCATATAAGGTGTTTTGATCAAGTCCATACCCACTCCCTCCCCTTCAACATTGCCCCCTCTGGAATGGTAGCCCTAAAATCTTTTAAGAATTAGATACAAGCTCCCAAATGTTTTGAACATTTTTGGCCTTTGGAACAGAGTATGTGGCTAAAAGGCCCAAGGACATTTTGACTTTAGCCAAGAAACTGGCTACATTTTGGGGGGTCTTTTTACCCTAACTGCTTAGCCAATTCTTACCACTTATTCTTATCACACCATCCTTTGTAGAAGTTACCCAAATTGCCAATAGGGAACAGGGACACAGACTGCTCTGGGTTCTTCCATGTTGAACAGGGACACAGAGTGAGGCAATTGGAGTATTGCTTCAGTGGGTCCATCTAAAAGACTCCCAAATAGCATAACTTTTATCTCTAAGGGGAAAAGGAAGTCCTTGAGTTGTGAATAGAAGACATGAAGGAGAAGTAAAGGCAAGAGTAATTAGCATTACAAGTTCTAGACAGGGAACTAGAGAAACGTCAGAAAAGGGCAATTTTCAAATACTCATATGAGAGTCCATTTGGAGTTTCTTAACAGGGCCTTCCAAAAGCATCCCTCTATTGGGTTCTTCATCATTTTTCTTTTGTCTTCCAATGTTGGGCTAGTTGGCTGGGAAGAGTGGCTAGATACTCAGGTGAGGGTCCAGTGACCCTGCTTGGCACTCCTTTAATGAATGAGCTCAACCATCAACAAGCCCAATTGTGACTATATTTAGCACTCTGGCTCAGCCAAAGTGGTGATATTGTGATTATGTTTAGCGATCAGGCTTAGCGGAAGTTGTGATGTTGGTAGTTATTTCATGCAGAAGGGACTGCTGCATAGCATCATCTTATAAAAAGGACCTGAAACTTAAAAGGATTTGGTACTTAGAACCACATACAATGGAAAACATATGTCATTTGTTTTTCTGAGTCTGTGTTGCTTCACTTAGTAGAACAGTTTCTAATTCCATCCATTTATCTGAAAACTTCATTATTTCATGTTTCTTTACTGCTGAGTAGAACTCCATTGTGTAAATGTACCACATTTTTGTTATCCACTCATCAGTTGAGGGACACTTATGTTGCTTCCATACATCATGCAGTGGCCGGATCCAGGCAATGTACTCTTTCTCTAATTGCTTGTAATTGGCATAAAGGGTGCAGACTTTTGTAGATTAATTTTATAACCTGATACTTAACTGAAAGTGCTGAAGATTTCTAGGAGCTTCTGTTGGAATTTTTGGCATCTATTAGATACCATATCATCTGCAAAAAGAGATAATTTGATCTCTTCTTTTCCAGTTATTAGTCCTTTAATTTCCTTCTCTTGTGTTATTGGTCTTGCAAGAGTTTTAAGCACTATGTTACAAGGAGTGGAGATAGTGGACAGCCTTGTCTAGATCCTGATTTTAATGGAATTCTTCTGGTTTTTGTCCATTTGGAATGATGTTTTCTGTTGGTTTGTTGTATATGGCTTTAATTATGTTAAGGTATGTTCCTTCCAGTCCAATTCCCCTTAGGACAGTCAACATCAATGCATGTTGAATTTTGTCAAAGGCCTTCTCTGCATTTGTTGACATAACCGTGTGGTTCTTGTCTTTGAGTACATTTATATGATATATGAAAATTATTTATTTACATATATTTAATCATCCCTAAATCTCTGGAATAAAGTCTACTTGATCATGGTAAATGATCTTTTTGATGTGTGTCAGTTTGTGGTTTGCAAGTATTTTGTTGAGAATTTTTGCATCTGTGCTTGTTAAGGAAATGGGTTTATAATTTTTTTTTTGATTGTATCTTTACCTGATTCTGGTAATTGGAGTAATGCTGGCTTCACAGAAGGAATTTAGAAGTTCTCCCTCTACTTCTATCTTTCTGAATAAATTATGTAGTATTGGATGTAGCTCTTCTTTAAATGTCTGGTAGAATTCTGCTGTAAATCCATTTGGCCGTGAGCATTTTTCATTCTGGAGGGTTTGTATTGCTGTTTCAATTCCCTTACATGTTATGGGTCTGTTTAAGGTGTGGGTCTCATTTTTGTTTAGTTCTGGTGGTTCTCAAGCTTTTAGATACTGGTCCATTTCTTTTAGGTTTTTAAATTTAGTAACATATAGGTTTTTTAAGTATTCCCTTATAATGTTCTAGATCTTTTTTGGGTGTCTGCTGTGATGTTGATGTGATGTCTGATTTTGATTTGAAGGTTCTCTTTCTTTCTTTTAGTTAACTGGGATAGGGCTCTGTCAATATTGTTTATCTTTTCAAAAAGCCAGCTCTTGGATTCAATGGGAAAAAATGAGGAAACTGTGGCATAAGTGTTAGACAATGGAAGAGATAAATAATGCCCAGCTAATTTAAAAAAAATCTGAGGGAACCATATTAATCCAAAAACCTACTGAGAAATTATACATAGAACGAGCTCAAAGAACATAATATATGTCTAAGCAAGGTTTATCTGAAAACATTTAGTTTTTGCCCCAGCTTTGTCTATATAGTGCATGCTAATTAAAAATAACAGACTGGTGGAACTAACCTTCTTGAGTGTTTAACAACCATAATTTGAGGCTTATATTAATCTGTTCAGGGAGACTTAAAAGAGAGTTTTTACTCCTTCCCCTCCAAGTGCACAGCCAATATTACTCTAAATGGAGAAAATAAGTTTCATGGGAACACGGAACATCTCTCAAAATGTCCTGTTACTGTGTTGTGTCATCTGTCCTCTTGATTAAGGAGGCTGTGGAGACCACACCAGATGGACTTGAACCACTGTAACGTCTGCAAAGAGGAAACATATTCTCCATTCTACCAAGGGAAGCCACCCATGGTCAAGCACGACCTTTGACTTATCTTCACATAGGCAGAACTGGTAAAAAAAAGGAGCCAGGCTCCTCCCAAGCCCATGTGACCCCTGAGGAACAGATCCTCAAACAATCTTAAGAGTAAAAGTACATTGGTTAATCTGGACCAACTGTAGGATATTAAACACCCAAAAGGAAAGCATAACAAAAGATTAAAGTGATCAGTATAATTCTTTAAGAGTCCATGTGTGTAGCTAAAGGCTATGTAACAAGAAACAATGCGAGACAATGGATATCTTCCTTTGAGTTATTGGCCAGTATGGCACAAGACTCTTAGGTAGTAACGAGCACAGAAATGGGAAAATGAACAGCAGACCTCAACCTTATATAAAGGAACATTGGCAACTAATTACTGCTAGATGAGGAAGAGCCGATCTTCCTAAAACAAGGAGCTCTAGATAGGCTAACTGACTCAGCAGATGGACTTGCACTGGTTAAGGCTGGTGTCACCGATAGCACAGTGGACAGTAACAGGGATGACAGAGTATATGGGCTCCAGGAGGGGGTGTTATGGGAGGGTGCCATTTGGGATGTGGGCAAAAAGATGAATACGATGTTCTGTATGAAATACATACAAAAAAATCTATAAACAAAAAAGAAAAATCCAAAGCACTGCTGGGGAAAAAATGCTTGATTTTCACAGTATGCAAGAAGAGACTAGGTAGTATCAAGTCACAAAATGTCCTGATTCTTTTATTTGTAATAAAAGGAAATATGACAGAATCAACTTTTCACAGCATATTATGACACATTAGATTACTTGGGCTTTAATTTAAAAGGAACAGAAAACCTGTTGGCTAATAACACCTCAGATTAATTCTTACAGTTTCACAGACAGTAAGACTGAACTTAGATATAACATCCTTTCATGGATAAATCTCAGCTGAATGCCCAGGAGAATGTGGGTCTTCTACTAAAACTTTATGTGTCTCTGCAAGGCTGAATTCAGCTTTGCTGTTCTAACATACAGCATCCACTTTTTGATGCCAAATGGGTGACTGTGGTTACCAATTAGCAAAACAAGGAACAGCAAATATGGTAAGATTTTTCTACGTCATTCAGAGAGAAATGACATAAAATTATGTAGAAATTCCAGTACACGGAATGTTGACACAGTGGGATTACCATTAGTTCAGTGCCATGCTGAACTACATGCCAAGTTTCAGACCAGGCATGCTACACGCAATAT
>NW_008350423.1:0-647 GCF_000622305.1 Nannospalax galili
GGGTGGTCAGTCCCAACCCTGCAACCCCAGTGGTTATACCTGCAGTTATTCATAAGCCGACCAGTAGGGGGATCATATGAATTGCTCTTATTTTTACCTCCCATATAATCAAAGGAAGAGATTGGGAGGGGCTCATCTCCTGGTATGATGTCTATGTCAGGAGTTAAGACAGCAAGGGCACAGAGGCCTGTCCAATTGACCAGCAGGAAGCTATGGGCCCACCCTCCTCCACAAACTAGGGCCATACACCCTGGGGGGCAAAGATTAACATCAGTGGGCATGGGGACGATTGAGCTACAGGATGTGGGGGGAATACTTCCTACATCAATCTGAGAGATGTTTGGTTGGGGCATAGCCCAAATGCAGGAGCCGGGCAATATTGGCAAGGGCTGGACCTGGATGGGGGCCGTGGCTAAGGAATAGTTATGTAACAAAGTGAGACTTTTAGTATCAGAGGAATTAACAAGCACTGCAATGGGTCAGGGGGGCCTGATGCACAGGCAAAGCCAACAATCCTTGGCTAAGTTGGGAACCGTATGATTTAATAATGAAAAGGTCAGCTCTAACAAGTTTTCCATTTGGGGGTCGAGGTCTACGTCTCCCCTACTTTCCGGGACCACCAGTGGATGATAATTAAGCTCGGGATA
>NW_008350424.1:0-554 GCF_000622305.1 Nannospalax galili
CTGAAACTGCCAAAGAAGGAAGACCTTCCTTGTTTTTAATTGTTTGGGGGAATCCTCTGCCCTGGAGAAGAAGTAATGAACTTACTGTGTCATGTGAGTATGAAAGGGACAGCTTATTTATACACACCCATACAAACAGCTTGTGGGGAGTCACTGACCACAATGACAGTCATCTTCGAGTTCCACCCAATGACTGAGAGTCACAACTCAGAAACCTGCTCCCAAGTCAGTTATGACTAATCAAGATACTCAGGTGCTGAGAAAAACTTTACAAGACAATAAACATTACCCAGAAACCTTAAACTTGGTTTTAAAAAAGAATTGTATACCTTTAAATGTAATGCTCTTGTTCAGATAGTCACTTTAGTAAACCAAGAATTATTTCAAATTATCTGGAATCCCTATTTTAAAATACCTTCAATTAATTATTTATTAAATATCTGGCCTTTTGAATGGATAAGTAGGTTAGGGAAAAGGGAAAACAAAAACAGAAGCTCATTTCCCCCCCCAGACTACCTAATCAATGACAAATTAATGTTCCTTCTGATATTTGC
>NW_008350425.1:0-847 GCF_000622305.1 Nannospalax galili
CTCTAGCCATTCTTAATGTGTTTCTATAGCTTGTAAAACATCTAGTTATCATGGTGTCTATATTAACAGATTCTTACTAATGATTTATTTTTATTTTTCTCTAGGATATAGACCTGCAACTAACTGGAACTGATTTATAAGAGGGAAATCTACAGTCAATGGCCACAGTTGCTACATCGCTGTTATGGAAAACAGGATGGTCAATAGGAGATGCTCTGATAAATAGTGATGATTGAAGATGCTGCCTCTGCCCCTGTAAAATCAATGGGATCTGTGTCCTGCAAGAAGAGCATTTTGAACTTTTCTTGACAAGCCCACATTTGAGGAATCAGAGGCATTTTCTACCATCACACCATCTTTCTCTAGTGGATACACATACATTTGCCTCACTGGACCAGACAACTAGACAACTGATGCGGGACCATGGCACTTCCCAGATGCACTAGGCCACATTATGTTTGGCGAGCCACGATGGCATGTGTGGTACAGAGGGGGTTGAGTGCCCCATTGACTCTCTATATTTTGGGGTGCTTGCTGCAGACTGCCCATGTGCTGACTCAAAAATTGGATGATGTAGACCCATTGGTGACTACTAACTTTGGAAAGATAAGAGGGATTAAGAAAGAACTCAATAATGAGATCTTGGGGCCTGTCATCCAGTTTCTTGGTGTTCCGTATGCCGCCCCACCGACCGGTGAGCATCGTTTTCAGCCACCGGAAACTCCATCTCCCTGGTCCGATATCCAGAATGCCACTCAATTTGCTCCCGTGTGTCCCCAGAATATCATCGATGAATGATTGCCCGAAGTTATGCTTCCTGTGTGGTTTACTAATAACTTGGATGTGG
>NW_008350426.1:0-307 GCF_000622305.1 Nannospalax galili
TTCTTCAAACATACTCATATAAGGAACTTGACGAAGGTTCAAATCAGGTTCTGGGTCATATTAAATATCAAACAATTTAGGGCATGCTGAATAATATGGTGTACATTTCACGATAGAACGCACATCAGCCTGAAACTCTTGAAGAGATTTTTCTCTATTCTTTTAGGATCACTCAAAACTAGTTGCTAGCCATGGTGGTGCACACCTTTAATGCCAGCACTTGGGAGGCAGAAGCAGGTGGATATCTGTGAGATCTAGGCCAGCATGGTCTATATAGCCAGTTCTAGGCCATCTGGGGATCCAGGGA
>NW_008350427.1:0-419 GCF_000622305.1 Nannospalax galili
TCTCCAGTCCCAAGGCTTTCAGTATTTTTGTAAGTATATTTATGCTGGAAGGAGTTGGGTAGAGGCCAGAGAACTAGAAATGGGTCCATGGAGGAAAGAGAGAAGACCCCTTAGGGGAAAGGTAGGGAGGGTAATAGAACCCTGGTATGAAAAGAAAAGAGAGAATACTGGGAGGGGGGCAGCAATATGTGGATGGGGAGCAAAGGTGGGGGGTGGAGAGCCAACCAAAACTAAGTATGCTTTAAAATGCCAGGAGGAAATCTGTTAATCTGCATGTTAACTTTAAAGGTTTTAAATATATTTTGCACTTACCTACATGCGGGCAATACACGTATACACCTAACATAAAAATAATAAATGTTTTTTTAAAAAAGGAGAAAAAATTTAATTAAAAAACACACACAGGGCTAGAGAGGTGG
>NW_008350428.1:0-394 GCF_000622305.1 Nannospalax galili
CTCACCAGCTTTTAGTATCATTTGTTCTCTTGATCCTAGCCAGTCTGACTGTGTTAGATTAACTCTTACAATAGTTTTTATCTGCATTTTCCTAGTAACTAAGGATATTGAACACTTTTTAGGTGTTTCTTAGTTATTTTGATTTTTTATTTTGAGAACTCTATTCAGATCCATAGCCCATCTTTCAATTGGCTATGATTCTTTCAATTTTTTTCTTGATTCTTTGGGTTTTTTTAGTTCCTTGTATTTTCTGGATATAAATCCTCGGTCAGATATGTCGCTGGTGAAGATTGGTTTCCTCTTCGCTTTCTTCGTTGTTTCCTTTGCTGTACAGAAGCTTTTGAGTTTAATGAGGTTCCACTTGTTAATTATTAACTTTAATTCCTAAGCAACT
>NW_008350429.1:0-229 GCF_000622305.1 Nannospalax galili
TTCCATTAGTTCCCTATCTGGGGTGAGTTGACACTTGTTCATGTCCTCCCAGGAATAGTGTCGCACATCAACAGAAATACAACCATACATGTAGCAAAAAAATAAATATATAATTCTTAACTAGATAAACAATTACACTATAAAATACACTGTAAATCAGAACATCAAAAAGAGCTGAAGTCACAATGATCAACATGAAACATATTTGAAAAACTGGGCAAAATATTTT
>NW_008350430.1:0-347 GCF_000622305.1 Nannospalax galili
CAGGTGACACGACCATGTGCATGTCAGAAGGGGCAGGTGACACGACCGTCTTCACATCAGAGGAGCAGGTGACACGGCAATCTGCCAATCAGAGAGGTCAGGTGAGACGACCATGTGCACATAAGATGAGGTAGGTGATACGACCATGTGCATGTCAGAGAGGGCAGGTGACACAACCATGTGCACGTCAGAGGGTGCAGGAGACACGACAATATGCAAGTCAGAGGGGGTTGGTGACACGACCATGTGCTCGTCAGAGGGGGCAGGTGACACCACCATCTTATGGCAGAGAGGGCAGGTGACACGACCATGTGCACGTGAAATAGGGAAGGTGACACGTCCATGTG
>NW_008350431.1:0-1565 GCF_000622305.1 Nannospalax galili
GGAGACAGAGATTTGATACAAATGTCCTATTTTGAGCTAAGAACTCCTCAGCCTCTTATTCTCTGTGTGTTGGCCAGTTGTGGGTCTCTGGGTTAAACATCATATCCTTCATGAGGAAATTTCTCTGATAAATGGAGAGATAGCTCAGTGAATAAGAGCCCTGGTTGTTCTTGCAGAAGACCCAGGTTCAAATCCCAGCACCCATATGGTGGCTAATAACTGTCTGTAACTCCAGTTCCAGGGGATCCAATGCTCTCTTCTGTTCTCCACAGGTATTTTATGACATGGGTGCTCTAATACACATGCAGGCAATACACTCATATCTATAAAATAAAAATAATCAAAAGAAATTTAAAATAAGTTATTGTCAGTTTAATACTATACCTAATTAGGGGAGTAATAGTAATGGGCTCTCCCCTTTGGCCTATGATCTGTCTAGGCAGATTCCTAGGCCTGATATCAGTATCATCCATGAACTCTTATCTTGAGAAGTGGGCCTTACATCCAATCATAAAGTGGTTGATTACTCCCATAACATTCATGCCACTATTGCACAAGTGATATCTTGCCAGGCCAGTTGTTGTAGCTCACAGGATTCACAGCAGAGCTGGGTTGATGTTGATTCTTTTTCTTCAAGTAGCACGCACAGCACCGTCCAGCACTGTGAACGCTAGTCAGTAGAGATGAGGCCCTGAAGTCAGCACCAGCTTGATTTCCCCTTGCTCATTGTACAGCTCATGTGTGTAATGTCTTCAGCAATAGGGTTTTACTGTGAAATTCTTGTGGGCAACCAAGAGCAGGACAATGACCATATTATTTGAGGGTCTGTGGAACCTCTGGTCAACAGCTTCAAGAGAGGGAATCCATTCCTGGTGCACGGTTTTATTTTGTCAATCTGTGGTGTCTAGTGGGGGCAGTGACCCTGTTATAAGGTAACTCCTCTTGCTCTCTTTGTATAATGTATGTGTACACACTTTAAGACGCTTCTCTAGTGGGAGGTTTCCATGTGGCTTTTTCTGAAGGCCTTTAGTGTTGGCTGTCCCTCCCCACACTCCTCCTCTGCCTGCCCTCCCATTCCCACCCCCTTTAGCCCTTCCTGCTCTGATGCTCCCTTTTCCCCTTTATGTCTCTGCATTCTACCTCCTTTCCTAGGAAGCCTCTCCCTCCCTCCATGCCATTTATTAGTTTCCTGATTTCTCTGGGTTTTCAGATTGGCATCTGTATAACTAGGATTTCAAAGCTAGGGTCCTGCTGTGAGAGAGAACGTGCGATGTTTGTCTTTCTGGGTCTGGGCTACCTCATTCAGGATAATTGTTTCCAGTTCAGAGCTTTTAATGAAGCTAAAGATTTACGGGCTTTGCAGATCCACAGATGGTTTTGAACTTACCTAGTCCTACTTCATTTTACAGATGAACTGCTGGCACCATTGTAGTTTACCTCACGTGTCACAGGACTGTTTAACCCTGATACTTGATGTTGTGTCTTCTTTCTTTCCACATGTTTTTTCTTGTAAAGACTGCACTACTCCCTTTGGCCTGCGTTCAAGACATCCTTCTCTTTGACCA
>NW_008350431.1:1929-2834 GCF_000622305.1 Nannospalax galili
CTGTGTTTGGGAATGCATGTTTGTGTGCATGTGCACTGTGGCTATTAAGAGGTCAAAAGGCAACTTGCAAGAATTGGTTCTTTTCTTCTACCATGTGGTCCACAGGGATTAAATTCAAATCTTAAGTCTTGGCAGCGAGTACCATTACCCCCTGAACTATCTTGCTGGCCCAGAGGCAGCATCTTGCTATATTACCCATGATGGTCCTGAACTCCTGGAATCAAATTGGTCTCCTGCCTCAGTCTCTGGATAAACTGTGACTATAGGCACACACAGTACCCAGATTTCAATCTTATTTCATTTTGTAACTTTTCTGAGACCCTGGAACCAAAAGCATGTCAAGTAGTTCACTGTTTTTACTGTATGCTTGGCAACCAGTCTGAATGGAGACGAGCAGCCACCAGCATCTCTAGAAATTCCCCCAGCAACGTCCTACTTAACAGAGGCTACAAATTGCCTTATGTCTCAGTAATATCGCTTCTCAGGATCACTGATTATATTCAGACTAAGAGCAGTGCAAGTTCACAAAGCCTCTCATGTAAACTGCCCAGAGGCTGGCTGGCCTAGTTTTCCAATCTAGGCCAGTAGATGGGAAAACGTGACAAGTACTTCATACAGCGATAGCTTCCTGGAGGACAGCATGAGCTCACTGTCACATGTTGCTCTGGTCACAGCTGTACCGTGCTCACAACACCATCTCTTCCCCAACAGAGGTGCCCTGTAAACAGTTGCATTACATCTTGAAAACATCATCAGGGCCAGGTCCTCTGGAACTGGGTGCAGTCTTTGAGGTGGGCGTCAGAACCTTGAAGAGAGTACGGTTGGCAGGGATTTCTCTCCTTGCATTATCTGTGTTTTCTAAATTGTTTTGGAGCCACCACAGCTGTTTTCTGCAGAGAAAGTCC
>NW_008350432.1:0-460 GCF_000622305.1 Nannospalax galili
TATATGTGTGGATGTGGATGTGTGAATGTGTGTGTGTGTGTGTATGTATGTATGTTAAGGCCTATAGAGTCTAATTTTTGTTCCCAAATATCCTTTGATGTAAGTCCAACTGATGGAGCTTTGTTAACCTAACAAGAGTCACACCCTTCACAAAGATTGACTCTTCTCCTCTCATCACGAATTGGTTGCCAATATTTCTTCAAGTAGGGTTGGGGTTTCATACTCACCTCCCCACAGCTATGCTGAAATTTTGTCTGATTTGGGTTCACATGGGACTTATGTATGAAGTCACCATTGCTGTGTGTTCACATTTGTAACTGCTTTGCTGTCTGGAAATCTTATTTTCCTTATGATCATTTACCACACCTGGCTCTTAGAATCTTTCCACCTCCTCTTCCACAATGATCCTTAAGCCTTGAGAGACAGAAGGTTCATATAGGTGTCCTATTCAGAGATAAGC
>NW_008350433.1:0-624 GCF_000622305.1 Nannospalax galili
CCAATTTGCCAACACAATCGCCCCATGTGCCATCACAATCCTCCATGATGCTATGAAAATATTACAATATGACTACATAATGTTCCATTGTGATACCACATTGCTCTTTGTTTCATCACTATACGCAATTGTGTCATTTCAATGATCCATTGTGTCATCACCATGCTCGATTTTCAAACACAGTGCTCAATGTCCCCTCATAATCCCCCAATGTTACATCACAATGATCCATGGAGCCATCACAATGTTACAACAATGTTACAATATGAATTCACAATGTTCCATTTTGACATCACAATGCTCCAATGTGACATCACAATGCTCTAATGTGCCAACACGATTGCCCCATGTGCCATTATTTAGCTCCATTTTGCCATCACAATATTACAATATGACTTCACAATGTTCCATTGTGACATCACAATGCTCCAATGTGACATCACCATGGCCCAGTGTGACATCAGAATGCTCCTATGCACCATCAGAATGTCACAGTATGACGTCACAATGGAACATGTTCCAACGTTCCAATGTGATATCACAGTGCACCCGTTTGCCAACACTATAGCCCCGCTTGCCATCACCATGCTCCATGTCAATTTTACAATATGACTTCACAATGTT
>NW_008350434.1:0-523 GCF_000622305.1 Nannospalax galili
TTATTGAATTCTGTGTATTTCATACAATAAAACTTGAACATCTTTATACCCCTTTCCCTCATTCACAACCCCCATAGCCTCCCAACCAGATTTCATGGATTCTGTTTTATATATCAAGGCCTGTTTTGTCAAGCCTTTGTACTCAGATAGCCCTCAGTGTGAGCTCATCCACTAGTCTAGTCAGACTACTTACAATCACTCCCTTAAAGCAGGTCAACTCTCTCTCACCCAGGTGTAATCGGTTGCCCATAGCTCCTTGGCTAAGGCTGGTGCCTGTTGCCCATTTCCCCAGTTCTGTGCTGGGTTTTTGTCTCTTAAGTCAGGATAGTTCATCTGTGTGCTGTCATCATTGCTCTAGGTTCATATGAGCAAATACCCTGAGGCCTGAAAGTCTCTGCTAACAGAGGGTAGAAAGAATACCAAAGCATCCCTCAGCTCTCACCAGGGAAATTTCATCATGCAACAGAGTGTTATGTACACAGAAGGCCACAACTAGCCAAAGTGTAGAGAGTAAGAGACTGTA
>NW_008350435.1:0-489 GCF_000622305.1 Nannospalax galili
TCAGAGGCACCAATCTGAACACAGCCAATGGTGTTCTTCATAAAGTCACACTGCAAGGACACGCACTTACATCGAACCCTGAACTGGTAGTCTCCGACGTAGTCAGCCTGGACTATGATGAGAGTACAGTCTCCATTTAGTCTTAAAAGCAAACAAACAATGTTCATTACTTTTTGTCATCATTCAAAGCACATTGAACCACTCTAAGTCTCCGAATGCATGTGGAACACTAAAATTAGGAATCATAGCATTATTTCCCCAAGAAAAGAAGTCAGTAACTAACCATATTGCCATCATTGAACTTGCATAGGTTTCGTGAACATTAGTGATGACTCTTCTGCAGGACTGCTGTGGTAAAACAGACTATGTAACCTGGCTGTCAGTGATACTGTGTGTGCATCGTAGCATAATACCAGGTCACTAGAAGAATCTCATCTTGTTAGAGTAGCAAAAAGCCACATTTAGAAGGAGGAGGAGGAGGAGGAGGAA
>NW_008350436.1:0-288 GCF_000622305.1 Nannospalax galili
TTACAAAAAGGCAAAATTATGAAACTTGCAATTAAATGAAACAGGTAGAAATAATCATCCAGAGTGAGGAAACTCAGATTCCAAAAAAACATGATACCTGTTAGCTCTGGTAACTGGACTGTCGCTTTGAAATCTTAGATATACATGTTTCAGTTTGAAAATTCAGAGTGCTCAAGAAACTAATACATGAACTCTATTCTTAAACTGCATTTTACATTAAAGTATCAAAATATTATGTTTCAAATGAACACCTAATCTGTGTCTATTTGAACCTCCTCTTCATCTTAA
>NW_008350437.1:0-479 GCF_000622305.1 Nannospalax galili
CCAGATATAGGAAGAGCCAATTCCTTCAATTACTTCATAAAATATTCATGAGTATTAATCCCTTTTCATAAGGAAGTTTGACTAAAACAATAGAAACTATGTTATTTCCAAAGCTTAATGTCAAAAATTCTGATCTATCATTACAGAACTAAGGAGACTTACCACAATTTGGGGTCTTAGTTGATATGTAACTGCTGTAAGATTTGATAACTCATGATTTTTCAGACATTTAATTTTCTAGTTAGAATAATGAAATAGAGCTCTTATTGAAAACCTTGGAAAAGAATTGCATTTTTTATTATTCTTTCTGCCAATTAAAATTTTCTGTTATGAAAAACAGAAAATTGTATCTGAAGTGCTTCCTGGAAAATAAAAGATCTCAAACTCACCTAAATAAATATGTAGAGCTGTGTGCTTTGGGGAACTGTCTAGATTCAGAATACTTTGTGTTTGAATTACTAAAGCATCATTTCTAAATG
>NW_008350438.1:0-1254 GCF_000622305.1 Nannospalax galili
CACTCCAACCAAGTTAATTGCATTTTTATTAACGAAGTCACCTTACACATATTGATTTTACATTCTGCTAACCATAACATAAGAATTAGGGAAAAGTGTCTCAAATCTTGCACTAAAATGTGCAGGAAGGTGCCAATGTTGGACTGTAGCTTAGAAGTTAGCTAGAAGTAAAGTTTCTGGGGTTGATCAGAAGGTCCAGCAGGTAAAGCTGCTTGCCACCAAGCCTTAATTCCTGAGTTCAGTCCCCAAAATCTACATGTCAGAAGGAGAGAACTGACTCCTGCAAGTGCATCCTGAAACAATTTCAAGTTCTCAGAGTTCTGTGCATGCAAAATTTCGTTTAAAATAAAATATTTACCAAAGCATTTAGGGAAAATGAAAATGTGACTTTTTACCACAAGAGCTGAATAACCTGACACGATAGGAATAATGCCCAGAAGTGGAGGCCAAAATCAAGATAATCAGATGCTCAAATTATATGGAAAGTAAGCTGTTCTAATTATGCTCAGTGATATAAAGGAAACATGTTCAAAGCAAACAAAGGTATAGATAGCCCCAGAATACAAATAGAAAATGTTTAAGAACACAAATTTCACATTGAAAAATATATGAAAGAAAAGATTTACTGAACAGTCTAAACACAGTTGACATGGCTAATGAAAGAGGATGTGAGTTTGAAAATTGATCATTTAAAATTTTCAGGGGCATGCTGTGAAATGCTGTCTCCTGGACATGAGATGACCATTGCATTCATGAACTCACTGCAGTTTAGAACACCTGCATAAGATCACGCCAACATGATCAGTCAGTATTCCAGCTGGCAGCACTACTTGGATTGAGTGGGTTCCAAAATATCAATTAAAAAAATGAGAGGATATGAAGGTGGGAAGGGGATGTGTTGCAAGTTGTCTAGCTAGGGGTAGCAGGTAGGGTTTGGGGTGGATATGATCAAGATGCATTTTATACATGTATGAAATTCTCAAAGAATAAAGAAGAGGTTAAAATTATGTGGTTCTTTTTATAGATTGAAAAACTATTAACAAAGTACACTGGAGCTAGAAACAGTAACAAAAAGTTTAGTAAGAGGAGAAATCTAAGAAGAAAAAATGTTTTGAAGGAATAATTGGTGAAAATTTGCTAAATTTGTCCAAGGATAAAGAATGACAGCTGTGTGTTAAGTATAATGAAACAGACATGATTGGAAGGAAAGCCTGACCTGACACACCATAAAACCAAAGCTCTGAAAGCCAAACT
>NW_008350439.1:0-805 GCF_000622305.1 Nannospalax galili
AACACCATTCAGCTACTGTGGCCCAGGAAACAAAAGAGAAATCAAGTTGAAACAAACAGAAGGGTTGTCCCAACCCCACGTTGCAAGAAAATGCAGGGAGGGGACTCTGGGAGTGGGGAGTCAGGAGAGCTGGCTTTCCTGCCTCCCATTTCCCATGGGTCACCTCTTCAGGTTCACAACTTTGCTGAACTTCTGGGTCTCATTTAGAAATGAAGGTAATAATGATGCTTTCTGTCAATGTATTGTCTAGAGTAGTGAGCTAGTGTCTGGGAGAGGGCCTGGCAGGGTGTCAGCACAAGACAGATATTTGATAAATACTTGTCCTCAAATATGTTTGTTCATGCAACTCTCATCTTTTTCTCTATATTTCTATGATGTTTCTAGAAAAGTCCTTAATGAGACTGTCTTCTACTGTTTGGTAATTGTATCGTGCTTACGTTGCTTCTTTTTTGATTCACTTTCCTTCCATTTACAATAGCTCACTGAAGGAATATGTGTTGGAAGTGGAAAATAAATAGGATCCAGTGCATGTCCTCAAAGAGTTTAACCTACATTGAAAGAAATACAAGAGGAAGTGGGGGCTCACATCAGAATATGGATTCCATTGGGATCAGAAGAGACATCTTTCAGCTCAGGAGGTGGTGATTCTGTAGATAAGAAGATAACTGATTATTTTCAAGACCAAAACAAGACAAAAGGACTTGAATCTTCACCTCACTGGACTACCTATGTGCTTGAGTGTTCTCCAAGACCTTCTGCCTCCCTCCTGCTTGGTCCCACCCTTTTCTTATGTTCTAGTTTTCAA
>NW_008350440.1:0-422 GCF_000622305.1 Nannospalax galili
AACTTTGTAAATGGGACATCAGTTACTCAAGCATTAATGTCAATAGGCAAGTGGGACCTCATTAAACTAAAATGTTTCTGTAAAGCAAAAGAAACAAACAAACAAAAAACCCCCAAGGAACTGGAGAGGAAAACCACTGAGTGTGAGAAAATCTTCACCTGCTCCACATCCAACAGAGGATTAATATCCACTATATTTATTTATTTAAATATAACCTAGTTTTGTGTGTTTTTTTTGTCTTTTTGAGAGAGGGTCTCCCTGTAGGCCCAGCTGGCCTGGAACTTGCTATGTATACCAGGCTGGCCTTGAAGTCACAGAGACCTGCCTGGCTCTGTCTCCCGAGTGCTGGGATTAAAGGCATGTGCCACCACGTCCAGCACTGTAAATTAAATTTAATGAAATTAAAAATTTAGAATTTGATC
>NW_008350441.1:0-412 GCF_000622305.1 Nannospalax galili
TGTAGGTCTATTTTAACATATACCAGAATAGCCACATCTGCTTTTTTCTTATCTCCATTTGCTTGGAATGCCTTTTTCAATCCTTTTATTCTTAAGGTGGTGTCTCTTTTTAATGGCCAGTTATATTTTTGGAGGCAGCAAAAGGATATGATCCATTTCTAATCCAGTCAATTTATCTGTATCTTGTTATTGAGAATTAAGACAGTTAACATTAAGACTTATTTCTCACCAATATTTATTAAATCCTGTTATTTTGTTGTGGTGGTTTTGTTTTCTTTGTCCTCTTTTGATTAACTGCTCTGGAATTGTTTATTACTCCTTGTGCTTTCTAGGGTGTGTGCAATCTTCCCATTAGAGAAGATCATTCCTCCCAGTATCTATTGTAAAGCTGACTTTGTGGACATAAATTCCT
>NW_008350442.1:0-2653 GCF_000622305.1 Nannospalax galili
TGCTCACATGTGTGTAGGTATCTGCAACATGTATGTGTGTGTGCATGTGTGTGCATCTGTGAAGGCCAGAAGACAGACTCAGGGTCATTCCTCAGGGACACCATCCACATTCTCTTTTTCAATTACTTCATTTTTAATTATGTGTTTCTGTATGTGTCTGTGCATGTGACTGTGACTAGAGGTAAAAGCCGTTGTGAGCCACCCAACTTTAGTCCTGGGAAGGTCTCTCCGAGAGCTGTGTGCTCTTAACTGCTGCCCTGTCCCCTGAATCCTTCTACTTTCTTTCTTGAGATAGCAACTCTTACTTTGCCTGGAGCTTGCCAAGCAGGCTAAGCTGGCAGGCCAACTATCCCCAGGAGTTCACCGACTCTGTCTCCCCAGCACTGGGATAAGTATGTACCACCACCCAGGCCAGATTTTCATGGGTGTTCTAGGGTTTTTCTAAGGTTCTGTACAAGCATGTTATTGACTGAGCCATCTCCCTAGTCCACTGAAACCACTTTATTTTGGAGAACATCAGAGGAAAATAAGGAATGGCGTAGCCTTCTTTCCTTTTCTTTGGTGAGACGGAGCATCTTTCCATGACGTCACCCTGACTCTTCCGCCTTGTGTTCCATTATAACACATTTAAATTAATTTTTCTAAAATTTTTTTTTCATACACTCCATTTTATTGTGACATAGGAGAAAACCTGGCCTTTTCTTTACAATTAATTCTCTCAAGACCTTTTGTTCTCAGGTGAACTAATTCCCACTAGGGTGTTGATGGCTGATAATGGCTTAATGTATCAACCCTTTAGGCAACTGCACTTTCACAAGTTTAATTTCTTACCTCCATAGAGTGCAAGATAGAGACCTTTCAAGTACTCTTCCTGGGATGATAAGGAACTTTGGTTCAAGCCCCACTAGTCACAGAACAGAGATTTTTGAGTGCTTATGTGTACTGAGGTCACGCACCCCTATTAACAACACAGGAAAGTCATGGTGTGTATTTGATACATATTCGTGATTGCGAACTTCACATAGTTATGAAACCAAGGCAGCGTCGCTTCGCATCTTCAGAGGTTTCCCAAATGGGCTAATCCAACTTTTCTGGATTTTTATTCTCATCTTCTGAACATGGCATGCATTGTGAGAACATTTTGTGGATCATTTAAAGTAGTCTTTAGAATTTAACATGGAAAGCAAGAAAGTGCCTACTGCAGATAGGCATTTAAATGTGTAATATATTGTACTGGTGGAGAGTCCAGTGTCTCAGATAGAGGAAACAAGTTTTCCAGCTGACTCTGGCTCCCAGGGACTGAGGATGCTGAGGCAGGTCACACAACTTCAGGCTGATCAACATTCAGAAAAATAATCTGATAGGGTGATTACAAAGATCAGTGAATGGCATGAACAAGGTTAAGTTTCATTGTGAGAATGTTTTGTGGATCATTGAGGGAAGTAAAATGTTCAGGAGGATTCTTTTATGTAATAACACACCAATGAACAAAACTGTTCTGAATATGTATATTTTTAAGTAGAAAACTGTGACAAACTTTGAGATTTTAGCGTTCCTAGCACTTTCTACTGATTGTCTAAACACAAAAAGAGAAGAAATTACCACCGAATTCCAGTTGACGCAGTAGTCTGTATGCTCGTTCATTTATTTTTTTCTTGCATTCTTTAATGTTTTATCTTATCTATTTATTTATTGTGAGGGGAGGCACACATGTCCCACCGTGTTCATGTGGAGGTGAGAGGACAACTTGTGGAAGTCAGTTCCTTCTTTCCACTCTTTGGGACCCAGGGATCAAACACAGGTTGTCAGGCTTCGTGGTAATTGCCTTTTCCCAAAGGAGCCTTTCCGCAGTTTTCTTGTATTCTTTTCTTCATGCATTTACCTACCCAACATGGACGATGCACTTGAAGGTTAGTGGTGAACAAGACACAGACCTAAATTACAAGCTGTCACATTGCAGAACAGGAAAAGAACAGAGGCTTGACTGTAAAGACCACATGCAAGAGGAGACAAGACCCAGTCACATCAGCGTACTCTACCTGCCCGTAAAAGAAAGAGCTACTTCACAGTCTTTAGTATAATGTCATTTACAAACCATCAAAGTAAGTGCTGAGAATGATGTGAAGACATTGGAACCATTGTATCCTGCAAGTAGGTAGGAAGTGCTCTACCACTGAGCCACCGTACAACCCTTTACACTGCAGGTGGGAATGTAAAATAGAACAGATGCTATGGAAAACAATATGGCTGTCACTCAAAAACCTGAAATGAGATTGTTCAGTAATCCAGCAAGTCCATCTCTGGGTAGACATTCAAAAGAGATAAAAGGAAGGACTCGTGTTATGTGTGTGTGAGTGTATGAGTGTGTATGAGTATGTATGTATGTATAAGTGTGTATTGCATATATGTGTGTATACATTTGTGCAACATTTATGCATGCACTATTCACAATACCCAAAGGCAGAAACTACACAAATCTTCCTCAGTAAAGATGTGAATAAGGAAAATATGATGCACAGAATTGCATGTTATTCAACAATGAAGCAGAGTGGAATTCTAATACAGCCTGTGACATGGACAAACCTTTAAGACCATAGGAGTGAAACAAACCAGGCACAGAAGGATAAGTATGGCATGATTTCACCTAAACATG
>NW_008350443.1:0-344 GCF_000622305.1 Nannospalax galili
TTTTTGGGATCAGCCCTTGCTTCCTGATCACAGCCATTTGGGAATCTATTACGATCCTCACCTTGAGTCTGTGGAGGATTTTGGAAAAAAAGGCCATGGTGTGTGTCTTGCAAGGAGTTTTCAGCCCTTCTTAGTCTCCCTTGCTCTCCACCCATTCATCACTATCACCTTGTCTTATTGCCATGGTAAAAGGTTTCACTTCTCATCTGGAACCTTCACCTGTCATCTGGAACCTTCATCTGTCATCTGGAACCTTCATCTGTCATCTGGAACATTCACCTCTCATCTGGAATATTCACCTCTCATCTAGAACCTTCACCTGTCATCTGGAACCTTCACCTGTC
>NW_008350444.1:0-1273 GCF_000622305.1 Nannospalax galili
ATTTCAAATATGGAAAAGGAAAAGCCTATAAGAATCCATGTCTTTGTAAATCACCCTCTCCCAAATGTCATATAAACTATGCAAAATCCAAATAGAATGTTTTATGTCGGTTTGTCAGCCCTGGGGCCTCAGAGCACACGGGTATGAGTCTCCAAAAAGGGAGAGGGGAGAATTTATTGAAACACCCTTGCTGTAAGTTCATATTAGCATGTTCCCAGTCACCTAGAAAAATTTTTTCTTGTGTGTGGTCATCCATCATCCTTGACTCTCCCAGTGTTTCTGCTCACTCCCTCTTCTGCAAGGGTCCCTGAGCTCTGAGTGGGTGAAGTTCTTTTTAGAATTTGGAGGGGAGTAGTGGGGGAGGTGTGTATTGGAAAGGGGATCTAAACTACAACAAACTATATTGCATGTAGTGTCTGGAAGGGCTATGACCACTTCATTATAAGGTAACTCCATTTAAACTCTTATTCAACATGTATATACATTTTAAAACGTTTCTACAATAGTAGATTTCCTTATAACTTTGTCAAAAGGCCTTTAGTGTTACTTATCTCTCCCTATACTCCCTTCTCTAATTGGCCCTTTCAATACACGTCTCATTTACTCTTCCTATTTCATTATTCCTTCTTCTTTTTTATATTACTGAAATTTAATGCCCCAACCATGATGCCCCCCCACAGGACCTTTCATAGTTTCCTCACCTATATAATTTTGTGATTGAAAATAGGGTACATTTATACAATAGAATATTTTTCAGTTGATAAGAAAACAAAAACCATGATTTTTTTTTTTTTAGGTAATTGAATGGAACTAGAAACCATTGTTCTTACTGAGGCAACCCAGACCTAGAAAGACAAATATCACATGTTCTCTCTAAGAAGTGGATGCTAGCTTTGAATCTTTAAATATATTTTACTGGATTGGATAAATTGTTTTTAACATTGCTCGAAACTATAGTCCTTTTAGAGCTCTGTGCGTATTCCATTTTAGTAATCTTTAAAAAATATTTTATTTATTATTTGTATTTTAACATGTATGAATGCATTGCTAGCATGTATTTAAATGCACCCATGTCATGCAGTGCACATGGCAGTGGACAGAAGTTTCATTGGATCCCATGGAACTGGAGAAACAGGTGATTGTTAGCTGCACTGTGGATGCTGGGAACCAAACCTAGGGCCTCTGCAAGAGCAGTCAGTGCCTTTAACTGCTGAGTCATCTCTCCAGCCCTATTTTTGATAATCTTAAGCAAAATATTTTTTTCCTTTCTCAA
>NW_008350445.1:0-364 GCF_000622305.1 Nannospalax galili
GCTTAGGGACCACATGGAATGAGGCTGATGATGTGTACATTCTGTATGTGCGGGGACAGCTGGAAACTGATGATGCGGTGGTTCAAACTTCCATCACTGCAAAGCTGGTTTGAGGTCCTTGATGCTGAGTTTAACAATCAGAGCCCAGAATCTAGGACATTATTACCTTAGGCCAGTCTTTAAAGATGGACTGAACCATCCTTCATGGCCAGACTTTGGCACGTGAACGTAAGCATAGTGAAGGGACCTGAATGAGGAACGCCATGTAGTCTGTCATAAGAAAGCTCAGACTGCTGTAAGTCACCACAGTTACGAGAGATTACAGTTGTGATCCCCAGTTGTTCAAAGAGGGCATGTCAGATGT
>NW_008350446.1:0-1059 GCF_000622305.1 Nannospalax galili
TGGGGGCCCTTTAATGCCCCACTCCGGGTAGGTGGTGAGCAGAGCAGAACCCTTTTATACTCCTGGAGCCAAGGGACCCTCCAGAGAGTTCTGTGGGCACCATCTGGCATGGTTTCTTACATGCAGAACCTTCACAGTTCCTCCAGCCAGCAATGCCACAGGCCCATGGTCTGGACAGTATTTGTCACTCATCTATGGACCAGTCTTGGGAAAACTGTGTCAGGGTCTTCCTGTCTTCTCAAGGAATCTGCAGACTGCCTGGTATTCTTTAACTATTTACTAATATGTAGAACAGGGAAAATGTTCCGAATGCTCTGGGGGACACTTTGGCAAGCACTTTGCCTGGTAGATAAATGTACCTGGGTTTTAGAGAATCACACCTGGACTCATTCTTTCAGTCGCCAGTTATTGAGCATCTAGAATGTGTAAGGCTCTGTTAGAGATTCTGAAATACAGAAGGACAGAGAACTGGAAATTCTCTGCCTTTTCAGAGACATCATTCCAACTCAGCAGGCAGATAACCAACAACAAAGTAATGGCTATACAATACGGAGTCAGATATCACCTGCCCCCGAGATAGGTGCACCATGGACATAGTACCACTTCTGTGAGATGTACAGTGTGACCAGAACTGTGAGGAAACACCAGACATTCCACAGGACAGTGTTTCTGCACTCTTTAAAAATGAAAACGTCAAAAAAGACAAAACCTGAGACTGTTTCAAAGTGGAATGAGACTAAGTACATGAAAACAAAAGGCAACGCATAGTCCTAGGTGAGAAAGATTTTATTAGTACAATCTTCAAAGTCAAAGAATTACATATTATATTCACGTTTATGTACTTTTATAATTGAAATGCATTTCTTCTTACAAAATACGCACTAAAGAATTTAGGGACACAGGAGACTGAGCTAATATATTCCCTAAAAATAATAGCAGTGACAGCAATAATCATAATTATGTCTGTAGCAGAAAGAACAATAAAATAAAACATTGGGAAGTATTAATAATTTTAAATCTTGAAAGCAGAGACCCCGACAGTGGCTTTCCTGTTTGTCC
>NW_008350447.1:0-532 GCF_000622305.1 Nannospalax galili
GCAGCCGCAGCGCGACGAGGAAGGCGGGCTGCGCGCGGAGCCGGGCGGTCATGTCCGGGCTGGACCGAGACTGTGCTTAGCACATTGCGGCGACCTCGCCTTTCCCGGCCGCAAGCGCGAGCCGCAGCCGAAAGAGCAGCGGGGATCCGGGACTTTTCTCGGGTCCCAAGGCGCTCCGCAGGGCGCACCGCACCCGTGCAGCAGTCCGGCGCGCCGTGGCCCCCGCGGGGCGATGGAACCCGGGCGGCGAGCAGCCTGAGGCGCCGTCGCCGGGTTCTAGAGAGGGGGGCGCACGTTCTGGGGACCCCGGGCGGCAGACCCGAGCCATACCCCCCGCCCCGCCTCCGGTGCACCAGCTTCGGCTCCATTGTTCCTGCCCGGGCTGGAGGCGTCCGGCTCCGAACGCCGCCGGGAGTCGTGCCACCCGAACGGAGCCCGGGGACAACGGGCTGGAGCTGGAGACGCAGGCACCTGGCGGGCTGCCTGCGCCTCGGCGAGCTCTCCAGAGGCGGAACCGCAGCGCCAAGTGAGG
>NW_008350448.1:0-339 GCF_000622305.1 Nannospalax galili
ACAATGATTCCAATATAGTTGCCAATTTCTGATACTCTCAGAGAGATGTAATTATAAGCACTGACATTATTATCTTTTTTCTTTTTGAGACAAGATCTCACCCTGTTATCTAGGTTGCCCTTGAATGCACAATCCTCTTGCCTCAGCCTCCTGCATGCTGAGATTTTAGATGTATGCTCTATACTTGGCCTATATAAACTTCAAATTCCAATACCTGGGACATGATTCTCAATGCTTTAATTTTCTGAATTTCAAAATATATTTTTAAAGTAATATTAGACATACTACAATAAAATTTAAAAGCAAGATATAATTTCTGTTTATTTCAGTTAATGTTTT
>NW_008350449.1:0-546 GCF_000622305.1 Nannospalax galili
CAGAGCCTGGAACTGACCTGTCAATATGTGTTGTGAGTCTGTGGTCCTGTAGAGCTTCTGTTCTCCTTCGTTGGTCAGAATGAACCTGTCATATCCATGTTGTGAGACACACTGGAGGGTCGTGCTCATTCTTGAGGTCACCACAGGGCTGGGCAGGGCTGACAGGCTGGGTTTACTGTTGTAGATGGCTAGGACAGAAGGAAGCAATGTGTTAAATGGACTCACACCTCCCCCATTGTTCCCTAGGGCTGTGATGAGAGAGAGAACCAATGAGATTCTATCCCTTTTCCCGAGGGCAGAGGTTGGAGATGGGGACCCCTGAGTGTCCCCTCACCTGTCACCACCAGCTCCAGGTCATCACTGCACTGAGTCCAGCCAGCAGGGCTGTAATAGTAACAACAATATCTCCCTGCATCTTGCTTTGTCGTGGATTGGATGGAGAACTTGGCCTTGTTCCTCAGCTCCAGTGGGGTCTGTGTTTCCTAGGGTGCTGGGCTTTTCTCATTTTGCAGGACATATTTTGTGCATCCAGGGTCCCCTGACATC
>NW_008350450.1:0-604 GCF_000622305.1 Nannospalax galili
AGGTTTCAGAGCTCCTGAGAAGCAGGGAAGCCGATAGAAATGCAGAGTCTGTGTAGATAAGAAAAAGATCCTAAGTCAGAAGAAGAAGCTGGAGACAACTACAGAGTCAAAAGCTGGGCTGCAGGAGCAAGGTGAAGAAAAGGGCAGAAGCAGGTCTGGGGAATGAATGGCTGGACTGGACAGCATGTCCGGACAGGTGAACTCAGCAATTCAAGTAGGCCATATCAGTAGTGGGGACCAGGCTGAGCTGAAGCCCCTGGAACTATAAAGAGTTCTCTGCTGGTCTGTCCCTTGACACACACTCCTGGTATTAGCAGAACAGGTTGGTGGGGGTAATTTTCATCACAGTGCTAGGTACTCACCTCTTTGAGAAGTCCAGCAGGAGTTATACCATTTCCACAGTACAGTGTGAATAGTAAGTTCTTGAGCCTGGTTTTCCTGATATGCTTCTAATGCACTGATGTATTACAGTTCCAATTCACTCCAAGAAATTCCCAGGATTAGAAATTCCTTTATTGCTCCCACTATTAGTCATTTTGAAGGGTGGCTGCTGGGGACAGCCACGGTACCTGAATGGATTACCATGGAACTCATAATAAACCAG
>NW_008350451.1:0-1670 GCF_000622305.1 Nannospalax galili
TGTCATTGACCTGAG
The DNA here is from genome assembly GCF_000622305.1 of Nannospalax galili. NCBI lineage: Eukaryota > Metazoa > Chordata > Mammalia > Rodentia > Spalacidae > Nannospalax > Nannospalax galili. The sequence continues at coordinate 16 of NW_008350451.1, forward strand.
ATTCTTCTCCTTCCTCTATGCCTATGATATGTAGGTTTTATTTCTTTTCATGGTGTCTCACATTTCTTGTATATTTCATTTGTTTTTTTTTATATTCTTTGCTTGAGCAGTGTAGTTCTTCAGCTTTGTTGTGCAGTCTTGATATTCTGTTTTCCATTTCATACATTCTGCTTGTGAGAATTTCTCCTTTTATTTCCAATTGGCTTATTGAATTTTTCCATCTTTGATACAGCTTAAGAGTTATTCAATTTTTCTATCTCTTTTGTGAATTCACTATTCAAGCTCTGGATTCCTTCTGTCATTTCATTCAGCTGTATATGCTTATTTTCTTAAACTTCTGTCAGGAGGTTATTTGTAGCCCCTGATGTCTTTGAGTTGCTTCTTTGGGTGTTTAAAAAGTCTTTGTATTTTTTACTATGTTCATGATTGTTCTTTAAATTCTGCATCCTGGGGTTCCTCTAGGTAGTTCTCATGGTAGCATACTTCTGTAGGACTGGTGGGTTTTAGTGGGGACATAGTCTCATGGATTATTATATTATTTGTGATTTTGCATTGTGGTTTTGGGATATGGATTTCTTTTGTTTGTTGTGTGCCAGATCTGAATTTCTTCTGCCTTTGTTTAGTTGAAGTTTCATTCTGTTTATATTCTTGATGTAATTTGGTATCTTTCTGGTGTGGTATAAATAGTTAAGCGGTCTGTGCTTCAGGTATTGAAAGTTTTATTGACAAAACCAGATGGTTCCAAGCTAAATAGTGAAGAGCTCTCTAGCAGGGCAAAGGGGCCAAGGCCCAATTTAAGATTATGGGGATCCATTGACTGGGATCTGGAAGGTTAGTCGGGAAGTCTCAGGTAGGAAAATCAGGAGGGTCCTTAGGGCTAAGGTCATGGTAGAAACAGCGTGAAGAGGGTCTAACTAGGTAGGCACAGTAGGTGAGAGCCTAGAAGCAGGAGCGAAAGAGATATTTCTTATTGGATTTGTGATCTGCTTCATAATATGGAACTCATATCTGACATTGGTATTAGGCCTAGAAACCTGTGGCTAGACAGGTCATATGTCATAAGGGAGATTTAATTCTATTAATCCGCTAAATGGACATAATATTAAACTAACTTCTTATGACATATTGCTATATCTATAGATTAATGCATCACTAAATACACACCAGAAAAACTTCCATATGCAATATGGTGATTAACACAGAGTTCTACCATGGCTGAACATTCAGAGAATAAGACTGCAGAGTGTTTATCCCTGAATGGGACACCTATACTAAACTCTATCACCCACGGCTCAAGGATCATTTCAGAAGAGGGGTTTAAAAGACTGTAAGATCCAGAGGTGGTGTATGACCCTAAGCAAATAGTTTTTTAGACAACTACTCACAAGAAATCACAGAAATGATCGACAGCATGCACAAGACCCACACAAGTTGCAGTCAGACACAATCCCAGCATAGACATGATGTGGAGAATTGGGTAAGAAGACCAAACTTGGCTGAGGATCTATTGACATTAATAACTGCTGAGAAGGGGAGTCAGTTTTCTTTAAGGCTGTGATGTTGGTTAGATTACCCAGGTTTCAGTGGACAGACCTATACCAGAGACAAAAATTGACTGAACAGGCTTTAAAAATTATATATATATATGATAGAGT
>NW_008350452.1:0-653 GCF_000622305.1 Nannospalax galili
GGGCTGCCCTGTTCTCCCTGTGCCTCTTTTTCCAGAGACCTAAGATAACATAGTGCTGACTCTTGCTGTTTCTCCAGTACACTACACCCTAACCAGCCATGGCCAATGACCATCCTCATGGAGATGCTTTGATTTAACAAACAAACAAACTGTGAGAATGACTTTTCTAAGAATGCCTTCTTTTACAACATGGACATAATCTGGACTAATGATTTTCACATTACCTTCCAACCAAAAAGGGTCAATCTTCATAAATTAAACAAGTTCCCTGAGTCATGTGCTCCTCTTTTGACCTAAGCACCTGACCTCAATCCCTCAGGACGCCACCTTGCCCTCCACTTATGACAGTGAATGAATGTGGGTGGGCTTAATTAACATATCAAAGCAAGGCACTGGACCATGTGTTTCTCTTTGAAAGCAGTGAGAAAAATGGAGACATCTGTTTGATATGGTATATGTGATTTTAGACCTACGGATCAAAGGGCAAAATTCTTTGGTGGGTGAATCCTAGCTTCTACTTCCCCAATTATGCTGGAAACGGTGCTTCAACAAAAGTATGAGTGAGGCCTGTCTCGAGAGCACAATTCTGAGAGAGACATCGAAATGAACAAGTGGCTCTTAGAGTCCAGGTTTACTCTTGGCCTTAAATGCTA
>NW_008350453.1:0-758 GCF_000622305.1 Nannospalax galili
TTAACTCCAGTTTCAAGGGGACTCCAACGCCTTCTTCTGATCTCCGTGGTATTGCACGACACGGGTGAACTCACAAACATGCAGGCAATACACTCATACACATAAAATAAAAAATACAATATATTTTTAAATCTCATTTAAAAAAAACTGATAGCTCTAGTGAGATTGGAGCCTTTGATAATAAAAGCTACCCCTTATCAAGATTCCACTAAGTATCAGCCATTGACTAGAAACTTTAGGTTTGTTATTTCATTTAATGCTCACAATAACTCTCAGAAGGGTATTACTTTCCTCACTTTAGGGACAATCAGAAGGCTCACTTGTTTTCTTTTTCATCTTTTCAGGATCACTGGCTTGCATAGCCCAGTAGCTTATATGTTCAAAAATCATAATTTTGTCTATTTTGCTTAGTTTTAAGATCAAGAAGTTAGTGGTCAGAACAGAGACCAGGAATAGATGCATAAATGTGATTGACTGATCTTCAGGAAAGGTGAAGCCCAATTTTTTCAGAAAATAGCGCTGGAATAATTAGTCACATAAAATGAGCCTCACTATAACCTCACACTGTATAAAAAGTTAATGCAGAGTAAACTGTAGACATAAATATAGAACCTAAAACTATTGAACCCTTAAAAGAAAGCAAGGGAATTATGAGTTTGGCTTAAGCAAAAACTTCTTTTTTAATAATCAGTATATTTCTTTTTTTATTTATTATTTTTATTTTATGTGTGTGTATTGCCTGCATGTAAGTAAGTGTA
>NW_008350454.1:0-192 GCF_000622305.1 Nannospalax galili
GTGGTCATTCTTTTAATTTTGGACATTTTAATACAAGTATAGTGTCTCATTCTGGTTTTAACTAATTTCATATAATTAATTGCCCATTATAAAATATTGGATTATTTTGTTGTTATTCAAGATGTGTTGCTTGTGTATTTTGGGTATATAAGCCCTTCACCAAATATGATTTTTACATCTTTACTCTTAATT
>NW_008350454.1:219-786 GCF_000622305.1 Nannospalax galili
CTTTTGGGGAATATATGTTTAGCATCTAGTCTTTTTTTTTTTTAATGATGTCTGGGTTTTGTTGTCCATGATTGTGATGATCATGATAATAATGAAGTTTCTGTCTACTCCAGTTACAAAGACAGTATCTTATGTTTTGCTGTTGAAACTTTAGAATTTCATTTTTTGCACATAGTGCTTTGATTTTTTAGAACTCAATTTGAATACATGGTGTGAAGTGAGGGTAAAGACTTGTTTTTCCTCATTAGCTGGGTCTGGTTGTTCTTACACCAGTTGTTGGAGACACCTGGTCCTCTGTTGAATGAATGGTTTTGTTGAAAAATCAGGCGATTGGATATATGCCCATTTCTAGACTTGCTCAGTTTCATTAATCCATCTTTACACCAGTACCTTATTATCTTGATTACTCTAGTTTTTTTAAAAAATGTATAAAATATATGTGACAGACATTTAAAAAAATAGCATTTTTACCATTTTTCAGTATACAGCAGCATTATATCACATTGTTGGGCAACTGCCACCACCATCTAACTCCAAAACTTCTCATCTTCTCAAACTGAAATCTTT
>NW_008350455.1:0-2849 GCF_000622305.1 Nannospalax galili
CTGGTTTGTGGAGAGTAACCGGAGCCTCCTCCCCTCTGGCTGCTTGGGGAGCCCTATGCTCTAGCAGGGGTGTTGTTTTTCTGGCAGGCCGGGTGGTAGGAGGGATTGTAACAGAATGAAGGCCGAGCTTGCTGGGCTGTGGTCTCTCTTTGCTGAAACTTCATCTGCCCCAAGAGTACAAGGGCAGGGAAGAGAGTATGCGGAACAAGGGGAGGTTCAAGTTGGCTGTCAAAAATAAGGGTGCAGGGGCTGGAGAGATGGCTCAATGGTTAAGAGCACTGGCTGCTCTTGCAGACGACCTGGGTTCGATTCCCAGCATCCTATGGCAGCTAACAACCGTCGGAAACTCCAGTTCCAGGGGATTCGACACCTTCTTCTGACCTCTGTGGGCACTGCATGACACAGAGGCACTTACATACATCCAAGCAATACACACATACACACCCACTATATATATATATATATATATATATATATATATATATATATAAATTCATAATTTTACCTTAATTGTGAATTCACAAGAATTTGTAAAATAAATGGTAAATCTTCCATTTGACCCATCTGCATTTGCTCACTATATGATAACTAATATTAATATTGATGCAATAAAAACACAGAACATCTCATCACAAAAAATTTTGTATCAATGTGTCATAGCTGAACTCACTTTCTTACCTCCCCTAATCAGCACTTAGCAAATTGATGATCTGCTTTTTAGTTTTATAATTCTTTCCATTTCAAGATAGGTATCTAAATAAAATCATAAATATGTATCAATTGGGAATTAACATTCTTCATTCCTGAAAATTCCTGGAAGATTCCTTCCAGTTGAATGTTTTAATTGTGTGTCTCTTTATTATTGAGTGGTATTCTATAGTATATGTGACTAATTGATTTAACTCTTCATTCATTAAAGGATAAATGTATTGCTTATAGATTTAGCTATTAAATGCACAGATATTTGTATAAGCATAAGTTTCTACCTCTCTAGTATAAAATCCCTTAGCCAAGGTACCTACCATTTTGTTTTTATTTTAGAAATGAGCAAACTGTTTTTCAGTGTGGCTGTATCATTTCACATCGTTAACAGGAAATGATTTTCTTTGTATTTGCTCCAAAACTAGGTCCTCTCTCTCATTTTTATTTATAAGTTTTTATAAGAATAAAGTTTCTCTACCTCAAAATTTTTTTCTTTTTCTAAATCAATCATGTTTGCACATATTTACTTTTAATTGGTATATTATTCTTGGCAAAGTATTTTTCACGTGTTTTGCTGTTTTCAAATGTTGTGATTTTACTGAGTTGTGAGACGTCTTTATATACTGTAAAAACTAATCTTTCTGAAATATACATTAAGTAAATATTTCGTGTAACTTTGCTGATGTCATATACTTGTCTAGTTTTTTGTTTTGTTTGGCTTTTTGTTTTGTTTTATGTTTTTTGCAAAACAGTCTTGCCCAGTAGCAACCAGTCTCCAATATTTCTCAATCTACAGCTGACCCACCACCTATTTCTCTCCTCCCTTTTGGGCCCTTGTTAATTAAGTTGACATGAATGACTAGAACTTAACATGTGTGGAATACATGAGATCTGGTGGGAGAACCGACAAGGCATGGATGGGGGAGGGGTTCTAAATTTGATCAAGGACTGTTGTATGAAATTACAAAACCTCAATAAAAAGCATATTAAAAAACCATAGTCTCCTTTAAATTTTAAAACAATTTATCATTTTCATTTAAAATACATGTAGTGATGGCTAACACTTGCAGTAGTTTTATATCCTGAATATTTTTTTCTAAATGCTTCAAAGCTTTGTATATTTATAGCAATAATTCATCTTGAAGGTATTTTTCTTGTGCAGTGCGGGAGGCTCTGGGGGCCAGCTGCAGGGTGCTCTCCCTTTCTTCGTGGGTCATTGGCCACTGCCCCATGAGGGCAGGGAGAGCAGAAGCGGTGAACGGGGTCAGGACGGCCAAGACAGCCATTCCGTGGAAACTGGTCACAGGCGCAGTGAAACAGCAGTGATACAGCTCCAGACACAGTGAAAACAGCTCCGTTTATTAGTGGGAAAACTAAAGAATTTATAGTGTGGAGGCAGTAGCAAAAGCCTCAGTTGATAGGTGCTCATAGTATGCTTTATTTACATGTGGCAGTGGGCTTCTATCTTCCAGACTATCAAGCAATGCCTGATTATCACATAGAAAAAACCTGGGGGTAGTTTTTACTCCAGGTAACTATACCAAAGGTCATTTCAGATAAGGTCAGGCATCCATGCTTGGTGGCACTTTCCAGGTGAGCCAGGAAAAGAGCAGGAGGACCCCTGCTGAAAAGGGGAGTCCTTCCATTTGGTGCCGAGCCCCTCAGGGATATCCGGACATGGAGAACTACAACCCTAACAGCAGGGTTCCCCAACACTGCAGCATCCCAAACATCTGAGCAAGATTTCAGGGAGTCAAGCTGATCCTTTGCAGAAAGAGTGACAAAAAGAACAAAGGGCCTGATGGGTGGCTCACGCCTGTCACCCCAGCACTCCAGAGGCTAAAACTAGAGGATTATGAGTTTGAGGCCAGTCTGGGTGGTCTCAACAAAAGGAGAATGAGAAAACCTTTTTTGAACCACCAGGCCATCTGAGACTGATCTGAATGCCAAAGGATGAGAGTGAGTGTAGACTGGAAAATCCGAGCTTTCCTAAAGCTCGGCTTGCTTGCCAATGCCCCTCCTTCAGGAGGTTGTCGGGTCCTCTGCTCAGATACTCTCTGAACACTTGGCAGGACAGGACTGTCTGTGGTGGGATATTGTCTGGTGGTTGGGTAGGCTTGGGTATTAACCTCAGAAAGACTCAATTC
>NW_008350456.1:0-467 GCF_000622305.1 Nannospalax galili
GGTAATGGCAACAGTGTCTTTCTTGATCTTCCTATTTTTAAGTGTTTTATTTATTATTTTTATTTTATGCACATATGTGTAAGTGCACCTGTGTTGTGCCATACCCGTGGAGGTCAAAAGAGGGTTTTGGATCCTCTGGAGCTGGAGTTAGGACAGTTGTTAGCTGCCATGTGGGTGCTGGGAATTGAACCAGGATCGTCTGTAAGACTATCCAGTGCTCTTAACCTCTGAGCCACCTCTTTAGCCCTCAGTCTCCTTATTTTTTTTAAATATTTTTATTGATTCTTGGAGAATTTCATGCAATTGAATTTTCAGTTTCATGTATTTTGATCACATTCAGACCCCTCTGTCATCTACGCTTACGACCTACTGCCCCATCCCCAACATCATGTCCTCCATAATAAGTTTTTTATTCAATTTTTTAAAAATATTTTATTTATTATTTTTATTTTATGTGTATGCGTGTA
>NW_008350457.1:0-6833 GCF_000622305.1 Nannospalax galili
TAGGCCAGGCTGATGGCCTGAGCACAGGTGAACTTGAGCATGGCCTCACTCATACTAGACCTCAGGTATGACCTCACTCCTGCTGGACCTCAGGTATGACCTCACTCCTGCTGGACCTCAGATATGACCTCATTTCTACTAGATCTAGGGTATGGCCTCATTTGTTTTCCTAGAAACTTTTCTAGAAATTTCACAGATCAGACTTTCGTTTACTATAAAAACATCTTAACTTCCCCTGGAAACGCCCTGACCCCAGAGTTTTAATTTATCAGCTGTAATCCGCTCCAGTGCTTAGGAAACATCCTATCTTATTTCAGTTCTTTAACAACCATTGGAGATGTTACTTCACATCAAAATCTTTTTTCAAAATATTTTATTATTTTTATTTTATGTGTATGCATGTATTGCCTGCATGTAGGTAAGTGCCCTCGTATCATGCAATGCCCCCGGAGGACAGAAGAGGCTGTCGGATCCCGTGGAACTGGAGTTAGGACAGTTGTTAGCTGCCATGTGGGTCCTGGGATTCAAACCCAGATCTTTTACAAGAACAACCAGTGTTCTTAACCTCTGAGCAATCTCTCCAGCCCCCACATCAAAATCTTATATAGCTACTGTAAAGTCAGTGAAGTCCATCTCCCTTGAGAAGCCCACACTCAAGGTGGACGTGTTTTATTTGTTCCTCAGTCCCCCTCTTTCTGTTAACCCCTGTGCTTAAATCCATAGTCAAAATGCCTTTTAATAAGCCTGCCACTGCTTCTCACTAGCTCGTCCTGAAATTCTTTTGGGGGGTGAAGTCAAGAATCTCGACTTCACTTGAGTGGAGGTCTCTGAAAAGAACTCACCAGGTTGCTGTTTGTGGCAGTGTGGAGCTATCTGTACCCGAATACACTGCCCACAGGATGCATTGAAGTTTCTGTCATTTCATACTGTGGTACTATGCTTCCTACCTTTCACCTTGTGCTTGGATGACTAATGGCAGCTGACACTGATCTTACTCTTACTAATTTGTGTGTGTGTGTGTGTGTGTGCGCGCACGTGTGTGTGTGTGTGTGTGTGTGTGTGTGTGTGTCTGTCTGTCTGTCTGTCAGTCTCTGTCTCTCAGTTTTGCATTTCTTTGGTGGGATGGACAGCATGACAGAAAAATGTTTGTAGTGAGTGAGCAAGTGACTGTCTGAGGGCTCCTTCTCTGTGCCTCAGCCTTTCCACAGAAACAGGAGACTCTCCCGGGGCAGAAGCCAGGGACATCATCTCAGGGGTGCAGGTGGAGTGCTGAGAACTGCAGGGACTGAACCCGGCCCCTCTGCTACCCAGACTGCAGCCCACATGCACTCTGCCCCTGGAGCAGGGGCCTTGTGCAGGTCATCGAGCCTCAGGCCTTCTGTGTTCATGATGCTCTGGCATTGGAAGCTTCCCGATCTGAAGGGGCCTCTGGGAGGGCTGCCGTGCATGAGGAGGGCTACCAGCTCCTGCTCCTTTAGCTGTATATAAGAATTTCCTGGGAGCCCTGGACTACCTACAGGAGGGTTGCAGATTCAGTCATCATCAAAATGAGATTCCAGGAACTGAAGATGGCCATGGGGTTTAGGACAACTGTTGCCCTTCCAGAGGACCCAAGTTCAGTTCCCAGCACCTACACTGGGTGGCTCATAACCAAGTGTAACTCCAGCTATAAGGGGTGCAGTGCCCTCTTCTGGCCTCTGCAAGGCCTTGAACACACAGAATGGACACACACACACACACACACACAAGTTAAAGAAAAATCTTTTAAAAAAATGGGATTCTAATGGGTATGGTGGCACATGCCTTTAATCCCAGCACTTTGGGAGGTAGAGGCAAGTGGATCTCTGTGAGATCGAGGCCAGTCTGGTCTACATAGTTCCAGGCCAGTTTAGGCTTCATGGAGACCCTGCCTCAAGAAAGAGAGAGAGGCCACACTATCATCTCCCCTCCCTTCCTTCTTCCCTCCTTCCTCCCTTTCCATCTCCACACTGTAGTCTTTGCATTCTGGTGGTTGGGAAATACTAAGCCAAACCAAACCAGGTCAAGCCCTTTGGGCTCTGCAGGCCAGTGATGGGTGTATCCATCAAAACTGGAGTTTTGGGGCTGGCGAGGTGGCTCAGAGGTAAAGACCTTGCTGTAGAAGCCCGACAACCTGAATTTGGATACCTGGAGCCCACATAAAGGTAGAAAGAGAGAACTGACTCCACAGAGTCACCCTCTAACTTCTGTATGTACACGGTGGCACTTACATGCCCCATATCCATTATGTATAACATACAATGCTAATAAATGAAATTCAAAGGAAAAAAATCCAGCATCCAGCTTTATCCCAAGGTTGGCTCAACAGGGCCAGTGGAACCCGGGTGTTCTTGGCTTGAGCTGTACAAGGAGCCTCAGGGGCACGAAAACACCACCAGCTCTCCTCTGAAGTTGTGTGCCTAGCGCAGTGTGCTCTGGGGTGAGCTCTGCCTCCCTGCCCAGAGCGTATTCTTTCGGCCTTATGTGTTTTTTTACTATTTTAGTATTGTTCATTGTAGGGTAGGAAGATGCCCTCCCTCCTTTGAGTAAGATTTAACACATTTGTCAGATTTAGCAAAAACAGAAACAAAACCAAAAATCGAATTTAAAAAAACAACCCACAACTTCCCCACCCAGGGATGCCCCATTCAAATAGAATGTCTGATAAGCTGGGTTATTTTTCAGTGTATGGAAGCCCGGGGCACTATTTGGGACACACTCATACCTAGTGTTTTGTGCTGTTTATCCAACACTCCGATATGGCTGAGTGCTCTGTGTGCTATGTGGTGACGGTCGTTAAAGCCAGGCGTAGATTAAGAGATATGCAGGCTGTGCCTTTATCTTTTAACTTTCGCAAAAGAGAGGCTGAAATGTACTTAAACACTGGACGTTAAAGTGACAGAGCAGCTATGGGATTTTCCCAGAAGAGGGCTGGCAGATGGGCTGAGGATCCTATATGCAACATCCCATCCCCTCTCTAGGACACCTACTGTCTGATGTGGTGGTCCTTGTTGGCTGCCACGTATGTCTGGCTTCCTTGGCTCAGGGGAGGGTTGTGATTGAAATGTGAATGCAAGTGGCACCACGGTCACAATCTCCCTCTGCATAGTGACCCTTATATGGGGTACTTTTCTCAGTGTTTTGGAGAAAGGGTGATGCCAACCCAGAGCTGAGCTCCCAACCTACCCAAGGTGGCCACATACACAGTAAAGGAAGGGAAATATATATTGGCATAAGTCACCTGGATTTGGGGATACTTCTTACACAGTGTGACTGAGTCTATCTTGACTAATGTACACTGTGTGGTCACCCTGGGCTAGACCCTCGCTTATCATGACTCTTGATGCCTTTATCTGAAAAAGTAAGGTTAATAGAGCCAATCTTTTAAAATGTATATTTTTGCTTTGGGGTTGAGTGTCACAAGAGACTTGCAAAATACTGCAGAGTTTTGGTGTAGGCTTAAGATGGTCTGAGGAACGTGCTGGTCAATCTTTATTGTCAACTTGATTGGATTAAGGGGTGCCCAGGAGCTTAGAGGTCAGGTCTGAGAGTGTCTGTGAGGACATTTCCAGAGAAGACCTGATCTTGAAGGGTCTGATCTAATGGGTGGATTGATCCCTTGATGGATTCATAATATGATGGTATTTGGAAGGACTGAAAGGCAGGAGGTGAGGTCTAACTGGAGGAAGGAGTCACTGGGGACACGTCCTTGGAGGCTGTATCTTGCCTTGGCCTCCTTCTGTGCACGCTCTTTGTTTCCTTTCTGCCGTGAATCTCTTCCCCCTAGATGCCCCGGCCTGCATGGTGTCCTGCCTTTCGACTGGCCTAGAAACACAGAGCCAAGCGATCACAAAGCGAATCCTTTGAAACTGTGAGCCCAAATAAATCCTTCTCTGCCTCAGTTATTTCTGTAAGGAATTGAGTCACAGTGACCCGCAAAGTAACAAACACAAGGAGAATGCTTCAGTTCACCAGAGGATGACCATTTCTCAGTAATCCATAATTATTACGGAAGTTAAAGTGGTTGAAAGTTGGTGCTGGACAAGCTCACGCATGTACTCAGAAACAAGCTCTTCCTGCCAGGGCTGACCAGCTGGCCCGCCTCATGGCTGTGGCCAGCTGAGGTCCAACCTGTGAAGTTAAGCTTCACCTCAGACGAGTATCTGCTCCTCATTAGCTGCAACTTGACATTTAAGGTTTCTCCTTTCCTTAGGGAAGTGGTCCAAAGGGTTATGTAAGTTTTCTGTCTTAGACACATTCAAAAACATGTTAAAACAACACAAAATGTCTACTGAAGCCACATACCAGCTGAAAGAGCAGGTGAGGGGTCTTCCATCCACGTATAACATGCCCCAGGTAGGTCAAGGGCTGCGTCCTCTCAGAAAGGTCTGTCTGGCTTTTGAAACTACTGGGTGGTGCTTACAGATACCATTTCGGCCAGTTGAGATCTTCTGCTTGTCTCCTTTTCTGAGGAGCTGTTGAGTGAGGATTGGTCCAGCAGAGCCTCTGTGAGCGCCAGGTCAGTGGTGCTACAGGGAGTAGGAGGTGCATCCAAGAAAGCCCTCTCTATATATGCTTATTAAGCATCTGTCCACCACTGTCCAAGTCTTCAATTTTAAAACAGAAGGGTGGGCTCTTTCTTTCCCAAGCATCCTTCTTGCCCCCTTAACTCTGTATTTATTTGCTTTGACATTTGGAAAATCCTGCCCAAGTGGGGCTCCAGCTTGGTGGGAAACCTTGTCGGTAAGTAACTCCACAGTTGTTGTAGGCCGGCCTTGCCCCTCTGGAGGCCTTGCAGGGAAGCCGTCCATCCCTGGGACTTTGCTTATGTTATCAGATTTGTCTCACTAGTGTCTAAATCATTTCCGCATTGAAGATTTTTGTCATTTAAAGATCAGGCTCGGCCCTTGAACAAGTGAAGCCAGGACGAGAGATAAAAATCATTTTTACCAGGAGCTGTTTGTTTGAAGTGACAAGTTCTTGTCGAACGCCAGGGTGACCTTAGCCTAGTTTCAGTGCCTGCGAAGGATGAACATCTGATTTCCAGGTTGTGTTGTGTTTGGGATCCTGGGCTGTGTGGAACAGAGCCTGTTTCTTGGACTAATTTCTCTGTATTATATAATTTTTCTCTGGTTGTGCTTATTTAATGCCATGCCTTTATGCAGAGCTCGGTCTCTGAAGCTGCCAGCGGGTGTCTGTTCAGTTCTTGGATTTCTTTCAAACTTCAGGAAGAAGTAATTTCCAAGGCTGCACAAGCTGAGGGTTTCTACACAGGTAACGGGGAGAATGGAGCCAGGGGGGATGGAGACCATTATCTCTGAGAAACTCGCCTTGTATTTAATAGGATGTGATTACTAGCTGATGAACTTGGGGCACGAGAGACAAGCCCGCACACTGTCCCCTTGTTCCCGAGACTCTCTGAACTGCACACGTGATGTGCTTACACGTGCCCCACCCTTCTCTCCGGTGCATTCACAGTGGCCCTGCCTACTGAATGGCATTTTCTTCCCCCATCTCTCCTCCGCCCACTTCCACAGAGCACCTACCATATGCCAGGGTGGATGTTGGGGCTGCAAGTACTTGGTAAGATAAGAAAACAAAGCTGAGTATATTAAGATAATCATAGCTCATGTTCATAACAATATCCTTTGGAAATACCCTTAATAGTCAACCCTCAGACACAAACTGTGGTGAAAACAGTGAAACTTCTTTGATTTTCAGTAAGTGAAGTAAATGCCTGAGCAAATACAAAAGTCTGTAATGTTCACAGACAGCATCAGAAATGAGCCCCGCGCTTGTCTAGCATGTGCAAGACCCAGCGTTGGACCCCCTGCACTCATGAAAAGAGTGAACATAAAGGCTGTGAAATGGCAGACTGTCCTTTTGTTTTGCAGAAGTATCTTTTTTGTAATGGTTTTGGTTTTTAGATACATTTGACTAATCATTGATGCTCTAATTTTTTTGTATTCTTTGAGGATGTCATGCGTATATACAACATAGTTTGATCATATCCATTCTCCCCAACTCTAGACTCTCACTCCGTGTCTGCCTCCCAGTTTCATGACCTCTACTCTTCCTTTTTCTTCTTTTTAAATAGAATCACTGTGTCTAAAACTAGCGTTGTACAAATGTGCACGAGTGTGTGGCCCTCCACTGGAGCGTGGTCAGCCTACCAGGACCACACCTCTGAAGAAAATGGGCTTTCCTCCAGCAGCCATCATTGCCAATAAAGCTCCTCAGCTAGGGGTGGGGGGCTCGTGGGCCCCTCTCCATCCATGCTAGAGGATGACTGGCCTGATTGATGTCTTTTAAATCTGTTTGTAATTTAAAAAAAAAAAAAAATGATGAAACCCAATCAATCCCCAGAGCCAAAAAATATACTGAAATTAAAATTAAAAATTCAAACATAACATAGAAGTTGGACATAAATATCCTACCCACCTCCAAAAAGATAAAAGAAAGATGCTACTGAATAATTTTGGTGTGTGCTTCCTGTATTTTTCCCACTGGATGTTTTCAATGTATTTATTTGGAGCTAGACCTTGTCCCAAAACTAAACAACAAAAAATTTGAGCAAAGTCAGGTATGAAGGAAATATAAACAATACTAAATTGTTAATATTTGTAAAAGGTTCAATATGTTAAATGCAATATAAACACATTATGGGTTCATTTGTTGATTTGGGGGTTTATTCTGTGCTTGCTGGAGTACGACTCATCTCTGAGCTTTTTTTGGTGTCATTACTTTGAGAAATCATTCTTAGTGTTAGAGATGATTTTAAATTTAAGAAGTAGAGCTAAAAGATACTCAAATCT
>NW_008350457.1:7287-8246 GCF_000622305.1 Nannospalax galili
CCCTTTGGTCTTTTTGAGACAGGGTCTCCCTGGAGCCCCAGCTGTCCTGGAACTCACTATGTAGACCAGGCTGGCCTTGAACTCAGAGATCTGCCTGCCTCTGCCTCCTGAGTGCTAGGATTAAAGGCATGTGCTACCACTCCTGGCATTTTCCTAAATTCTGAGGTAACTATATCTAGGATCACCCATTTAATAGCTTCCTTTAAAGAAGACAAAAGGAAAGAAAGAAAAGAAACCTCACATTTTGTGTCAGTTCCTCAAATGTCTCTCAATTTCAGAACCTGTCAATGTGAAGAGACAGTGTGGAATTTGCCCTGCCACGTATTCCCAGAACATAGTCAGGCCTCCCCGGCCCCAGCCATCATGCATCTGCTGGGAACCCTGTCACTCAGGAATTGGGGCCCTCCCACCAAACTCAGCTGTTCCTTTCTGACTAAAGATGAGAGCACTACCCAATATGAGGCCAGTGGTTTGGGGTTTCTTTATAAATACTCTTTCTGTAGAACCCAACAGTGAGTGCTTTGAATTCATGTTCTGCTCTCTGACACACTGTAATTTGGGCCGTGTGAATACTGAACTTGAGTTTCTTTTTCTGAAGTCAGATGCATTTAACAAAAAAGCATCCAAGAAACTGTCCTACATTTTTAGAAGGGGTGGGGATGACACTTCATATACTGAACCTTAGTTTTTAGTCTTTATTTCTTTACTAGTGGAATAAGCTTGTGCTAGCTCCAGGGAGCAATGTGAGGAGCAGAGGATGAGAAAGGAACCCAAGACTAGACCTTGGCCTGTGGGACCACTCCAGAGCACACACATGAATCAGTTCACACAGTGACAGTGAAGATCCTGGTTTACTGAGCAGCATCGTGCTCCATGCTGGTTACAGGTTACTAGGTCGTCACCAAATAAGATGGGTATTTGGAGGAAGGGGCTGTGGGCTGAACCTAGGTTCTTGCACA
>NW_008350458.1:0-2190 GCF_000622305.1 Nannospalax galili
AGAACCATAGACAGTTTCTTTAACATGGCAATCCTTACACTGTAATAAAATCATCTATTGCAGCCTGACCTCCCTGGAAGACTGCAAGCAACATGACATTTGACAGTGTGTGGGCCTCTGTGTGTTGTGTGTGTGCACATGTGTGTACACATGTGTGCACGTGTGTGTATACTCACTCTGAGCTCCAACTGAATACTGCACATATAATATGGTTTGAAAGAGCATGTTCCCCATAGGTTCCAAGTATTTGGACATTTGGTCCCCAGTTCATGGCACTGTCTCTCTTCCCTTCCCCTTCCTCCTCGTCCTCTTCTTCCTCCTCTTGCTCCTCCTCCTCTTCATCATCATCATCTTCCTCCTCCTCCTCTTTCTCCTCCTCCTCTTCTTTCTCTTCCTTCTCTTCTGCCTTCCTTCTCTTCCTTCTATGAAGTGCCTTGGTCACGGTGTTTTGTCACAGCATCAGAAAAGTACCTAATACATAATATAAGGATAATAAGTGAATATGAATGAGAAAACAAATTATTGAATAAATAATAACATTTTGAGTGAATATTGAAGATCGAGCTTACTCCAAGCTATGGAAGACACACCGAGTGTAAAGACTATATAGCACAATCAGTGACATTTGAGAACTTGGACCATGAGCTAGAAGCTGTAAGAATGAATGTTGACAAGGATGATGGGTGGGCTGTAGCCAAGTACAGCCATCTGGAGAGGAAGAAGTAGTTAGGAAGTTATCGTGATCATAGAACATTATTATCACAGGAGAGAAATACATCCTTTTTATGAGAGCAAATACTATATGGATTATTCATATAGGCAGCCATAATTTTGGGTAAGATAAGCCATTCAAACTGATTTTCTGACTAGACTAATGAAGAATAAACAACAGGCAAAGAGTTCTTGGCCACATTCTGACTGGCAGCTTGGGACACTATTAAGCAATAAACACACCTGTTTCTTCACAAGCATCTGACAATGACATGTATTCTTTTTCCTCTCTGAGCAAAAGAATAAGAGAACACAGTTTTAAGTATAGGAGTAAGATGTTAGAAATTTATAAACAGATCGTCTAAGTTGTGGCTCATGTATTTTAAAAGCTGGCCTGTAAAACAATAGGCACAAGCAGTATTCCAGGTTTTTTTCTAGGTGCAGCATTTTCCGTATAAACATATATAAATCTCTTTCTACCGGTTAAAGTATTCTGAACACATTGAAAAAAAATGCACATGCCGTCTAAGTCATTGAGGATAATTCTGAAATGTTTTATTTCTTATTTTTAATAAAAATTTTATTGATTCTTTGAGAAATTCATACAATGTATTTTGATTATATTCAGACCCCCTCCCCACCTTACCAACTCCTAACTTCATGTCCTCTATTATATTTTTAAAGTTCAGTCGAATGTAATTTGAGTCCCCAAATGTCCCTGGGACCTGGCCAACTTGCCAGTTGTCACACCCCCAAAGAAAACTGACTTTCCCTCTCCCAGTGGCTGTCAATTACCAATAGATCCTCAGCTAGGACTGGGAAATGACCCAGGAAAGGAAGGATTTAATTTACATCTCACCTAGATTCTTCTGCAAAGATGGGTAAGATGTGGAAGGTTTTGGAAAAGAAGTAGAGCAAGGGTGTCAGTGGTATAAATACAGCAGGCAGCTGCGAGAGTGCACATGCGTGTGTGTGTGTGTGTGAATGCAGATGCTCATAACATCTGCATTCACCTCTAGCAACCTCAGGTGTCAGTCCTCACTTTCCAATGGCC
Organism: Nannospalax galili; assembly: GCF_000622305.1. Classification (NCBI taxonomy): domain Eukaryota; kingdom Metazoa; phylum Chordata; class Mammalia; order Rodentia; family Spalacidae; genus Nannospalax; species Nannospalax galili. Next base: position 1,766 of record NW_008350458.1, read on the forward strand.
TGTGTGAGTTCAAGTTCCTTGCTTTGACCCAAGTATCTCTATGCAGAACTCATGACATGAGGGTGCTCTTAACACAAATTTGTTTATGAACTTTCTAGTTGCCCCACCTTGCTGAAGGCATCTTCACTATTCCAGCCAGCCTGGATTGATATTTTATCCGCATCACTAGTCAATACCCTGGTCCCTAAAGCAAAGGCCGCTTTTTTTTTTTTTGACTGATGTGCCCTCAGATCACTGTGTAAATGAGATGAATTCTAAAGTCTTTATGCTGTAGACTACAGACCTGTGTTCATGAACTCTGCAACGTTGGTACTAGCTGCAATAGAACCCTGGGACAGTTTATTGTGTTGGTATTCTTTTGTTTGTTTCTTTTGTTTTTTTTTTTTTTTTTTTTTTTTTTTGACAGGGGTTTCCCTTTGCCCCAC
>NW_008350459.1:0-5494 GCF_000622305.1 Nannospalax galili
ATTTGCTATTTTTGATAGATGTTTTGGATTCCTCCCATCCAAGTACTAACCAGGCCCAACCCTGCTTAGCTTCTGAGGTTAGGGATAGAGAGGCGGTTCAGCACTGGTTGCTCTTGCAGAAGACCCAGGTTCAGTTCCCAGCACCCAGGTACATTCAGGGTGATATGGCTGTAGACAATGTTTCAAACTTCTATACGACCAGTTTTATGAAATGTTCCTCTTCTGTGTATTCTGTTATTTTGATCTGCAAAAAGTGTGTCTTGGCCCAGATGTTCTGATGAGAGGTGTACCTGGTACAACGTGAAGACTGGCTTGACCTCACCTTTCCCAGCTCCTTCAGGTCAATGGCTCTTACTGCCAGGGTTCACCCCCTGCATGGTAGCCTTCTTGGTCAGGATACTTTAAGATGGTTCCAGCCCAGTTACCTCCTGAGGAATCTCCTTGACCCAAGGAAACACACTTCTCCAGGCAAGCACAAGCTTCTCAGTGAGTGTCCTCTTTGGGAACAATGTCACTCAGTAGAGATTTACATTAGCAGAACTTTCCATATCTCAGGGTTCTTGGAGTATATTATATTTTCTTTAAACATTACTTAGCTAATAGAAATTTAAAATAGAAGATGATTAAAATATGCAAATATCCCTCTAGAGTGAAGGATATATCATCTAGACATTAAGAGGAGGGAGGGGGCCTGGAGAGATAGCTCAGAAATTAAGAGCACTGGCTGCTCTTACAGAGGACCCAGATTCAGTTCACTGCACCCACATGGCAGCTCATAATCATCTGTAACTCCAGTTCCAGGGGATCCAACACCCTTTCCTGCCTCCACAGGTATTTGTATGTGTGTGGTGTACTTACATACAAATAGGAATAACACTTATAAGCATAAAAAATTTTTAAAAGGAGGAAGGGCAGGACTCTATTCATCTCAGAGTCCAAATTGGGTGGTTTGGTCCTTGATGAGCCTCCACTCCCAAAGAGAACAGATTGAGTGAATTCACTGTCTTTAAAGACAGAAAGAAAAATGGATGAGATGTCTCCTACTTCCCTCACTATAGAGGGACTAAAACCCAGGTGACTATGTGAATTGATTAAGGCTTCACAGTCAGTAGAAAGAGCTTTATTTCCATTATACTAGGTATTATGGGTCGAATTGTGTTTCTAAAGAGGTACATTCAAGTCCTAACCTAATTACCTGTTAAAGAGACTTGGTTGAGAAACAGAATATTTATAAATATAATCAAATTTGGATGAGGTCATCAGGGAGGGGCGTACTCCGAAATGACTGATGATGAAATAAGAAGACCCAGAAATCAAGAACTGCAGAGCGAAGGTGAGGTGGAGACACACGGAGAGAAGGCCGTGTGGCAGCCTTGGTAGAAGTTTGAGTGCTAGACAGAGGTGGGAGTGATGTGTCTACAGGCTGAAGAAGGAAGGGGATGACCAGAAAATACCAGCAGCTGTGAAAAGGCTGCGGAACACACTGTCCCTGAGAGGCTTCCGAAGGACATTAATTTTAGCCTTCTAGCCTTCAGAACTGCGAGAGAATAAACGTCCGCTACCATAAGCTGCATAGTTTGTGTCTTTAATTCTAGTAGTCTTAGGAAACTCCAGGTATTTCCTTCAGTGTCACACAATGATGAATGTTACATATTACCACTCTGGAACACGCCATTTTTTAATTTAGAAAAATATGTGGCTAATATCACCACAGAGTTTCTGTCTTCTTGTCTGGGAAGCATACCATTTTGCTTATGGCTGAGCTCTTTCATATAAAGGCATTGGTTTCAAAAGATAATATACTACAGAGACTGAAGAATTAGTCAGTCTCCTGAGCTTTGTTGTTTGGAGATTGCTCAGGTGAGGAAAAGTACCTTGGGAGTCCTCCAGTCTCAGAATTGTTTTCTTAGGACCAAAGACAGTTGTTCTAAGTGGGTTACATGACTTCACAGTCCCCAGCTTCCTGAGAGCAGCGATTTCTTCTATGCCTCTTTCCTGAGAGTTGTTTTTAGCAGAGAATCTGTCCTTGGGGGATCCCACAACTGGCACCACTTAGATGCTCACTGGGTTAAATAATATACTAAGCCTGTGAAGTCTCACACTTCTTCTCTGGGGAACATATGGAGGCAGATAAAGTACAGATCAGAATATGTGATTTGCCCGGGGAAGGAAGACCATAGCCTTTAATTCCACCCTGTAATCCTTGTGTCTGACACTGTTACTTCCACCACTGATAAGAGTCCACCTGGATAAGATTTTTGTTATCTGTTATCTGAACTGTAAACATTCTGAACTTGTTTTCCTGACCCCAGCCTTTGCTGTACCTGGTTTTGTGGTCAGATTAATTGTTTTTTCTTTTGTCTTTTTGTTGATTGTTTTTTGACAGGGTCTCTCTAGTCATAGCCCACCTAGAAGTCACGATGTGAACCAGGGTGACCTCGGTCTCCCAGAGATCCATCTATCTCTGTCTCCTGAGGGCTGGGATTAAAGGTACATGCCACCATGCCTGGCATAATCAAATTAATCTTAATCTAATTTAAGCAATATGATTTTCTTTCCTAAGACTCTGAATTGATATTTATTGGTAATTTGTTATTTGTAAAATGCTGTATACTATTGAAATGTTGTGTAGGGAAATGTTTCAATAAACCTTTGGTGTTTAGAATCCTTTTCTTCTCTGGATGATGCAGGGACTTAGGTTTGAAAAATCTGAATTTGGGATAAAGTCAGGGATGTAACAAGAGTGTCTTTCCTCTAGCCTAGTTCTCAAACTTTAGCTGGTCCTAGAGTCACCAGGAAGGCTTGTGGAAGCACAGATTGCTGAGCCCTGCCCCAGGGTATTTGTATCTGTAGGCCCCAGGATAAGGCCTGAAATTAGCATATCTAACAAGACCCCCAGGAGATGTTGATGTTGGTAATCCAGGACTGTTGAAGATTCCTGCTGTAAAGTTTCTTGTGTGTAGGTCAAGATATGTAGCTCTTTATTTATTTATTTTTCTTTAGGAGAGTGGCATTTAAAGTATCTCATCTTGTGGACTCGATGGGATGATACAGAAGAAGGATAAACCATCACTGGGATGTCAGCATGATATAACCCAATCAGCATCAGGTAGGTTCATATTCTTTGGTGGGACTGGATGTGAATGTGGGTTGTGTATAGGTGAGGCTGAGTAGGTTTAAAAGTACCTGTGAATTTCTTGTGTCTTTCCGACCTGGTAGCTAAACTGAGGTGAGGTCATGGATTTCCACATAGGCCCATCTCCAACCTTTGTCTTGAACACTTGCCATTGCAGTTGCTAATCAGCACTTGATCTCAACACACCACCACAGTTTGCTTGTGTGACCCATGAGAACTGTGTTGGCTCTCACTCAATGCCCCAGGCAGTCTTTCTTAAAGAGTCATCTTTTGCAGCAGTTACTATGTGATGCTGCATCATGGTGATGCCTGAATAAACACAGCCTGACTCTTAGCATCCATTTTGGCCAGGAGGGACCTAAACTGCTGAGAACTTGTTCCTTCAGATTACCCTCAGAACTGTGCTTTGAACGAGGACTCATTCTTTCTTTTATTGAAACAGTCCAACATGAAATGGGGAAGTAAAAATGGACCCTTATCAGAAGACTATGTCCCTTCTGACCCCCATGACCTAGAATAGCACACACACAGCCACAAAGAGATGCTATCAATTCAGTACCATCTATTGTTTGCAACACAAATGGGATCATCGTCATATCTTGTTTCTAGTGACTACTTAGCCTCACCGTTTGCAGCAAAACTTTCTTGATATGCAAAACATCCACATGCATTCATATATTATTGACTCAAGGAAGGGTCATGAGCTATATGTTCAGGTTACAGGAGGAGCACAAGGTGCAGTGAACTTGTCTATATTATAAAGAAGCTAAGCTAAGATTAACTTTTTGATTGCAAGATTAAGTAAAAGGCATTTGTCCAGAGTATGTCCATATTGTAAAAGTCATTCTTACATTCTCACATGCTGCAAACATCATATTAGGAAGGACATAGGAATCATTAGATTTAACATCAGCACTGAAGGCTAAAAATCATATTTGTTTGGGGGGGGAAGTGTGTAACTAGAGCGATATTATTCCCAATGTGGTCTGCAAGGAGGCCGCTAGCCCTAAAATGGTAAGTTTGGAGTGAGTGATGGAGCAAAACGATGTATGGTGTGGAAATACCCGGTGCCTCCTTCCTCTGTATCCATCTACAGCACGAATTCCCTTTTCCTCACTGATAAGGGCAAAGTGTGGGGAAATGGAGAAATCCAGGTTGCTTTAGAATTATTCAGAAGACAGGGCCTGTCTGGGCCTTCCATGGATCAGCCACACAGTATTCCTTTGGCCTCATGACACAAGCTCTGTTCTTCAAGGGGGACTAGCCTGTGCTGGCATCAAAGGAGTTCATTACAGTGGCAAATGCGAAGCTTTGTTCTGTCTTGACGCTATCATGAGTAGGAAGCCTGGCCATTGAGGAGCTGTTGAGCTTAGGGGACAATGAAGATCACTGGGCCTACCTCAGGTGAGCAGTGTGGGCATTTTCAGTGAAAGGGGATGGTCTCATGGGGCAGGCTTCATTTCACTGAGACATGCAGATAGTTTGGGACAGAAAGCAGTGCGGGTGAAACTCCAGAGCTAAGCCTCTCCTCTCTGGAAGTCTCCATTAACCACTTTGGCTGACCTCTGTTCTCTGCTCTGACCACCCTTCTGCTGGTAACACCTGCCATGTTTTTTTTTTTTTCCTCTGTGCTCTATGTATTTTAAAACCTCTTTTCTATGCCTCCAAAGCCGAGCACAAACAAGCTTAGAAAGTCAAGAGCCAGTGTTTCCTATGTTTGTATATGAAACCTGTGTCCCCAACTTCCCATTCCTACCCTGGCAGATTTAGGCTTTGGGCTAAGGGTTCTAGTCTACTTTGTGGAAGTAAACAATGTGGGCCTCTTTCAGGAAAATACACAAGGGCTATTTCTGGTCTGTTTATCTACTACTGGCCTTTGTGTATTATTCAAACTACTTGTACCTTATTCATTCATGTGAAAATGGGGATAATAATGTGATCTATTTATTGCATGAAGTTGCTGTGAGGCATCTATGAGTTGACATGTGTAGAATGCTAAGCATGCAGAGCTCTCTCTTCTCTCCCTCTCTCTCTCCCCATCCCTTCTCCCTCCCCCCCCGCCCCCATTGTGAGGACAGAGAAGGAAGGAAACCACATACAATCCAGGAGGAATAAAATTGGCTGGTACCTTAGTTTGGACTTCCTAATCTCCAGAAATAGGAGATATACATTTTTATTTAAGTCAACCAGTGTGTGCTGGATAGCTTTACTTGTCAACTTGACACACCTGGGTAGAGGGAGCCTCAACTGAAGAATTGTCTCCATTGAATTGGCCTGTGACAATGTCTGTGGGGCATTTTCTTGATCATTGAGTGATGTGGGAGAACGCAGTCCATTGTGGGCAGTGCCACCCCTAGC
>NW_008350459.1:5883-11853 GCF_000622305.1 Nannospalax galili
GACACACATTAACAGCCTCTTTCTGGAAATTTTCTTTCACCAGGTCTGAATCAGTCCTTTTCTTTTTAAAAAGAAGTTCTCAGGGTGATTCTTAGCTTCGGGCAAATTGAAGATATTCTAAGAGAAAGGTTGTAAAGGAGAAAGAGGTCAAATGCCATTTGACCACTGCTAGCAAGATTTAGTGCATTACAGTGCTTATGCAGCCCGCGGTGATTACAGTCTGAGAATACACTGACGAAGTGCACAGTTTTTAAACAAGCATGTGTTGGTGCAGGACCAAGCTCACATGCCTCCCACACACGCACGACTGTGATCTTTGCTCTTTGCAAAGTCGTCCTGGAGTCTGAGTTCTGCTCTTCGTTCCTTTCCTGGCACGCCTCCCTCTTCTTGCTTCCTTTCCCAGCATTCCCTGCCCCCGGCTCTGGCTCTGTTTGTTTAAATACCAGTGTGGGAGGTGCACACTTTTGGAATCAGACTTCTGACCATGTTTTTCCTCACTCCAGTCTTGGTAGCCATTGTCTGCATCTTGATTGTGTGGATCTTTAAAAATGCTGATAAGAGTCTAGAGAGAAAGAAGAAAGAGGCTGGAGCTCGTCCCTGGGTGGGTGAAGACTTAAAAGACATCACTGACCTCCACCAAGTGGAAGAAGAAGGTAAAGAGGTCTTGCAGCTGCAGGGCCCAGCGCTTCACCCTACATGCTTTTACGGTAGTGTGAGCTGATATGTAGCTACAGAAAGTAAGCTACATAGGCCAATTCATCATCAATCCCTGTTGTGAAAACAGAGCAGTACGTGGCAAAGGGGTCAACTCTTCGGTCACTTGCCGGCACCAGCACGGTTTATTCCTACTCAGTCCAAAGGTGCCGAGGGGTAGATTGAGCAGCTTGGATCCTATTCTGGTGTTAGAGTCTTTCTGGGGTTTCCTTCTAGGGGCAGCAGTGAGCATGGCGTGTGTGGTCAGGTTTTGATTAAGAGCTTTGAAACTGAGAAAGTGGCATGCCTCTGGGGATCCACTATTTGTGTGTGTGTATGTGTGTGTGTGTGTGTGTGTGCACGCCAGGCCTCTGTGGATTAGAGACAAGAGTCCTCAACAAGCTGAAGGTCCAGTTCAGGGGCCAAGGTGATATAAGGAAACAGAGACAAACCCCGTGGAACTAGCTATTAGGTATTTAGGAAAGGCTGAAGGGCTGAGAAAGGACAGAGTTGGCCTGGAGGGTGAACAGGCATGAGCCCCAAGAGCAAGGGCACATGGGATGCAGGAGGAGCAGAGTGTCCACATCGAACACCTAATGCCTGAGAGAGACTCTGAGATATGTGTGGATGAGGGTGGAGGAAGATGTGGAGATGGCAGGTGATGGTTGGCACTAGAAAGCAGAGGCAGGAAGAGAAGGGGGCTGTGGCGGAGCCTTGAGCATTCTGTATTTGAGACATTTCGCCTGATCTGGGTGTGGGGGATAGATTCGATTTGGGAGAAGCTGTGCGATTTTCAATGAGCCTTCACTTGCTAGAGACAGCCTGCGTGTGTGTGTTTATTTGTGTGTGTGTGTGTGTATGTGTGCGTGTGCGTGTATGCATGTATGTGTACGGGTGTGTGTTTATGTGTATATATGTCTCACTCTGTGTGTGTTGAGTTGCCCTGATCTCAGGTCTTGGGTCCTGCTGTTCCTGGATGCTGGGTGCCAACAATCATGCTGAGTGTTCTGCGTACGAGACAAACCAGAAGACTCTCAGGAGGACTATCCCTTGTCACATGCTGAAGGAACCCTACCCAGAGTGCCCAACTATACAAGTACTCCTTGACTTATGATGGTGATGTGCCCCGAAAAGCACATAGCAAGTTAAAATACCATGACCAAAACGCACCTGACACACCTAGCCTACCAAACCCCACAGCTTAGCCAGCTGTCTTGAAACAGGCTCAGAACACTTACCTAAGTCTAGCCTAGAATGAGGCAATCATTTCATAGGGAGCCTACCGTACAGTCAAATATTGCCTCTCATGCAGTTTGTCCAGTGCTCTACTGAAATTGAAAAATAGAATGGTCATAGGGATGTGCTTTCTGTACCATTGTAAAGTCCAAAAATTCTAAGTCAAACACTGAAAGTTGGAGACCGTCTGTTCCCAGTTGGGAAGTACTTCCCTTATCAAAGGAACATCTGCTCTAAGCTTCATGAAGATTTGTGTTCGTAAGGAAAGCCTGACTGGGAGGGTGGTGGATGGATGAATTACAGTGAAAAACAGCAAGTTTTAGATACTGTGAAGGAGAGAGGGATCAATTTGGAGGCTAGAAGGGTCAGATGCTGTCTAATGGATGAAAGGAAGAGAATCCAGTTTAAAAGGGAAGACAAGAGTCTGTTAGATTTATTTTTTTAAATATTTTAAATATTTATTATTTTTATTTTTGTGTGTATGAGTGTTATGCCTGCATGTAAATAAGTGCACCCGTGTCGTGCAATGCCTACGGAAGACAGAAAGGGTTTATTTTACCTTCTCCCAGATGACAGTCCATCACTTAGGGAAGTTGGGGCAGGAACCTGGAGGCAGGAGCTGAAGCCCAGACCATGGAGGATCAACGTTTAATAGCTTGCTCTTGTAGCCCGTGCTCAGCCTGCTTTCTTATACAATACAGGTTCACCTGCCTAGGTTCACCGCCCACAGGGGGCTGGGTCCTCTCACATCACTCAACAATCAAGAAAATGCCCCACAGACATGGCCACAGGCCTGAGGACAGAACTTTAGGGACATGCAAAGATAAGAGAAATGTGGTGGAGAGATGCACCGCAGAAAACAGATGACATGGGCAAAGAGGCTCAGGGATCACAGCACGTGCTCACATAGCTGGAATGATAGCCAGGCAGGGTTGAGTCATATAGAGAGTAAATAATTTAATCTTCGTGATAACATAATAATGTAGGCATTATTATTATCTCCATATTACAGGAAACAGGCTCTAGTAAGTCACCTGCCAAGGGAGATAGGACCCTGGCAGTCTGGCTCTAGGGTCTGAGCATACAGCTATTTGCTGGGTAGCATTTCCCACAGAATAATCTAGAACAGAGGAGACAGGAAAATAGTTTGTTGTTCTCTTTCCCCTCCCGAGCCATCTTCCTGGGGGCAGTCAGGAGCTCAAGAGCAGAGAGAAGGGCCATGCCTGTCTCAGGTCCCTGTGAGCGCCTCACCGCCTTCTCTGCAAGAGCCTGATGAGCTCCTGGCCTGGATGCTATCCCGCTGTCCCCCTGTGCTGCCTCATTCCCTGGACAGAATGGGGATCTTCTTCCCTGCGGAGGCTGCAGGATGGGTGGCTCCACAGTATATAACCTGGAAGAGTCACTCAGGACAGTCCCACAGGACCTTCTGTTTGTCCTGGTCAGAGATAACAGCTAGCCCTGAGAAGGCTCAGGCTTCATGGTGCTGGATGAGGAATGCCTGCCTTGGACTTGAAACTCAGTTACACGCCTGGGCTGCCTATAGCCTATGCCAATACCAAATGAATCTAAAGCATTAGTAACATGTGTTCAGACTCTTCAGGGAGCATTTCATGCATTTGCCCTGTACAGCTTCCCCACCACAGAGATTTTCAGACTCAAACTTGCATGGTTGGAAAATACCACTGGTGTGGAAAGACTGTATTGACACCTTTGATAAAGTTCAGGGTTGTTTAGAATCAGTTGCTGCCTAGGTATCTGTTATAACTCCCTCCACTACACCCTCTTCCTTCTAATTGTCCCCAAACCGCCAAAGGACTTTCCTCACAAACAGCTGTGAGTCGACAGGGTGCCAAAACATTGCAGGTGGGTCTCTGATCTCTGAATTCAGTCCTTTTGGGTGAGCCTTCCCTGCCTCCCCCAACCCCCTGCCATACAGATCACTCCAGGCATGCAGTGTGGCATAGGTGTGAGTGAAGGATGGCTCTCTGCCCAGATTCTACCCTGGGAACGGCTGTCTCTCAATGGCCTCCATTCTCTTGCTGTCTTCACTGTGTCCCTGGTAGTTGTTCTCATCTTGCGGGGGAGCTCTCAAACTAACATCTGTCCTATGGGTCCATTCATTTACTTCCACACTTGACATCTCTAGTCACAGGTATCTCAACATCAATAGACTGTTGATCTCTGTGGCTACTTTATGCCCCATGGTGGCTCCTTTCCCAGTCTTTCTTATATCAGGAAATGTTCCACCATCTACTCAGGCTCTGAAACTCAAGAGGGATTCTTCTTTCCTGCACAGCAGCAAATCTTGTGACTTTTGTCACCAAAGTGCTTTAGGGATCTGACATGCTTTCTTCTTCCCTAATGGACCAAGCCAACATCATCCCTTATGTAGGCTATGACACCAGCCTCTGTGCAAGCTTCCTTTATGACTGTCTCTGTCTAAGACATCCCATCAAAAGCCCATGTTAAAAGCACGTCATTCTTCTGATTCCTCCCTGTGTATGGTTCTGTTCAACCAAAGCTGGATCTACTTCTTCTCTAGGAAAATGCTCTATGGGCCCGTGCACCCTGGCTCTGGACTCCCCCTCCTCACTGAAGCTGCTTTCTCCCTTGCCCAGTGAGACTCAGCCATGCTTGGCTCCTTTCAGCTGCTCAGACATATGTGAAATACAAGCTTCCTCAGGATCATCTCCCCAAACAGGCTGTTTTTAAAATTTATTATGACATTCAATATTCTTTTCTTCAATATATATTTTTATTAAATTTTTATGCATTTCATATAATATATCTTGATCATATTTAGACCCTCTCCTTTATCTGCACTTCCTAGAACCCCCACCAGATTTCATGCATTCTGCCTTATTAGTTAAGGCCTATCGGGTCCAGTTTGTGTCCACAGATGTCCCTTGGTGTGAGTTCATCCACTGGAGCCTGTTCAGCCTATCTAGTGTCAGTCCCTTAAAGAAGACCAACTCTCCCTCACCCAGCAGTGAGCAGCTGTCAATAGCTCCTCAGCTAAGGTTGGGCTTCTTACCCATTTCCCCACTTTCACGCTGGGTTTTTGTCAAGTTTGAGTGTGCATGCTGTCACCATTGCTGCAAGTTTATATGGACAAGTTCCCCGCATCCAATATACTTACTCATTGAAAACATCATTAGATACCAGAGCACCTTCATTTCCTTAGTCTTTATTCTCTGTGTATATGTGTGGAGAGGGTTACATGTGCCAAGGCACACATGTGGAAGCCAGAGGGCAACTTGAGGGAGTTGGTTCTCTCCTCTCACTATGTGGGTCCGGAGGATCCAATTCAGATTGTCAGGCTTGGTGGCAACACCTTTACCTGTTGAACCCTCATGCCAGCTGCTTCCCCAAATAGGCTCCTATTGCTCAGGTTCCCCTCTTGCTTCCACCATCTCAGAGAGTTCTCTGTATCTTCCCTCTCTGGACCATTCCTCCAGATGCTCTGAAAGTTCACAGAGAACAGTCTACTCCATTGAAGTGATCACATTTATCATACTATCCTTTCAAATATTTGTTGTCCTTTTAAATGCATAAGTACTAAAAGTATAAAATTATGCTTATTTTATTCATAAATGTTCAGTAAGGTGCTGCTGAACAGATTGCATATTTCAGTGTTCTAGGAAGGTGATGGGAGCTTTGCTAAAGGTAACTTGTATTATACATACATAATATTTTGTTTTGCAAAAATGCAGTTATGACACTGAAATTTTTCCCAAGCTAATCATACCCACCAGATAGTCACTCTTGACCAGAATGCCACCACCAGTAACTATAAAAATATCATTGCACACACACACCCCAAAAGCAACAAATTTTTAAAAAATGCAGATACTAAGTATGTGTCCTGCAGGTACAAACATCTAAGTTAGTAGCATTAAAAATGAGTTTTTCTCGTGTCAACATCTCAGTGTTATTAGCAATGGAGATCTTTTTTAAAGGTTAAAAACTCATTCAATTTTATGTCTTTATACGCACGCCTGTAGTCCCAGCACTTGGGAGGCAGAGACAGGCAGATCTCTG
>NW_008350459.1:12286-16762 GCF_000622305.1 Nannospalax galili
TATTTCTTGTAGCTGCTTAGTGGTATATGTATAACCCACGTGTCAGCCAAGCTTACCCTATTAACAAAAACAAACCAAAAATAAGTTTAAAACCTTGCCTGAATCTTGGGTGCAGTGCTGTATGCTTGTAATCCCGGATCTGGCAAGGCTGAGATCGATGGATCCCTGAGGGTGTCTGATCAGTCACCCTAGCTTACTTGGTGAGCTCCAGGCCGATGAAAAATGCATATCCAAAAGAAAAAGATGAAATGCAACTGAGGAATGACGCTTTGAGGTTGCCTTCTGTGCTCTGCACACATGCACACACATAGATTTGTCCCTGTACAAACATGCACACTCACGCACGCACGCACACTGAACTTCAATCTCACACACATACTTTGGGGAGACTAATGTCTCTCAAGGATTCCTGAGAATTTCTAGGGAACTGTGCACACACATAGATTTGTCCCTGTACAAACATGCACACGCACGCACGCACGCACGCACGCACACTGAACTTCAATCTCACACACATACTTTGGGGAGACTAATGTCTCTCAAGGATTCCTGAGAATTTCTAGGGAACTAAGCTCAGGAAGCTGCCACAGACTCTGAGCTCAGGCCCTGTGGACTCCCCATTTCTTTCTAGCATTTTCTTCCCCTCACACAGCAGATTAGCTGTGGGTCGCCCCCCTCTTCTTTCCTTCAGTCACTGCTTTGTAAGTCTGCCTTTACAGCCTCTTCCCCTCTCTAGGGAACAACTGGGATTCTGAAGTTTATGGAAGTTCTTTCTTTGTTTTTCTTCATGGTCTTAAATAAACTAGATACACTCACTCTCATCTGTTTTTTCTTGCTCTTTCTTAGCTGTTTTCTGTCTTTTGCTTTTCACCCCATTCTAAATTTTTAAAAACATATTTGTCTCTTGTTTAGGAAATTTAACCTAAATCTATTGTTTTTTTCAGAAGTCCTATTTTTTTTTAATGTTTTCTATGCTACCTTTTATTTTTCTTTATACTCTAGAGATTTGTATGTTTAGCTTTTCTCTCTCGAAACATAGACCTATCGTTCTTTCATATTCTGAGCTACTCTCTGGTATTTGGTGCTCTGGGGTATCTCATTTTATTGTTAAAGTTGATTTTGCTGATTCTTGCAGAGGTGTTTTGTTTGTCTGAGTACACAGATTTTATATTGCTGGTACTTGTACCTAAAATTCTTCATATATTGTCATTGGCTTCCACTAGGCAATGAGGTGCTTTCAAAAACAAAAACAAACTAAGTTTGAGGCAGGACACACCAAAAGCAGTAAAAGCCATTGAAGACTGACTTGTTTATAATCCATACTTTCCAGAAGGATGTAATCTTGGGTGTCGCAGCTTATTTGACTTCCTGCCACATGTTTAGACCTGGGCTTTGAATTTAGTTTCCCTGGATCCCTGATGATCTATAGATAGAAATTGAATGTGTAGATGTTGGCAAATGCACCCATTTACTTCTCTCAGATCATATTTTCCCTTCAGTTTCAGCATTGGTATTTCTCATTATGTTGTACCCTCAATGGTTTCTAAAAGAACTTTAAAATCCACCTTATTTGGTAACCTGGATGGAAGGTGATTTCAAATAAACGGCTCCACTGTTAATGGAAATTTGAATTTGTTATCTTTTCATAGGCATACTTTTCCTTTGTTTTGATACGTAACAATCAGGCTAATCAGGTCAGAAGTCAGGTTCTATAGATTTATTCATTTATTTTCCTTTTTTTGTTGGTTATTTTGACCTTGCATAGCCTGAGAGACATTTCTGAAACTTTATTCCTTTCCCCTAGTAACCATCTATGGCTGGAGAGGTGGTTGAATTTACTACACTTCTTGCTCCTATCTGCAGATGCTGATGAATGGCAAGAGTCAGAGGAGAGTGTGGAACACATCCCATTCTCCCACATCAGGTATCCGGAGCAGGAAATGAAGAAGAGATCTCGGGAATTCTATGAGATGCTCAATAAGAGACGGTCGGTCAGGTTCATAAGCAACGAACAAGTTCCAATGGAAGTCATCGACAATGTCATCAAAGCAGCAGGTTGGTGATTGCGTTAGAGAGTGTCAGCTCCCTATGCTGTGGCCATACTGGAGCAACAGTGAAGTCCAAATGGATAAAGCTGAGTGACGTCTTTCTATAGTCTGACCCAATGTTAAGTGATTGACAGAAACGTTAAGATTTGTACTGTCTACATTTTGACCATTACAGACGTTTTGGAAGTAGCTATGACAATAAAAAGCTTTTGAAGTTATTCCACCTTCATTTAAAATTAAAATTTCTGATATTAGTATATCACCAGAGAGACATCCTCTTTCTTTTTCTTTCTTAAAGTAGCTACACACACACACACACACACACGCACACACACACACACACACACTTCACATTTACACATTTGTCTTCTGGGAAACAAACTTTTCATATTTGACATCATGATGCTCTAGTACAGAAATCTACTGAACTAACATAACAGCAAGTTTTCACCACTTGAAATTTTAAAGTAAACCAAAGCAAGATAAACTCACTCTAATTGTAAATTGATATTTCCATGGGGGAGGGGGAGAACTGTGAAATGACACAAACTCCTGTGTAAGTTTGTCTTATTCCTACCTGAGTCATATTTCAATTTCTGTACAGAACTTATTGCATGGCCACTGTGAATCTGTTGTCTAATTTAAAAGGCATCAAGAATATTTTGTTTCGGGGGCCGGAATGATGATTCAGTGATTAAGAGCAGTGGCTGCTCCTGCAAAGGACCCAGGTTTGGTTCCCAGCATCCACATGGCCACTAACAATCATTAACTCCAGTTCTAGGAGAATTTGACACTCTCTTCTGACCTCCATGGTGGGCATTGCACAACACAAATGCACTTACATACATGCAGACAATGTGCTCATACACATAAAATAAAAATAATAAATTAAAAAATACAGATGTACTAGATTGTATCTTTCACGTAACTAGCAGCAGTCACTAAATGACTGGTCACTAAAGTGACTAGAAAGCAGTTACTTTCTTTGTGTGTCTATGTGAAGTTAAGATAAATTTGAGGTAATTGAGGATATCAAAGAGAAGCATCTCTTATGTTTAAAGATATAAATATTTAGTAAATAAATAAAATGTGTACAAGGTTAACTGGAATCATGCCTTCTGTTATGACTTATATTTCTTTTATTTTCTTATTTTTATTTTATGTGTGTGAGTGTATTGCCTGCATTATGTGAGTGCACACATGTCGTGCAATGCTGCGGAGGTCAGAAGAGAGCTTTGGATTCCCCTGGAGCTGGAGTTAAGGACAGTTCGTTGCCGCCATGTGGGTGCTGGGAATCGAACCTGGGTTCTCTGCAAGAGAAGTCAATGCTCTTAACCGCTAAGCCATCTCTCCAGCCCCCATGACTTATATTTCTTAACTAATCATGATTTCTAGTATTAAGAGCTGTGTGGTAGAGAAAATCTCCCTCAAGAATCCACAGGTTTATCCCCCTCAGAGGCAAAATTCCAGTAAACTTCTTGCTTGGAAGAAAGAGATCATTGTTTCTGCAATATTCCACTGTAGGTCACTGTGGCCCACCCTGGGGAACAGTGGTTCTCTCTAGGACTAAGGAGTGATACCAGGTTGGAAACTGGTCCCTAATTCTAAACAGAATACAAGTTCCTGGACAAAGGTGGTGCCCCATGGAACACTAACGGAAGACTGGAGCTGGTCCAGAAGTGGGCAAAGGGATCCTTAAGTCCCCCCAAACAGAAAGGCTCACTGTTCTGTTTTGAGCACTCAAGACTAGGAGTTCCCAAACTCTTGTATGTCTTCAACATGATTATGTTACAGTGCCACACCAAGAGTTTTGATAGAGGTACTCAACACTTTGTGGTTTGGTCGACTTTCTAGGAGTGCTTAAGAAAATATTTTACTGGGGCTGGAGAGATGTCTCAGCAGTTAGGAGCATTGACTGTTCTTGCAGAAGACCTGAGTTCAAATCCAAGCTCGCACATAGTGACTAACAATCGTCCATAACTCCAGTTCCAAGGGATCCAACACCCTCTTCTGTCCCCCACGGGCACTGCACAACACAGGTGCACTTACACACATGCAGGTATAACACTCATATGCATAAAATAAAAAATACAAATTGTACCATCGGTATCTTGACATTTTGAGTATGTGAGAAGTCAGTGGGCTTTTTACTTTTTCAAGAACATTAAAACAAATGACATTTTGGAGAACCGGGCTGTCAGAACTTCCTTCTAAACTTCCTTAAATGATCATGTGCAGTTAACTAGGGATGTTTTCTTTTCCATGATTTAAGTCCCACAGTCCTGAGACTCCTGGTTTTGATCTCAGTTGGTTGTGAGATATCTAAAGTAAAGGTGAGTCAAACAGAGTCAGCAGCCACACACCAGAGCCACAGCCAGACACTCTGCTTCTCTAATTTCATTTGGAGCAAGAATGAAGTATTGTGTTG
>NW_008350459.1:16983-38135 GCF_000622305.1 Nannospalax galili
TATTTATTTATTTATTTATTTATTTAGTTAGTTAGTTAGTTAGTTAGTTAGTTAGTTAGTTTGCTGATACAGGGTCACTGTATAGCCCAGGCTGGCCTGGAACTCCCTATGTAGACTGGGTTGTCCTTGATCTCACAGAGCTCCTCTGCCTCTGCCTCCCAAGTACTGGGATTAAAGGCCTGTGCTTCCACTTCTGGCTATTATATTTATTTAATTTTACACTTCTCTGCCATTTTGTGCTGATTTTAATTTAACCGGTGATAGGAACAGCTCCAAGTGGTGCCCACACAGAGCCTTGGACCTTTGTGGTGGTGAAAGACCCAGACGTGAAGCATAAAATCCGGGAGATTATTGAGGAGGAAGAGGAGATAAACTATACAAAAAGAATGGGTCACCGATGGGTCACAGACCTGAAGAAACTGAGGTACAAAGTGGATGGAATTAAGGATGTTTGGTTTGCACTATGTAAAGTAAAAGATTATCACTGCACTTTCTGTTTTTGTGGCATTTAAGATTATCTTATTAATTGCTCATATTAATGTGGTTCGGTGTGGTATTTCAACACGTGCTTAGATCACATCTCACCTTGCTTCTCTTTTGTTTTCTCATTTTGTTTTAAACATTAAAATATCTGATTCTGTTACTGGAAGCGATTATGAAAATTAAGTCAGACCTGGCCTCTGTACAGGCTCTGATCCAAATAATTGCTTCTTTTAAATTAAAAAATATTTAAAGATTTACTTTGTATTTATTTAGTTAATGTGTATGAGTGTTTTGTTTGCATGTATGTAAGCACAGTATATGTGTGCAGTGCCCAAGGAGGCCAGAAGAGGGCATCAGATCCTGTGTAACTGGAGTTACAGACAGTTGTGAGCCACCATGTGGGTGTTGAGAACTGAAGCCAGGTCCTCTGCAAGAGTAGCCAGTACTCTTACTCTTAATTGCTGAGCCATCTCTCCATCCCGTTTTTTAAATTGTGTGTGTGTGTGTGTGTGTGTGTGTGTGTGTGTGTGTGTTCAGATGAGTGCAGATGCCTGTGGAAGCCAGAGGCATCAGAACCCTGCAGATGCCTGTGGAAGCCAGAGGCATCAGAACCCTTTGGAGCTGGAGTTATAGGCAGTTGTGAGTCATCTAATATGGGTCCTGGGAACTGAACTTGGGTCTTCTAGAAAAGCAGTAAGCCCTCTTAACCACTGAGCCATTTCTCAACCCAGGAATAACTGCTTCTTAAATAAAACTTTGAGGAATGACTTCACTTTTCATCTAGCTGGAACATGAGAGTGTGAAATGCTTTTTTTTTGAGATGGGGTCTCCTGTAGCCCCAGCTGGCCTGGAACTTGCTATGTGGGTGAGACTGGCCCCAGTCTCATAAGGATCTGTCTGCTTCTGCGTCCAGAGTGCTAGGATTAAAGTTGTGTACCACCAAGCTTAGCCCCCAGTTTTCAAGATCTAGAATGAAGCAAATTTTACTAATGTGATGGGGTCTTCCAAATTAAGTAGGCTTTAATTAAGAACAAGTTTAGTTTCAGTACCATATCAATTAGCATTAGAACCGTGAGCTCCCTATCTTCAAGAAGACACTGAAGCGGAATTCAGAGCAACTAGGGCAAAGGGGGTGGTTGTATTGGCTCTTACCCCTCAGAAGGCCCTAAAGGACATGAGCTCAAGTTCTTGGCTCTGAGTATAGAGGGGTCTAATACCTCTGTCTCTCAGCTGTGGCCCTTCTATGGTCAATTCTGGCATGTGTCACCCACAGTCATAAAAGCCTAAGAAAGAATGATGGCTCACAGCTGCAGGAGGACATGGTGGAACTTCTGGCTCAGGGTGATAGGGTGAGAAGACCTGGGCTTCTGTTATCCCTACAGGGCACTGTCCTTCAGATATTTAAACCATATTAGAACTGATATCATATGACGTTGACAGCGTAGTACTGTGCTCTTGGACAAGTGTGAGATATTGACAATGAAAATATAAATCTTATTGTATATTCATGGGACAATGGGCTGGATGAGGTACATATTTACTGAGATATTAGACTCTAGATATATATTGTACATTCAAAATGCTATCACGCCTCTGGCCTCCCTCCACTAAGACAGAAAACATTGTTCTCTCATGTGTGTGCCCAGTGTCTCTCACATATATCATGTCCCTTCCATGCACTGAAATATCCAGTGCCACATAGCATTTTAATTATTCATTTTTTTTCTCATTGAACAGACCTTTCTTTTTTTAAAAAAAATAAATCCATGTTACCCATTAAGTTCCCCTTGAGAATTCAATTAAATTATAGTTTCTTAACCTACAATATGTACACAGACACACATACACACATGGAGAGAGAGAGAGAGAGAGAGAGAGAGAGAGAGAGAGAGAGAGAGAGAGAGAACAGGTTTAAAACTTTCACATTATGCCACCAAGCACCATAGTGGTACATATTAGTAACTGAAGAAATACTAGCTGAACTGAATTCCAAATGGAGCCTGGGAATATGGCTCAGTGGGCAGGAGTGCTTGCTGTACAAACATAAGGACCTGAGTTTGAATCACCACACCCAAGTACAAAGCTGAGTACCCCTGCAACCCTAGCATCCTGGAGAGCTGACACAGGAGGACCACAAGGTCTTGCTGGCTGTGAGTTCGGCTCTAGGTTTAGTGAGAGGCCCTGTCTCAAGGGAAGGAGAATGGAACAGCGTGGAGAATGGTAGAGCAGGACATCTGACATCATCCTCTGGCCTCCACACACATCTCACACATAACACGAACGCATACTTTCAATCACCTCTGAAGCCCGTAGCTGGTATTCTCCATATACAATGTGGATCCAATTAACCTTTCAGGCCTTATCTTTTCTAGAGCTCTCAACTCAAGCCAAAAAGTACCAACTCTCCTTTCAATGGTCTTTTTCCTTGGAGTCTTATTAGCTCTCATATGACATCATGATGAAGTTGTATAAGATTGAATTATCCAAGACTAAACCAAAAGATCAGATGGTCCTGTATATTTAGGCAGAGTAAGCACAAAAATATTTTTGAATGATTGATCTGTCTTAGGATATAGGTAAACTCTTAATTTTCAATTTTTTAAAAAATTATATTACCTACCTTTTCTTTATACATATTTTATATACTTTTAACATTAATTTTAATCATTATAAATATAATCAGAATCTTAAATCATGAAAATACCCAAACTAGAATACAAGTTCATCTACCAGCATGCAGCTTGGGGTGCACACACAGTCTCTTGTCAGAGTTCAGCTCCCTTGGGGCACCGTGGAGAACAGCCTCCAGGTCAGCTCAGGGCCAAAGAACAGTGTGTGTTACTAGGGATTGCTGAATCCTAGAAGTCTGGTGAATTAGAAGTGATCCCCTTTGTGGGCATTCCCTTGATTTCAAGGTGCGATGTTTGTATTAGTAAAAGCCACTTTCCCTATTTTAACTTATTTCACTCTCATGATAAGCACAAGAGGTGGGAGCTCAGTAGCTCATTTGACATGTGAGGTACAGCAATGAGAGTAAAAAAATCAGTAACAGTGAAATGGGACTAAGCTGATTGATGTAAGATGCAATAGCTCTGAGAGTGTAAAATACAGTTGTTAGTAGCTTGAGAACCATAGGAAAATGCACAGGTTTCATGTGTTTTAAAACAGCGAAGTGTTACTGGGCTAAAAACCAAAATGAAGGGCTGGAGAGATGGCTCAACAATTAAGAGCGCTGGAGAGGACACGGGTTCAATTCACAGCACACACATGGCAGCTAACAACCATCTATAACTCCACTTCCAGGTGATCTGACGTCCTCTTCTGACCTCTTCGGGCATTGCACAACACAGATGTACCTACCTACATGCAAGCAATATACATATATATATATATATATATATATATTTCACCAGCCCCCTATTCACAGAATTCTTTAAAAAGAACAGGGCCCTGTGTGGTGGTGCACACCTTTAATCCAAGCATTCAGGAGGCAGAGGCAGAAGAGATTAAGGCCAGCCTGGTCTACATAGTGAGTTCCAAAGCCAGCTGGGGCTACAGGGAGAGAAAAACAAGCAAAAGAATAATACACATTCCTTAATTACGTGAAATATCTCTTGAGAGGAATCCAATATTTTGGATCACATGACTATATGGAGAGTATATATATTTCTTTACAATATCTGTCCTAGAATGAAACTTCATTTCAAATGTATGGGGCAAAGCAATGGAACCAAGAAAGATACACTCTGGTTGGAAAACAAAGAATTTCAACCTCACATCTATACTCCACATGAATAACCATTGGCTCTCACAAAAGCCCCCTGCCCTCTTTCTAGAACTAGACTATCGGAGTTTCCTCTTGTTCTTCTGTCCTTTCAGTTAGTCCTCTCTGTCGCCAGTCACCACTGCTGTCTCCTGCACTTGCTCCGGTCCTCGATCCACCATCTCTAGCCCTTACCTCCTCACTCCCCAATTCTCCCAAGCTTGGTCCTTCTGTGCCTACTGTCCTTTCCAGGCCATGGCCATCATCTTGTCCTTGGTTCTTCTCCCTATAGGATGACTTTGTACCTGGTACTTAGAGATGTCACTCTTGGTGGTATCACTCTTACCCATACAACCCACTTTTCTGAAATAGACCTGATCACGTGATGCCTCTGCTTGGCAGCACAGGATGAATTCTCCATCAAAAACCAAATGAAGGAAAGATCTGCACATATGTACTGGCCCACCCATGTCCTAGCACGTGCCTCACCCTGCAGCCCACCAAGCTGCCATGCATCCTCCTGCTTGATTATACTCATCGATTCGGACTGCCTGGGACACTCTCCCACTCCCCTTCCTTGTCTTCATCACCTACCTGGAGGCCATATCTGTGGTCTCCAATCCTCTTACTCTAATCACCATTTTGGTTTTGGAGTGGTCCAGTGCACTTGATTCCCTTCCTTTAGAAGCTCTGTCTGTATCTTTCAGTATTTTGCATGCTCACTGAATTCATTAACCTTAGAGGAAAAGACAAGTAAATGTGTACCTTTCAATCATAAATAAGCTAAAGTGGTTTTTAAAAGAGAACAAAAATTAAGAGCTAATATTCTCCTGACTCTCCACCCCCTCCCCCAGAACCAATTGGATTAAGGAATACTTGGACACTGCCCCTGTTCTAATTCTCATTTTCAAACAAGTCCATGGTTTTGCTGCAGATGGCAAGAAAAAGGTTCACTATTACAACGAGATCAGCGTGTCCATCGCGTGTGGCATCCTGCTGGCCGCACTGCAGGTATGTTGCAACCCTCTACAGGCCCGAGGGAGGCAAGTGACGTGGGGGAACAGGAGTGGCCTTTGCAGAAAGTGTTGGCCAAGTTTTCAACTCAGGGTCATTTTGGAATTATTTATCTGAGGTTGAATTCTCAGGTAACTCCAGTGTGGAAACTGGCCCTGGAACCTGGATTGGTGAGTGCGATGGTTCAGCAGACCAGGACTCTTCCTGGAAATTTACTTGTGATACATCAGGGTCAGAAAAGCTGTTGCCGTGTTTGTTTTCTTCTGTAACAACCCGTAGCTTGAGAGTCTGAGCACTCACACATGAACTTCAGAGCCTGCAGGTCTCAGAGACTCGCTCCCCATGTGTGTGTTCTGCAGTGCTCCAAGCTGATGGGATGACTGAGCAGCTGTAAGGACTGTGGAGGAGTACCTTTCCTGAGAAGTCAATTACATTGCATTGCATTAGAAAGGTGGTCACATGCTTACCAAACTTCCCATCTGTACAGGAGCTAGAGCTGTGTGAATGTGAAACAGAAGAGGACTAGAGAGCCTCTCAAACCCTGTAACATTCCTGGGAGGAAGTGGGGCTTGGATAGGTCATGAACTGTACATTCTGATGGAGACTCGGGGATCAGGAAGGGGATAAGAGAAGCAAAACACAGAAATTAAATAAAACAAACAAGGGGCTGGAGAGACGGCTCAGTGGTTAAGAGCACTGGCTGACCTGGGTTCAGTTTCCAACACCCACATGGCAGCTAACAATCATCTGTAACTCCAGTTCCAAGGAATCTGATGCCCTCTTCTGACCTCTGTAGGCATTGCATGACATGGGTACACTCACATCCATGCAAGCAATACATTCATACACATAAAATAAAAATAATAAATAAAATATTAAAAATTAAAACAATGATCTTACATTGGGGGTGTATATGTATGCACGTGTGTGTGTGGGTGTTTGGGTGTGTGTGTGTGCTTCTTCACTATCTCAAAGAAAAACCGGGATTATCAGTAACACCTTACAATATGTGGTCGTAATTGCACAAAAGAGAAACTTGTTTTCAAGCGTTCTTGCAAAATTATCCTGAAGGAGTTGGCTTTTGTGTTCCTTCATGAATCTGTAGGCAGATAAATGAAGGCATCTCCAGACAGTGTCAGATCACAGGGTACTGTGACTGATTTAGGTCCCCGGAAAAACAGTGTGAGCCTGGTGCCAGGCCCCTTCCCACAGTGCTCTCGACCTCTGAAGAGAGTGGCCAGCACGCTGTTGAGTTTGGGAACTTCTTGTTACCCAGAATTCAGAGGGTAGGTTATGACTGAGGGAAGAGAGAAAACCATTCCTGGAACTTAATACCCAGCACAGAGACTGGGTGGGCTGGGTTGGCCACACATAAAGCCCAGAGGCAGCTCCCAGCCTTTATCCTGGCTCAGGCTTCCAGGTGGCAATGTGACTGGGGAAGCCCAGGTGCTGGGGAGCAGCTGGGAAGAGTCTGGAAGGCACCAGTCGTTTGTACTTAGATGTCTGCTTTGGAGCTTAGGGAGAGTGATAGGGTATTTCCTCTATTCTCACACCCCTACTTGGCCACCGGCTCCTCCATCATTGGCCATAAGCATTTTCACCAGGCTGGTTCACATCTTCCATGTATGTTCTGTCCCCTGAGTCTGTTGTATTTAGAATAAACTATGCAAGCCTTCATTAATACCTTAAACACCAAGAGCTCACTGTCAGACTGTATTTTTGAAATGATGACTATAATATTCTAAAGTGTCCACAATAATTGTAAAGTGAAATGAAGATACCTGTTTTATTGTTTTGTTTTTGTTGTTGTTGATCTTGACACAATCTCATCATATAGCTCAAACTAGTCTCAAACTCAAGGCCCTTCTACCTCAGCCTCCCAAGTGCTGAGATTAGAGGTGTAGACTACCACACCTGGCCTAACACCTGTGAATTTGATTGTTGACAAAACTCATAAATGTTCCTGGGCTGGAAAAAAAGGGTTGTGATTTTGCCTCTGACTTTAAAATACACTCTTCCTCTCTTGTTTTAGAATGCAGGTCTGGTGACAGTCACCACCACTCCTCTCAACTGTGGCCCTCGTCTGAGGGTGCTCCTGGGCCGCCCCTCAAATGAAAAGCTCCTGATACTGCTTCCTGTGGGATACCCCAGCCAAGAGGCCACAGTGCCCAACCTCAAGCGGAAAGCTCTGGACCAGATCATGGTGATGGTGTAGTCAGGTGCTCACCAAGGAGACCTGGGACAACATGTACAGGACATGTACAGGATGAGGTGCATGGCCCAGAGGTGGTTGAAGCTAGCTTGCACTAGCACATGGAAGCTGGTGTTTAAATATACTGGAATTATCCAATGAGTTATTTAACTATTTGTAGCTTGAAATGGCCCAGGGTGAAAGTATTTACACCACAGTAGTTGGTAACAATAACAAGCCAGTTTCAGTTTCTTAAAGATACTGTTCACCACACATAGCACCTCCTTCTTACTTCACCGCATGAAATACACTTAGCCTTTCTTTAGATGACAGCAAAGCTGTTTGGAACTCCCTGAGCCATAGGCAAATATCACACCTAGTCTTTCACCCATCCCCTCCTATCTGCTCTCCTAGGGGCCTTGTATACACAGTTTTATTCTTGTAGTTCAAGTAATTCTTTATCTAGCAAGTCGCCATTGCTTCCTCCCCCTCCTCCTCCTCTTTCTTCTCCTCCCCATCGTCCTCTCTTCCCCTTATCCTCTTCATCCTCCTCTTTCTCCTGCTTTTCTTCTTTGAACCTCAGCTGTGTCATTGGTAAGAGAAAGAGCTGGTGCAGCCCTGTGTCAGAGAGAAGTAAAGCCTTTCTTTGCTCTAAAATATAATTAAACATTACAGGAACCAGCACCTTCAAACTTTGACATTCTTTGAAATATCTAGAAGCATTTTCTGTAATCCCTCAAATCTATACATATCTTCAGTTTTCTCTACATGCACTTTCTCTCACCTCTATACATTTTGACAGACTTTGTTACTAACATTTATTTAAATTCTTAAAGATGGTAGTATTGTGATGTGTGCCCTGCTTGCGTTTATTGAAATGAGCTCTGTTTTAACAGTACTGGGCGTTAGTAGATTCACGTGGGCTGGAATTATTGTACAATTATTGTACACCACATTGTTTTATTGGAACAAGATGTTCTGAGTTTCAAGTATCAGAGTAATAAACACACTTTGCCATCACAATGTAAATAAATTACATTTTTAAACCTTTAAAATTCTATTTCTTAGGCCTGGAAGCTGCTGATGCTTTCACCTGTGCTACTGCCAAAAACAGAGGTGCAAAAAGGACCTTGTCCCCTTTGTAAGGCCCTGGCCAGCCTGCATGCAGGGGAGCGGGGTGTGAGATGGAGAGGGAAGAAGGCTCCTTGTGGGACTGTTCAGGCACACAGTCACGAGAGAGGAAGGAGAGAGCCAAGGCTTCCACACGGGTCTTTAAGCAATGCATCATCCCTGGGGTCTGGTCATCTTTAGATCATTGTATCCGAACACATATGGCCTTAATTTTTTATGTTCATCAAAGGCACAGAAGTGCAGCGTCAGGAAAAGCTGTGGCCAGCCTTCTTTTGGAGATGGGATCAATGGTAACTCTGAGTGGAGATGATGCAGCACAGACAGACCTGGACTCAAGTTTCCCTCCAGCTGGGTTAGTTGTGGAAAATCGAACCTCTCTAAGTCTCGTTTTATGAAGCTGCAAACTGAAGATAAACGTAACACTGACATTAGGACTGTTGTGGCCTTTAAATTCAATGACCGCCACATAATTCCTAGCATGAGTTCAGTTATAACCTGTGTCACTCCACCATGTGACAAAAGTGGCACGAGACTTTGGAGTCCTGTGGCCTGGGTTGATCTTCTTGCTCTAATAGCTATCTTGAAAGAAAACTTTCAGTGGTGACCTTGAACTTGTTACCTAAGTGAGGCTCTTACCTGGTATATTAAACGAGGCTAGTGACACTGTCTTAGTCCAGTCTGATTGCTGTAGTGATGTACAATAGACTGAGTGGCTTAGAAACAAAGGTAGGTGTTCCTCACTGTTCTGGAGGCTAGAAGGTGGAGATGTGGTTAGCCACAGCCACGTTCTGGTGCAGGCCTCTTCTGAGTTGCATCCTACTGGTTTCTCCTTGTGTCCTCAAATGGTACAGACAGGTTAGAAAGCTTCCTGCAGTTTCTTTTGTAATAACACTAACCCCATTCATGAAGTCTCTACCTCATCATGCAATCAGTTCCCAAAGATCCACCTCCTAATATCACCAAAAGCTTCCTGCAGTTTCTGCTTTAATAATAACACTAACCCCATTCATGAAGGCTCTACCTCATCATGCAATCAGTTCCCAAAGATCCACCTCCTAATATCACCATGGAGGCTAGGATTTCAGAAACTGATTTTGGGAAGAGCACAAATACTTGGTTCATTGCACTTACCTTACGGAGTGTGGCACCCTGCTTGGTACACAACAACATCACAGAGAGGAGGATCCAGTGCCTGGACCTATGGTGCTGATGGTGGTTGTTACTAGCATCTTGGTAAGATGGCCCTGCTTTGGGATCCAGAGGAGCAAAGGCCATAAGGGTGGGTAGGATATTCTTCTATTTAGAGAGGTATCCTTAATCTCTCTTCTCTTTACCTTGACTCGGGTAGCACTACAAAGTCAGACCGAGTTCCCTACTGTCAGAGAACGGCAGACATCACAACTAGAAACTGTAAATGTTGCTTATTTCTTTGTCCACTCAATATCATTAGCTTAATAAGAAGTTACATTGTGTATCTGTATCTGCAGTCAATTTGAATATTTGTTTAAGAAAATCACCATAGAAATTTATGAATGATCCAGCATCACTTTACCCAAGTGGTAAGGTCTCAGCATTGCTCTCTTAGTGGAATAACTGGCAGTCAGTGCCTCCTGTCAGGATGCATTAGGAGGTATGGGGCATCACTTATGTAGTGTTTTTGCCAAAACATCAAAAAAGAAACTAACCACACCTCTACACCTAACTTACAGTTTACAGTAAAGACAGAATAGAGACACAAGTTTATTGACATGATGGCAGTCAGAACTTGAGTCATTCTGTAAGAAACAGGCCTGAACTCTTCAAAGAGTCCATGTCATGAGAGGGGAAATGGAAGGCATGCTGACCTATTCTAACCTCGGTCCTAGAGCAGCAGCAGCACGGGTATCACCCAGAGCTCCTTAGACTCCCAAGCCCCTCTCAGACCTCCAGAATCAGAATCTGCATCTTAACAAGAGCCCCAGGTTATACACACACACACACACACACACACACACACACACACACACACACAGAGAGAGAGAGAGAGAGAGTCAAGGTTGAGTAGCTCTGCTCCAGGTAAGCAGTGATGTAACAGTCAAGGGCTAAGTGAAAACCTTAACTGGATTTTGGTTTAGACCAAAGCAGGTTGGTATAAAAGGAAGCTGGGGAGCTCTGTGAGTTCACTGTTGAGAGATCATGTGAGTGGCACACAACAAAATACTTGGGCCAAAGCAACATTCTATAACATATTGCAAAGAAAAAGGTGTGTGTGTGTGTGTGTGTGTGTGTGTGTGTGTGTAGCACACATAGAGAGAGAGACAGAGACAGAAAGACAGAGACAGAGAGAGACAGAGACAGAGAAACAGAGACACAGAGAGTGAGAGACAGACACAGAAACCCAGAACACTAGTATGGTAAAATCACATGTGGAACATAATGTTTTAGTTGAAATTTCCATCTTGGGAGTACTGGGGGGACAGACTCTATTCCTGTTTCTTATTTCCTCCTTCTTACAAGAAGAGTGATTTCTTTAATCAGTAAAATTGGGGTTAAATTGATACTGCACAGGCTCAAACCAGAATAATGTATACTCTGTTTCAAGCCAAACGGACAAAATGGGGATGATTATTCACCTCAGAAAGATAGTTGACCACCCAAAGTATCTAAAGACTGGTATTTCTAAAGAGTATTCAAATTGGTAAGCTATTTTTAAAGTACTTCATAAAAATCTTAGGAATATTTATAAATGGAAGAAATATACATTATTATCAGTGGATATTTTGCCTGAAAGGGACAAGAAATGGAGTTCTTATTTTTCCAGGTGTCCGCAGAGTTCCCTCATGATTTTTTGTGAAGCTGAACAATGTGAATATGATGTCCTCAATCTACACATAAGTACTAATGATGACAGATGCACAACAAAATTGCTCCCACTCCTCCCACTAAAACAAACAAAGTAGAATGGGGTGAGCTGGGCTGACGCATCTGAGGTTGGGACCCCATCTTGGTGGCCTCAGCTAATGTGGAAGACGTGCTGCGGCAGCTAAGAGGGAACACTGTCCAAAGCAGCCATCCCGCCAAGTTAAATAGAGTGATTTTGATGGAGTGTGAAATGCTATAATCCCATTTGGAGGCAGTCCTAAAAAGTCACAGCGAAGGGGAATGGTATGTGTTATTAACACGACTGGAGAATGGAGGCTCAGAATTAAATGCAACAGCATTAGAGCATCTTTAGGGCAAGGTGGAAATGTGAGCAATTTCTGCAGAAAGCCAAAGAGAGCAGAAGCCAATGAAGTCATACAGGAAGTGAGCTACACCAGCGGAGTTGGTAGTTTCCTTTTACTGCAATAGAAGGCAACTGGAATAAAGGTTCAAAATGGCATCCCTGAAGGGTACAGACAGGAAGCCTGTTGTTGTCGCTGCCATAGTAAACCACAGAAGGCTCAGCATCCTCACTTCCCAACCCAAAGGACTAGCCTTCCTACGCAGCCTCAGTTGGTCTGAGGCATCAGCTATACTGTGTTCATGAGCTGATGACCTAGTAGCTCCAAATCCCTTGGCGTAGTAAATGTTGAGTAAGTCACATCCAAAATATTAGTACGTTCAGGCTAAGCTTACGAATAATCTTGTGTATATTCCTTATTTAAGTGAATTAAATATTTGAAAGTCATGATTCATTCTGATTTAAAATGTGAAATTCACTTCTGGCTTGTAAGGTATAAAAAAATTGACTTAGCTCATTAACAATATTAGAATAGACTCGTTAAATTTATAACCTTATTAGCATTAGAAGAAATGTTTAGGTAGACAATGCCAGACATGGTGGTACACACCTGTAATCTCAGAAGGCAAATCCTTGGATTTGAGTCTAATCAAGACAACACAGTGATATTCTACCTCAAAAATAAATAATTTGCTATAAACCACCATGTCAGTTGTTTGAAATGCTAAAATTAAAAATATAATACATTTATACAAGGAGTTGAACTTTTAAAAAATATTTTATTTTAGTTTTAATTCTGTGTTGTGTGTTGCTATGTGGACTTGAGTGTAGGGACCCACAGAAGCCAGAAGAAGGCATTGAATCTCCTGGAGCCAGAGTTACATGCAGTTGTGAGCTATCTAATGTGGATGCTGGGAACCAAAGTAGGATACTCTGGAAGAGCAGCAAGTGTTCTGAATTGCTGCTATCTTTCCAACCCCGAGGAGTTAGAATTTTTAAGAGACTTGGGATTTAAGGCAGTATGGCCTATTTAACTTGAGTTAATGAAGTATTCATCCAAGTTTCTCTCATAAAAGAGATTTCTTTTATTTAAAAGTTCTAGATTCTGGGGCTGGAGGGATGGTTCAGTGGTTAAGAGCACTGACTGCTCTTGCAGAGGACCTGGGTTCGTTTCTAGCACCCACATGGGAGCTAACAACTGTCTGTAACTGCAGTTCCAGGGGATTTGACACTTTCTTCTGACCTCCACAGGCCTTGCATGACACAGGTCCACTTACATACATGCAGGCAATACACTCATACACATAAATTAAAAATAATAAAATATTTTAAAAGTTCTAGATTCTTCTAATCATGGTGCTTAAACAAATAAGGGTTTATTTTTCCTCATCAGGAAAGTTCTAGTAATAATAATAATAATAATAATAATAATAATAATAATAAAATGCTGTTTTAATTTGTATTGTGCCACTATAACAGAATACCACAGATGGGGTCATTTACAAACAAGGAAAATTTTTTTGATTTAAAGTTCTAGAGGCCAAGGGCCTGTGTTTCCTGGAAGCCTCTTTTCTGTGTCATATCGTGGCTGAAAGTATCACAGGCCAGACAGCAAGAGATGAAACAACTAGGCTCAGACCTTCTCAGGATTACCATTAATCCATTCATGGGGGTGGAGCCCTCCATCCTCCCCTGAACACTTCCCATCAAGCCCTGCCTTCTAGCATGGTTGCCTTGGCAATTTAGTTTCCAGTGGATGCTTTTAGGGGATTGCACTGAAACCACAGCAAGGTCAGAATTCTCTGGGCAGAAAAGTAACAAACAAACAAACAAACAAACAAAAACTTCATCATGGGGCTTAAACAAATAGGGGTTTATTTTTCCCTCATCATCAGTTTAGAGGAAGACATCAGTTCAGAGGAATCCGGTCCAGTCTCAGCCACACAGCCCTTCCTTTGTCCTTGTCTCATAACCACAAGAGGCTGCCATGACCTCACCTACCACAACCAAGCTCAATGCTGGAAATATCATAGGCTCTTAAAAATACTGGGTACGTACTGAATATATGCAGAAATATCAGTAGATACCTGTCTATCTTCTTAGCTAGCTACCCATCTACTGAATCACAAAATTTTAGAATAAAGGATGTGAGAGGGATCTGGGAAGCTGTGTTTAACAGGAGCCGTAAGGTTCGGCTGGCCAGATGAGGATGGGAGCTTGCAAAACAATCTCTAGCAGACATATGGGTCCCAGGATGGCTGGAATATTCCGTCAGCCAAGAGGAGATAAATTGGTCTATCTCCAGTCTTGGACCTTGCTTCTAAACTCCAAAACCTTATACCTGCTTTCCATGCCCGCTTCCTGTAGATGCCTTTCAGGCACCTCAACTCTCCTTATTCAAAGTCCTCATGCCTTGTCTGACCCTCGATTCACACTTCTTTGCATGTAGTGCCAATTTAGAAAACATTTGGAACTTTGATCAATCTCTCCCTATCTAAATCTATTAGCATGTTTTACTCATTCTGTCTTGGAATATCTGTAGAAAAAAAGAGTGCGGATAAAGACTGTGAATGAGGAACTCAGGTCACCTGCTGTCATGAATAATAAAATCTTTTCTCTCAGGAGTCACAGTACTGGGTCACAGTCACAGTACTGGGGTAAGCTCCCTTGTGGACTTGCAAGGGTGTGGGAGGTAAACTCTCAGAGCCTTCATGGAACTCTGAACCAGATGCTCTCTCTACCCCAGGTCCTTCTCCCCTGGATGTTGTAGCTGGCTACTTCCCATTGACCAAGTTTTCATCTCAGTCATGAGAAGCTTTGTGTGACTGCTTAGTCTAAAGTACTCTTCTGTGTTAAGTCAGCTTTCTGTCATTGTAACAAAGACCTGAGATAATCAACTTAATAAAATACTTATTTTGGCTCCTAGTTTCTGAGGTTCCAGTTCATCATGTGCAGAGTCATTTCTTTGAGGCCTCTGGTGATGCTGGGGTGGGATAGTAGCATATCATAGCAAAGCCCCATGGCTAGGAAAAAAAAGAAAAAAAGGGGCTCCCGCTATTCCCTTCAAGGGAACACCCTTGATGACTGAAGACCTCACTGTAATCAGCTAAGGGTCCCACCAGCTCCCAATAGTGCATCCCTGAAAGTCGCATCTTTAAAACATGAACCTTTGGGATCACTTTAGGCGATCACTGTCTGGTGCTTCCCCCAAGACCCCGGTCGCTCTCACTCACTCAGATGCTTATTCTCTTCAAAATATTTATTTAACAAATTTCAAATTTTTGCAAGATAACATTTAAAACATACACACAAAATCTAAAGCATATTATGTTAAATGTGTTAACATAATAATAAGTTAACTACGACTTAGAGGAAACAAAACATTATGAATACCTATTATGCTTCTATTAATTACGGCTCCCCGATTTCATCCTCTTTCCCTCCCATCAGAGAGAAAATACCAACTCTAATTTGCTGTTATCATTTAGTGTTACATTTAAACACACTTTGTTCCAGGGCTGGGGAGTTGGCACAGTAAAATGCCTGCTGTGCAAGCCTGAGGACTTGAGTTTGGCACCCCAGCACCCACATAAAAGCTGGGCACTGTAGTGCATACCTATAGCCCTAGCATTGGTAGGGGTGAAGAGAGGTGAATGGCCTGAACTCCCTGGCCAGTCAGTCTAGCCAATCAATGAGTTCTAGGTCAGTGAGAGACCCTGTCTCAAAATACAATGTGGGAAGCAATAGAAGAAGATACTCAATGTCAACATTCTATCTACACACCCACACAAAATGTACACATGCACATACAAAATGAAAATAAATATACTTTGCACTAAATATTATCTACCATTAAAATAATAATTTGTACATTTTAGCTTTCTATATACCACATCATCCCTTACATATTCTTTCTGCATCATGATTCTTTTTGATTTTGTTCATTTGCCATTTTTGAGACAGTCTTGCAATGTAGTGCAGGCTAGGTTCAAACTTGTAGCAATCCTCCTGCCTCATACTTTGCACTAAATATTATCTACCATTAAAATAATAATTTGCACATTTTAGCTTTCTATATACCACATTATCCCTTACATATTCTTTCTGCATCATGATTCTTTTTGATTTTGTTCATTCGCCATTTTTGAGACAATCTTGCAATGTAGTGCAGGCTAGGTTCAAACTTGTAGCAATCCTCCTGCCTCAGCCTCAGCCTCTTGACTGCTGGAATTACAAGGGCATACCAACTCTGCAACCTGCTTCAATCACATTTGTGGGACAACTTGGTGCACGTGGGCAGCTCGAGTTCATCTGCCTTCACCACTCTGCACCATCACCAGGATACACCACACAGTTTCTTCCCCATGTAAAGACCTCATGCTAGTTCTTTTTCATTGTGTAAATACTCCAGAATATCTCTAGGGTACAACTTAAAGTCAAAGAGCATTCACATGTAACCGGCTGTTAACAGTAGCAAAAAAGCCCCTAAGATTAACTGGTCTTTAAGAAAATAAGAATCTTTGGCCTGGTGGAGCCTTGACTTTTTAGTTTTGCTGATAGGCTCACTCTCAGAAGGAGGGTTCACCTTAAGTCATGCTAAAGAGAGTGTGTGAATGAGATGATGAGCTGTTCTTGCCTGGAATGCCTTCCTTACTGCAATGCCCCTGGAGCCGGCCACAGACATAGGGTTCTCCTACAACACAGGGTTCTCTTCTTTTCTAACCATAGTTTCCCTGATGCTTTGGGATGCTCTGATATTTTCAGTTTCTTCACCTTTTCTCTAAAGAGCTCCCTTCTGCTCTCTGCCATGTGTCTGACCTCCAATGCCAGCTTCAGGCTTCGGGGCTTTTTTTTTCCTTCTCTCCTCCGTTCTCCTCCTCAAGGCCCCAAATTTACTGCTTGCCTTTCCTGAAGGTTTTTCTTTAAATTCTAATAAAATTGTCTTAAATCTTTCATTTGAGACCATTTTAAAAATTATTTCATGAATGAGACTAAGAAGCCTAAAAAGGGACCCCATTTTTCCCTGTATCACTTCCATGTGTTGACAAGTTGCCCTGAAAATGTTTTTTCCCCTGATTTTCAATGGCTTATTTTGGGTCTCTCTCATAACTTGTGCAATGGCTTAGACATGGCTTAGGTATCCCCTACAAGTCCCTGTGTGGGGAGCTTGGTCCCAGCATGGCAGTGTTTTGGGAGGTGGTGAAACTTTTTTAAAAAGTGGGCTGCAAGTTTGTACTTTCAAAGGAATTAAGCAGCTCCAGAGAAATCCCTTGGTACTTCTCCAGAGAGGGTTGTTTCAAGAGGCTAAGTGGCTCAGTGGATAGAGGCGCTTGCTGCCAAGCTTGAGGACCTGAGTTTGAACTGACTCCTACAAGTTGTCCTCTGACTTCCACATGTTCACCATGGTATACACACCACAGGTACGATAAATAATAGATGATGGATGGATGGATGGATGGATGATAGATAGATAGATAGATGATAGAAAGATAGATGATAGATAGATGATAGATAGATAGATAGATAGATAGATAGATAGATAGATAGATAGATAGATGGAAATAAAAGGAACAAGCTTTGTCTGTCTCTTCGCCTCCTGGTTCTAGATGTAGCTGCTTGCTCCAACATGTACTCTGACCATCATGTCACACCATGTCCTACCTTCACAAAAGGCCAAGTTAATGGAACCTATTGCTTTTCACTTTGAGCTTCAATATCAATGAGCTAAATAAACCTCTTTTCTTTATAAGCAGCTTGCCTCAGGTATTTCATTATAGCAAATAAAAATGGATTTATACAAATTTTAAGGCACCCTATCAGTTTCATCCATCTCCATATCCTTAATGCCTAGAACAGTGGGTTGCTTCATGCATATTTATTGAATGGCTGAACAAATGTAGGCTAAGGGGTACTGTGATTTGTCTAGAATCACCTATGTAAGTAATCCTTGGGATTTGAGCCCAGACTACTGATTCTATAAAACCTGACTAATAGGAAGCAGTCATTGCCAAAACAACCCCACTCCCCAAACTATGGTTCCACAGGCTCTGTTCCCCAGGAAGTAAGCTGAGCATGAGCTCACACTAATAATCTGGGGCCCTTCCCACTCTATGGATGAAATGGCAAAAGCCAAACACATGCTCCTTGTGCAGATCGAAATTGCATTGCGGTTCCAGAAGTTTTTTCAGCAGATGACTTTAACCCACATGTACTTAACAGAGCTGCTGGGGTCGCGGAGCTGCAGTGGCAGGAAGATTCTGGCTGGAATAGAGCAGGGACATAGATCATGCCACTAACTAGCCAAGGCTCCTTTTTAAAACCTGAGGTTACATTGATCTTTAATTTAAAAGGCAAAGAAGGAGAACATAAACAGGCTTTAACTCCACACTCATCCTTGTGAGGGCAGCCTGGAAACTGCTTTGAACCAAGGAGGGGTACCCTAGAGGGACAGCTCAGATGTATGCACAGGCTTGGAGACTGTTGGTTTGAGGTCTTTCCGTTTGTGTTTATCCTGGCCTCTCTTTCTAGCCCTTTGCATTTGGTTTTCATCCCACATTGTCTTGGATGGAGCCTGGAATGTGTAAATCACTTAGTGAGCAAACAAACAGTAGGGCCACCAAAGAGATGGAAAATAAAACCCAAAGGGGGTGGAAGAAGGGCAACTTGGGAAGGGGAAGAGGGGGGAAGGGTAGGTGGGGATCTACTGAGAAGCTGGGAATGTGAGTTCATAGGGACTGTGATAGTACAGCTTCGTCCCCTGAGGACCAAGACAGAGCAAAGAGAGAGGGAGAAAGGGAGAGAGACAGAGAGAGTCGGAGACAGAGACACAGAGAGACACAGAAACACAGAGAAAGAGGAGACTGAGCCCATGTCAGGCCTAGGTATCCAGCTTCAGGGAGGTTGGCCATCATTAGGATGCTCTGCCTTTCTGGTTAGTCAAATCAGACCACAGGCTGTGTGCCCTTGACTCTTTATTTGCCTCCCTGCTCAGACCCAGAATTCTCTTCCATGGCCTTCTTCCAGCTTCATGATCCTATCCTTTAAGGCCTAACTTTACATCCTGTTGTGGAAAAGGTCTCCCTAGATTCTCCAATCAAGCATCAGTCAGGAAAGACCAACTTTGAGCATTCTGTGTCCTTTCCTGGGGCACTTGCCGTCCTCTGCTTGGGTGAAGCCTTCCATTGGACTTCCAGTTGTTGGTGCACATATGCCAAGTCTATCAGCTGTGTGTTCTCTGAGTACTTAGCACAGGCCTGGCACACAGTCTGTTCTTGGTAAGAGCTGGTTGGAAGAATGAATACTCCAGAGAGTCCCTGTACTTTGAATGGTATCACTGGATGTCTGGAAGACTTCACCAAAACATTTTCCGAATTTCTCAGGACAAACTGGTGATAAAAGGATGTTTGTATCTCAGAATTAGTATCTAGGGGCTAGGGAGATGGTTCAATCAATAAAGTGCTTGTCTTGCAAGCACAGGGACCTGAGTTCAAGTCCCAGAATCCATGTAAAAATACTGGACGTGGTGTTGTGTGCTTGTAATCCTATCACTGGGGAGGCAGATCCCTGGGGCTCACTGGCCAGGTAGTCTAGCCAAATTGGTGAGTTCCAGGTAAAAGTGAGGGACCAGGTCTCAAAAAGCAAGATTGAAAGCAACTGAAGAAGACATTCATGGTTGAGCCCTGGCCTCCAAA
Organism: Nannospalax galili; assembly: GCF_000622305.1. NCBI lineage: Eukaryota > Metazoa > Chordata > Mammalia > Rodentia > Spalacidae > Nannospalax > Nannospalax galili. Next base: position 36,459 of record NW_008350459.1, read on the forward strand.
TGCACATACACGTGAACATGTACACTCACACGCACAACGATTTAGTAGCTAGATAAACCAGCTGCAGCACAACCCATGGGATTATGGAGCGTGCAGGGCGATGCGTTTGGAGGGTATGTAATAGGAAGGAGTTGAACTAAGTACAACCTCATCACCCCTTAGCACCCTGGTCTGTAATGTAATTTCTGGTCACAAATTGGAGCATGGAGCTGACTAAACATTGTGTACATTTCTGGACTGAAAAGGGAATTGAAAGGCTATTTCTAAACTCATACACTACTTTTGGGAGTGAAAGTCCTCATTGTTATTCTAAATGAAAACGATTACAGGGGGTATCAGCTAGGTAGATGGATGCAATTCTGATGACTTCTAGAAGGGGAATTTAAACAAGAAGTTGATTGTAGAGGTATGGGGGATTCTGGAAACCAAAGGGGACAGTGGGGCAGGAGTGTCATTCGTCCCCCCTTTGTCACATTTGGAGTCAGGGAGGGGGCACCTGGGACCGTCTGGCAGTAGCTGGAAGCACAGAAGACCTGCCATGTAGAAGCTGGTGCCAGGGTAACTCAGCCATGGCCAAGGAACCCATGTGAGGTAGAGAAAAACGTTCCTTTTTTCCACCCGTTGGTTGCCTGAACCAACATCCATCTTCCTCTCTATTTTTTTCTTTCTTTTTCCTTCTTTACCTATTTTTGAGTTAAAAAAAAAAATAAGAGAAAGGGAAAGTTTATAGCTTACTAGTAATATTAGCAAAGAAAATCGCACATGCAAAAACAAAACACATAAAGCCCTGAGCTGCTGTGACAGCAGTGAGGGATTGTCCTGACCCCAAAGCGTCCATGTGAGCTGCAGAACATATCCTCATCTTGGTCTACAGAGGGACTGGTGACAGGAACAGGGTCCTGGAGCCACATAATTTGTCCCTCTCCTGTGTGATCACCGGTGAACATTTCAACATCTCCATCAAGCATTTTCTTTATAGAAGGGGGAATGGGTAACAGTGGTTCCTGCCTCAAGGATTGAGCTAAGGCTCACCAAATTGAGGGCCTGAGCACAGCACCTGGACAGTCATATGAGTTTGGTCCTGAGACGATTCTTCTATGGTGTCTAGACACACCTGTCTTCAAAGGCCTCCCAAATGGAAACTCTATCTCACCAATCCCTCTCCTGCAGTAATATTTGGACTTATTACAGATCAAATATCTTCAATGCCTAGCCTTTAATCTACTATTTCTCCCAGTGGAAGTCAAATGCTGCCTTGACATCCTGACAAATGTCACCTGGCTAGAACCCAGTTAAACTAGAAGCAGGAAAACAGGAAGATGAAATAAGGCCCTCTTTTGTCTCCAAATGGCATTTCAATGGCTGCCAAACTCAGCTGACTACCCCAGCACAAATCAGTTCACCTGCTGTTCCAGTGGATTGGGGGTCTTGCTGTCATCTGATGAAGTGGCCACCTAGGGCCATGCCACTGGGCTGCATGGGAGGGCTTGCCTAGGGACAGATGCCTAGGTCCTACCACTAGTTGGCATGCTGGGCCAGTTTATTCAAAGCCCATGCTGTGGAAAATGGGTTTTGCAGTGAGCTCTCCCCTCTCCCTCCCCCTCCCTCCTTCCTTTCCTTCCTTCCCTCTCTCCCTCCCTCCCTCCCTCCCTCTCTCCCTCCTTAATTCCTTTTCTT
>NW_008350459.1:42905-44786 GCF_000622305.1 Nannospalax galili
TGGATCTCTCTCTCTCTCTCTCTCTCTCTCTCTCTCTCTCTGTTATCAGAACATGTTTGTGTATGGGTGTGTTCATGTGTGCATAAGGATGCACTTGTACATGTGCACCAAGGTCCACATCAGACGTTCTCCATCATTCCTCCTTATTGTTTTGAGACAGGGTTTCTCACTAAACCTGGACTTTATTGATTCAGCCAGGCTGGACAGCCAGTGAGCTTTAGGGAGCCACCGGTCTTTGCCCCTCCCCAGGCTGAGCTTAAGGATAGGCACCACCACCTCCAGCTTTTTATATGGGTGCTGGTGATCCAAACTCAGTTCCTCGTGCTTACAGACAACACTTTACTGACTCAGCCATCTCCCCAGCCCCCTAAATAGTTTTTCATCTTTACTTTCAAATTAAGGTATTAATATATAATATATAATTAATAAAGCATTAATTTCTGAAAGAGTAAAATTCAGGCTATGGTTCATAAGGATATATGGTATTAGACCTTACATATTAAACCATTGAAATAAATCAGGATTATGTTAAAATATAAGACTCCATAAATATCAAGAATTTGTTTCATAAAATTGAAACAAGGTCTTTGAACTCTTACAGTAGGCTTTTTTTGTGTACCTGCAGCAAGTGGACTTCTGATTTTCAATGAGGCTCTTAAATGCAATTAAATTAACACTTCTACAATTCCTTTAATTAAGTACTGAGGGAATGAAGTGATTTAACTTATGCCAAATTTTCATCTGCGCCTGATTTTTTTCCATGTTGAAAGCAGTTCTCAGAGTTTCCTAGCTTAGAGGCAGAAACTGAACCAGAGCCAGCATGACTCTGGTAGTGACCTATAAAGGGAAGATTGTCGGGGAGAAAGGAGCTGGGGAGAAAATACAGCCTAAGAGAGGCAGGATATCCATTAGTTAAAACCAATACAGGACATGAAAATCAAAGCTGATGGACAGTAGCTTCTGTTCCTCATGTAATTTCATTCTACCATAGCCAAAGGCTTTGTTTAATGACTAAGCCCACACTTGACGCAATCTGGTGTTTGTTAAATGCATGAAATCCTTCTTATTGCTTTCTTGCTCATTTTATTTTTCTGAGACAGACTCTTACTCTGTAGTCCAAGCTGGTCCAGAACTTACTATACTCCAAGCTGGTCCGGAACTTACTATACCCCAGGTTGGTCCAGACCTTACTATACCCCAGGCTGGTTTGGAACTTACTATACCCCAGGCTGGCCTCAAATGTATTGTAATCCTCCTGCTTCAGCTTCCCAAGCACTGGGATTACGGGCCATGCCCAGCTTTTGTGAATGTGTGTGTGTGTGCGTGTGTGTGTGTGTGTGTGTGTGTGTGTCTGTCTGTCTGTCTGTCTGTCTGTCTGGTAGGATTGAACCAACAGCTTTGTATATTCTAAGTAAGCATTTCACCACTGAGCCATATCATCTGTTCTCATTTTTAAAAATATCTACTTTTGAAAAGGTTCAAAGCAATTGACACTACTGAAACATTTTAAAAACAAAAACCAGAGCACAGAAACCCACCAAGGAAGGCTGCTTCAGTTGTGATGTCCCTTTCACCAGCACTTGAGCACAATGTATAAAACTTCATTCCAAAGGTGCACATTGCATTGAGTTATCCAAACAGAAGATCTCTTGAAAAGAGTGCAAGTGTGGAGAGGGGTTTCTAAAGAGAACTTCACTGTGTGCTCTTTGTCACATAAACCTGAAGCTTCAGCCAATTCTCACATGACCCATGGCATTTCAGTCCCAGCACAAACTATACATCACAACCATTGAGACAAATGGCTCATTTCAAAGTGATAAATTATATTGCTGTGCTAAAACCACTCCAATTCTTTCACACAAACAGATATGATTTTAAATG
>NW_008350459.1:45393-45946 GCF_000622305.1 Nannospalax galili
TGAAGACAACCTTGGCTTGGGTATCACCAGCTTGCCTGCTCTCACTGCTCGTTTAAGAATCAAATGAGAAGGGCTGGGGAGATGACTGTAAACATGAGGCCCTGACTTCAGATTCCCGGCACCCACATAAAAGCCAGATGTGGTGGCACATGTCTGTAACTCCAGAACTGGAGTTGGGGGTTGGGCTGGAAGGCAGATCCCTGGAGCTCTCGGCCAGCCTAGCTGAATATCTCTAGGTTAAAACACAAGGTGGAGAGCAAATGAAGAAGACATTTGATGTTGATCTCTGGCCTCCAATAGCACATGCACGTACACACACATATACACACACACATCACATATACACACATATGCGTGTGCACGCCCACACAGAATCAAATGTAAGCATTAATAACATGACACTGTACAACACCATTTACATTTAGATGTGACCATCACAGTGGGGACAGAAATGCTGGAGATAGAATGTAAACAATTCTTAATCCACAGGAGGATCCCAGGTATTTTCCTATAAAATGGAATTGGTGTAATTACTCTTAATTATATGGGACAA
>NW_008350459.1:46121-77419 GCF_000622305.1 Nannospalax galili
CGGTTCCAAAGGGCAAGAGGCCATCATGGCAGGGAGGCATGGCAGCAGAGGTGGCTGGGGTAGGAGCAGAAGCTAAGCGCTCACATCTTCAAGCAGGCACAGGAAGTAGAGAGTTACTGGAGATCTGGCAAGACTTAAGAACTCTCTAAGCCTGCCCCCAGTGATGTGCTTCCTCCAGCATGGCCACACCTTCTAAGACCTCCCAAAACAGTACCACCAAGTGGGGACAAAATGTCCAAATACTTGGAGGCTGTGGGGGACAGTTTCATTCAAACCACCACAATGAGATTAGGAACTTCCTGGTGAAAATAGAAGCAATTGTATAACATGTATCTTAAAGACAACAACTACAACAATATACTGATTACACTCTGTAAAGTGGAGTTTATTGGGTTGATAAAGTTTAATCCCAATGACTTTACCACAGGACACAAATTGACTCTGCTTCAAATAAAATCTTCTAGGCTAGGGGTTGGGAGAGATAGCTCAGTAGGTAAAGTATCTGTTACACAAACCTGAGGACCTGAGTTTGGATCTCCAACAGCCACATGAAAGGCGGGCATGGTGCTGTATATCTATAACCCTAATGCCAGGAGTTGAAATAAGGTAAATCCCTGTTTTTTTCCAGCCTGACAGTCCAGTCAATCAGTAACTCTTGATTCAGTGAGATACCTTGTCTAAAAAGATAAGGTGGAAAGTGATAGTAGAAGTTACCTGATGTCAGCCTCTGGCCCCTACATGCATACACACACACACACACACACACACACACACACACACACGCACGCACGCGCATACACACAGACACACCTTTTCTAGATTTAAAAAGGATTAGGAAAGGCCAGGCATTGGCATTGTGGTGCATGCCTTTAATCCTAACCCCCCAGGAGGCAGAGGGAGGTGAATCTCTGTGAGTTTGAGGGCAGCCTGGTCTACCTAGTGAGTTATACTGTCCTTAGAATGGTTCCTGTGTATTGACTTCGGTTTCCAAGGTGGCATCAGCAGTTTATTCACATGCTCAGTAAAGGTGAACATGAGACATATGGGGAACAACTCACTGTTGGATGTTTGGATTTGTGGGCATCTTCTAGTTCATGAGCTCTAACCATGAGTGATTCCTTTTTAAACCTAGGACTTTAAATGGCTTCCACCAAACCCAGTCTAATGATACAGAACAGACCCCCACAGCAAAGATCTTCAGATATCTAGACTGTCTATCTTACAGACAGTTCTAAAGGCATAATTGTTCAGTTTCTCACTATATAGGAAATGGAACTAGGAAGTTAGACGATGAAGGAAGGGTCAAAGTACAAGAAGGAACAACTTAAAGAAAGGTGGCCTTGGACAGTTTACTAGCTGGTCACCAGGCAGATGTTGAGATATACTCCTAAGGGAGAGTTAAGTCTCCAAGGAACTTGCAAATTTAATTATTTTTATAGTTATTGCTTATGTTAGAGACACAAAAACTTCTAGGTGAATCAATGTTGCAAGACAAGGGAGTATATATTAATTTTGAATATTTGGAAAATATATGAAAAATGTGGGGAAAATCTCTCCTGATCACAAACTTAGGAACAATCTTTGTCAACATCATGCTGGATGTCCCCCTAGGTGTGACCAAGCTCAGTCAATATGTAGAAGATAAACTCTTACTATGAATTCACTTCCTAAGAGCCTAGTCTGGCTTTTTAAATAGAAGCTATATGTTGGGATTATTTACAGGAATCACAGATGCCAAGGTCTTCTGGATGGACTTCCCAGTGCTCTCAGGTGACTGGCCTTCTAAAACGTACTATGAAGAATGCTATAAGCATTCTGAAGTGTTTTCCAATTGGGTCTTTACTGACTTATGTTGAATTTGTTGGGATTAATTGCAGACACTAACAGGTCTCTCTCCTTTAGCAATGCCAAAAGCACATAGTGACTCTGACTCACATCTATAACCTCAGCTGAGATAGGAGGACGAATTTGTTGCTAGACGAGCAATTTAAGGAAACTCTATCACAAAATAAAATTTGTGAAAAGCCAGGGTACAGCTCAGTGGTACAGCACTTGTCTATCATGTGTTAGATACTAGGTTCAAAACCCAACACTAAGAAGGAAGGAAGGAAGGAAGGAAGGAAGGAAGGAAGGAAGGAAGGAAGGAGGAGAAGGAGAGATAGAGAGAAAGAGGGAGAGAAATAAATATGCCATGTTAATTTGTGGCTGCCATAAAGCCGAGAGGTTGTTGGGTGATTCCAAAGGATTTTAACAAGATGAAATTACAACCTAAATTTTTCAAATATTTTATTTATTGTTTTATTTTTTGTGTATGAATGTATTGCCTGCAAGTATGTAAGTCCACTCGTGTCATACAATGCCCGCAGAGGTCAGAAGAGGGCATCTGAGCCCTTGGAACTGGAGTTATGGATAGTTGTTAGGGGCCATGTGGCTACTGGGAACCAAACCTGGGTCCTCTACAAGAGCAGCCAGTAGTCTTAACTGCTGAGCCACCTCTCCAGCCCCAGAATATTTTTTTCTTTAAAACACAAGTGCCATAAGCTTCAAAACCGACCAACTGCCCAAGAACTGTATGGTTATACAGCAAGTTATTTTAAACAGTCAGAATATCAGCTGACTATTGCAAACCCACTTTGAGGTAACATCAGTACAAAAGTCATGAAGTCTAAGGATGAATTATTAGAAACACAGTAGGACAGTCAAACGGTGCTCTCACTGTGCTCCCAACAAACAGCTAGGGAAGGATGTGACACATTTTTATACCCACGGGAAGCCATCAGAAATAGAAAACGGACAGAAGCCATGACTTTATAGACAAGGCACATGTTTGAAGATGTTAGCTTTGTGGAGAAGGGAAACGAGGATAGGGTCACCATAGGTAACTTGACATTATTTTAAGGTTTGTCATATGATCTGAGACTTTATTGAAAGATATAAGATAGCAAACTTTAAAGGCAAAGAACTTTTTAGAAAGTACAAACAAAAATGGTTGTCTTATGAAGGAGAGATTTTTTGGCAAAGGATAAATTGAATAAAATGATTACCAGTTGCATTGTATAGAACTTCTTTGTGCCAGTGGGAGGAATTTCTAAGACACTTCTGACTCTAAGACTGATTCTCTAAGCACCTGGGTAGCAGGGCAGAAAGTGAACAGCACGCAATTATTCTCCTGAGGGCTAGACAAGGTAAGAGTTTGTAGTTAACTTTAATACATCCATATGTTTTCTATCCCCCAGAGGTCACCCATTTATTTTCTATTAATACTGCTCTTAAAAATAAAACCAAAACACGGGTTGGAGAGCCTGGCTCAGTGTTTAAGAGCACTTAGTGCTCTTGTAGAAAACAGGAGTTCAGTTCCCAACACCAACATCGGGAGGCTCACAACAGCCTGTAACTCTAGCTCAAGGGGATCCAATGCCCTCTTCTGGCCTCCAGGGGGATACACACACAAATAAAATGAAACGAATCTTTAAAAAAACAAACAAACAAACAAAAAAAACCCCAAAAACACACCAGCCCAGAGTGGTGGCACACACCTTTAATCCCAGCACTTGGGAGGCAGAGGCAGGAGCTAGTTCCAGGTCAGCTGGGGCTACAGCAAGACCCTGTCTCAAAAAGAAAACAAACCACCAATGATCACTTCATAATATTAAGGTGGCTATACCAGAAGTGCTTTAAACAAAACCAGAAACCAAGTTGTTGGTAAAGATATGAAGAACTTAGGGTCTTTGTTCATTGCTGGTAAGAATGTAAAACACTTGGTATAAATTAGCTGAATAATGAGTGGTTGTGTGTTTTGGTGCTGGGAATCAAACTGAGGACCTTATGCATGCTTGGCAAGTCTTCTGCCATGGAGTAAAGTGGTTCAGCCACTGTGGGAAATAACAGTCTGAAGCATGAAATTACCAAGTGACCCCATGATTCTTCTCCAAGACAGGCACCTGAGAACTTTGAAATCATATTCATATAGAACCTGCTCATCAATGTTCAGGGCAGGATTATTCAAAATAGTCAAAAAGAAGAAACAACCCAGGGCTTATGTGCCAAGGGATATAGAGCTACAGCTGCACCATGGGGTATCATGAGCCACTGGAGGAATGATGAGCTGGAATGCTACCAGATGGGTAACTTTGCAGTATTGTGCCAATGAGGGGAGCCAGACATCAGCATGTAGTGACTCTATGATCCCATTCATATCAGATGTCCATGATGGGCAAGTCCATAGAGACAGAAGATGGGTTTGTAGTGGTCAGAGTCTGCAGCGGGAAGGATAATGGGGTGTGGCCACTGTGGATACAGATCTGCTTCTGAGGTAACAAAAATGTTCTAGAATTAGGAGTTAAAGAGATGGTTCAGCAGCTCAGAGCACTGGCTGCTCTTGCAGAAGACCTGGGTTCGGTTCTGAGTACCTACATGGCACCTAACAACCTTCCATAACTCCAGCTCCAGCTGATCTGATGCCCTCTTCTGGCCTCTGCAGGCACTGTATGCACAGGTGCACTTACATACATGTGTGGAAAACACTCATACACATAAAATAAATTGTAAAAATTAAAATATGTTCTAAAATTAATCTGAGGTGATAATGCAGAATTGTGAGTATACTAAAAATCACTCAAGTATATACTTTAAAATGGGAGATTTTAGTATATGAAGTCTGTATTAATAAAATATCAATAAAAACAATGTGATTTGGAATACTCTTGTTTCAAAAGTATGGATGCATTCTAAAATATACAGTATATTTGTATCTTTTAAGACTTTTCCTGAGGATCTTGGCCCAGCTCCTTTCCCAGCTCAGTTATTTTACTATTCTTTACATTCATGTTTCTTTGAATCTAGTTGAAATAGGCAGCTATTTCTAATAACTTGTTGTAAGGTATGTTGTAACTCTTCCTTCCCTGGAGACTGTTTTCTTCCTCCAATTTCTTCTGACTCTTCTAGCGTCATCCAGCACTGGGTCCCCTCTTCCGGTTGAGAATGTAGGTGGCTGAGGAGGAGCCTGTGAAAATAGAGGGACAACCTTAACCAGTACTGATGAGTGTGCAGGTCACAGAGTGAAGGGTTCCAGGTATGGCAAGGGAGAGGCAGAAGTTGGTGGGACTGGGCTCCAATACCAGAGCTATAGTTATTAAGCATCATGAGAAGTTCAGAGCATGAACTTTGGGAAGGTCAGTATCATTGAAACAGATGAACGACAACCTCTGTTTACTAGAGGGCTGACTAGTGAGTTAGGCAAAGAAGGAAAAGAACTGAGCAAGGCCTCTCCTCAGCAGGCAAAGTTCTACAGGACCGCAGCTGAGTCTACAGAGCCCTTGGGTTTGGGTGTACAGTCATGCACATGTGAGCATGGGTAGACACTTTCACTTGATGGTCTCAGTAGGTTGAAATTAGGCATGTGTGATATTCATGCTTTCACTCTGGTTGGTCCAAGCAACTTGGAATTGGTTGCATAAGGATGCTGTGATTACATTCCTATCTCCTCTCATAGTGACTGACTGGAAACACAAGGTGCCCTCTTCAACTCCATCAGATTCCCATTCTGGACAGTCATTGTGAAACCACTAGATGGCACAGTCATGCTGGATGTGAGTGAGAACAGAGGCAGCCAGGACAATGAGAGTTGGCTAAATAACATCATCAGATACTTAAGAAGCTTAGTTGACTGTTTGTTTTTTGCCCCCAGAGTTTTCCTATGTGATGGTAATTTATGTCTTCCAGACCATGTAAATACAGATGCGCTAGAGTTTGTCATTTGAATCAACTGTTCGGCGACTAGAGTCAGGCTGTAAAACTGGTCACTTTGTTTTCAATTCAAATATTTTGACAATTCCTTTGTCACACATTCTTTTGTTTTTCATACAGTTACATCAGTGTCCATGGTCTCTTTTCTTATATACACGTATTGATACAGAAGAAAAATTACTCATCTTTAACATACTAGAAATTCTTTTACAGCAAATAAATTTCCTAGCTCTCTTAAGAAGATGTCATTCATTTTATCTTGTGTTGCATTAAGGAACTCTAGCTTTGGCAAAGATGTTACAAAAAGAACTGTCCCAGTACAAAGTCAATGATTACTTTTTCTTTTAAAAAAATGTTTTACATTGTGTGTGATATGTATGTGTGGGGGTCAGAGGACAACTTTCAGGAGTCAGTTCTCTCTCTCTTTCCACCAGGGGATGGAACTCAGGTTGTCAGGCCTGTCAGCAAGTGCCTTTTCCCGCTGAGCCATCTTGGTGGCCCATGATTTCTGTCTTTGCCCAGCTTTATTTGTCATTCATATGAAAAGAAAGAAAGAAGCAAAGAAGAAGTTTTGTTTATGGCCAGTGGCTGCAAGACCAGGCATATCGGTGAGACAAACTGTGTCCATGGTCATTTAACATAGGCTACCTCCCAGCCCACCTGTGGTCTTCATCAGTACCCACTCTAGGAAGACACATGTAGACTCCAGGGAAGAAGTTTGACAGGGCTTCATGTGAGACAAGTTCAGAAGTAACAAAGGAAAGTAATAGAAGAGATTTATGAACAGGAATAAATTTATTTAGGTCACTGCCCCAGTGATGTGACCAGTAGAGAACCTGTCCTGTAGAAGTATGAAGTCAGAGCTTCCTGTCCTATAGAAGTGCGAAGTCAGAGCTACCTGGGGTTTCTGAAGCCTAGTGGAAGCCAGGAATTCTGGACACTGGGTCTCTACTACTGCCTTAAGAAATGTTTGCATTTGAAATCTCATGAGGTACGAAGATGTCCCACTAGGCTAGGGAGATACCTCATATCACGAGGTTATGAGTTCAAGTCTCAGCACTCACATTAAAAAAAAAAGGTGTGATGATATGTAATTACGTAATTGAAAGCCCAGTGCTGGAGAGGCAGCTACAGGTAGATCCCCAAGGCTCACTGGCCAACCTAGCCCAATTGATGAGCTTCAGTTCCCAGTGAGATAAACTGTTTCAAAAAATGAGGTGGAGGGCTCCCGAGGAGTGACACCTGAAGTTGACATCTGGTCTCTACACACATGCACACACACACACACACACACACACACACACGAAGCAGCCCCCCCCCAACTCAGAAGTCCCACTGAGGTGGCAGTGCCCCAGGGTGGATGGTAGTTAAGATAAAACAGAACATCCAAGAAAGTGGGAGGTGGATGCAGTGAGTAGACCTATTAGTCAGGTTTCCACTAAATTCCTCGTAGCACTTGGTTTCCTCAGTGAAAGGACAAAAAGAATAGAGTCTAAATTACAAAGCAAGGGTGTGATCTAGTTTTTTATAGGGTTTGAGAAATAGCCCTTGATTGTGGAGCTATTTATAAGCATGTTACTGCTGACTCTGGACATGACCTTTAATTCTAGAACTATATGGCTAAAGATTTTATTTTTAACTGGTCCATTCTCTGGGATATAAAAAGAACCTTGTGATATGTTGATATTTGTTAAGCGGCAGGATGTCTTTAATTTTTGAATATGTGGGATCAATTTTCATACACTATTACATTTTTATAACCCTTACTTTTGTTTTTAAGCCCTACCTTCCCCTTGTCTGTTCTTTTGACCCAAATGCCATGTAATAAACTATGAAATTATACATTGGCACCTTACAATTATGATCTGGGACTTTGGCACTCTTACTTTTTAAAATGGCATGTCCTGTGAGAAAACACAAATACTAAAGAAAGTAGACATGGATTCAGTTTTTCAGTCATTAAATTGAATCTCAGGATGGTAGAGACTTAAAATATGATTGTAGTTGACATTAGTTGTAGAAAGTAATGATGGATACATTCATACCCTGAATGTTTCAGTGACTGACACAGTACAGATTAATTATCACACTCATCAAGGTATGGTATGATCTTTAAGTCAGGGAGGGAGCGCTGCTCCACACACTCACTCAGGGATTCAGACTCTTTCCAACTGGTCACTCTAAGCTCTTCTAGTGCCTGGCTTCCTTTACCAATGTAAAGTGGAGACAGGATGGAAGGATCACACTCCACTTAAACTCACTCGAGAGCAATACATTATTTCTGCTTATATCCAGTTGATGAGAACTAGTGTCAAAAGCCTAGCCCAGGGAGAAGGAACCAGTTATCAACATAAGTTTGGTATCTACTATAAATACAACAGGAATATAAAGCTTAAGATGCAACTGAACTATTTATTTAAGGGTAAGGAATGCCATGCCCTGCCTGTAGATACAGTCCTCCAGAATCTGTCTGCTCACATCCTACCCAATCAGGACTGAGAAAATGCTAGCCTTGGGGAATAGATTTCTCTTTCCAGTATGTGCTAGTCTGAGGAATATGGGTGAGAACAGAAAAATAGATATTTTTCACGCTGATTCAATTGACTACTTAGGATAATAGCTTTAAGTCCTTTGTTCCCATGTAGCCACCTTAAACAGTCATGTTTTAAGTCCTTGGATAATGTGAATATCCTGCGTCTTGATATTCACACTCTATTTGTCTCCTCCCAGGGTGAGAGGGCTGATTGTGTAACCAATAAGATATTTTGAAATTTATGGAGCATGATTTCTGAAACTTGGTCAAAGAAGTCTTTGTGACTTCATCCCCCCCACCCCCATTGAGTTGCCATACTGTAAAAACAATTAAGGAACCTTGTGAAGAAAGAGATCCCCATGAAGTCTCTTTCTAACAGCCAGCATCAACATGCCACCATGTGAGATCACCATCTTGGAATCAAATCCCCCAGTGCCAATCACAGCTGCAGATGGCTGCAGCCCCAGGTGACTTTTGGTCTATAACCAAAGACCTTAATTCAATACCACACCTCCAGGCTACTATGAAATTCCTGATCCACAGAAATAGTGTAAGTTAATAAATGGCTATTGTTGGTTTAAGCCACTAAGTTAAGGAGCAATTTCTTCTATAGGACCTGCTCTACACAGTATACTTACACAGTCTCATCCTAGACAAAGTCAGAAGAACAGACACTTTTATTCTAGTCCCTCAGTTAGAAACCTGCTTGATTTAAATGGATTTACTTTTTGCTTTCTTGGTAAAGTTCACTAGCATACAATTTACCATAGTAAGTGTACTAGGTAGAATTCTCCACAGGAACAGAACCAATAGATTGTGTATATATTATAAAAGGGGATATCTTAGATTGGCTCACATAATAGGGGCCGGACAGTTCAATACTTCCTGTCTACACAGTGGAAAGACAGAGAACCTTGTCCTCACTCCATGAAGCTGAATTCTTCAGTAGTCCCAATAGGGTACAGAAGGTCTAGACGTTTCCTAGAGAGTCTCTGCTATTCAGTCCATGTTAGACAGGCAAAGAGGCAGAGTCTGGGGTCAGTGGAGGATGGCAGCAGTAGCAACAACAGCACTCACTCAGGAAGAAGGGAAGGCAGGGAAATGACACAGCTTTTTCCTCAGACCTCTTCATATCTGGGCTGCCTATTAGAAGGTGTCCCCCACTTTGAGTGGGGGGTCTTCTCCCTTTGGCTACCCCTCTGTGGAAACACCCTCACAGACACACCCATAGATGTGGCTCCTAATGATGCTGGATCCCATAGATCCTATCAAGTTGATCATCAAGCATCATAGCAACATTGCTTTACTTTTTGAGAACAGATCATTCACTTAAGTAGAATGTTATTCATTTAAATCTTCACGAAGACTTTATTGTGAAGGTTATTGTCACTGAGAGATGAGAGGATGAAATCTTGGAACGTTTAAACAGATTTGACCATATTCTAAGTTATAGTCCATATTTGAGATCACAGTAGTACCATTCTAGAAGGAGGAAATGCTTCATTCATTCTGGCTCTTGAACTCACTTGAAGTCGACAGATTTCTCTGTACTGAACCAAGATGCCATAAAGAGGACAGTCTATGGGATCATAGTACATGCTGAGTAGCAAAGGTCCTAATTGTAGTTTGAAGTGAGTTCAGAGAAGCTCAACAGCTATTTACTAAGCACCAACCTGGTGACATAAATGTCCCCTTAGATCTTACCGGCTAATGGATTCTTGATGGTGATGGTAATGATGATGATGATGAAGAAGAAGAAGACAACAATGGTGATGCAGTCTGGTATCAGCCATATGTCAGATACTATCCTAATCCATTCAAACATTAACTTACTTCATCCTCACAACAATCCTTTGATAAAGAAATACTATTAACATTCTTTGCTGATGAGGTACCAAGGCAAAGAGAAGTGAAATGATCTGTCCAAGGTCAACCAAGAGCAAGAGGTGGATGAGACCCGGATAGGCTAACCATATAGTCTATGCATTTGACTTGTGCTATATGCTTTTCTTGACTGCTGATTTAACAAGTTATGCTTGACCTACATCTGTTGGCTTAGTCATTGTTCCACTTTAGGTCTCACCTTATAGGTCTTGCCAGTTTTCAGATTATTGTCCACCGTAACTCAGTTAACTTATAGGAATGCAGTGTGGTCTACTGTGCTCCTGGTGTGTGTGTGTGTGTGTGTGTGTGTTATCAGTGATCCCTGGGAGCACATGGGATGTCTTTTCATTCCGCTGAAGTCAATTATATGGGTATCAGTGGGGCTGTTTTCCTCAGTCCTGCAAATCAGAGAGAATTAATTAGTCTATGCTTAATCTGGGCAACATGGTTATCAAGCTGCAGTGTAAAGGAGAATCACTTGGAGGATGGTGCTTCCCTGGGAAATTCAGAGATTTGGGGTAGGGCTCGTTGTCCTGAGGCAGGAAGGCATCCTTGGCTCTTGCTAGAACCCTACACCTGGGAAAGACACCCTGTCCCTCACAGGTGTTCACATGCTTCAAGTATCATTTCATGCTGTTTAAGTTGACTCTAGATGATGTGACATGATTCCACAGATGATAGGGCTTATAAACAACAGAAACTCACTTTTTACAGTTACGTAGATTGGGAGATTCAGGGTCAAGGCAGATGCCATGTCCATTAAGAGACTGCTTTCTGATTTACAGATGGTGCCTTCTCCCTGAGTTTACAGGGAGTTGACAAGGCAGCTCCCTGAGTTGAAGAGGCAGCTCTCTGGGGGTTCTTTAAAAGGCATTCATCCCATTCATGAGGATTCCACCCTCAGGGCCTAACCATCTTCCCCAAATCCAGTTAACTTTTCAAAGAAGACCACCTATCATGTGACTGTGAAAGACTAGCAGTTGTCGAGGTCAGGGGCTAGCCAACCGGATCCATGGGCCCAGTCCAGCCCACCACCTGTTCTGTAAGGCCTACAAACTAAGGATAGTTTCCACATTTTAAAGTGATTTTCAGAATCAAAAAATGAGCAAGATTTGAGCAACATCAGTTGTGCGTATAAATCAATCTTTTATTGGAACATAGCCACAAACATTTGTTTATGTACTGTCTCTGGCTGCTTCTCAGTTGAGTTTCTGCAACAGAGACTGTGGCCTAAGGAGCTTCAAATATTTACCACCTGGCTCTGGAGTGCAGAAGGGGGCTAACCCTGGTCCAGGTGGAAGGGCTGCTCTGGGCAGAGGCATGAGGTCAGATAATACAGAGTAGATGGAAAACTGCCTGCTCTGAACAACGTCTTCAGAGGAAGGAGGCTGATCAAGGGGCCACATTGTCAGATGGTCTTCAGCCTTACTCAAAGGACATTGCCCCAAGCAGAAGAGAGCTCCAGAAAGCAGGAAAACGGAGCAGAGAGATCTGAATGGAAAGGCCAAAATAAGGAAAGGTCACAAGTTGACAATTCATCAGTTTGTGAATGTATTTGTTACTTTTATAG
This sequence comes from Nannospalax galili, assembly GCF_000622305.1. NCBI lineage: Eukaryota > Metazoa > Chordata > Mammalia > Rodentia > Spalacidae > Nannospalax > Nannospalax galili. The sequence continues at coordinate 57,854 of NW_008350459.1, forward strand.
TCATTGTGACCAAATACCGGACAGAAGCAATTTAAAGGAGGGATTATTTACTTGGTCCATGATAGCAGAGGGTTCAATCCATGGATGTTTGGCCCCATGTCTTCAGCAGGACATGGTAGGCACCTGACACAGGAAACAGGTCAACACAGGAAGAAGCCAGAGACAAAATACCCCCCAAGGACCCACCCACAGTGATCACTTCCTCTAGCTAAGCCCCACCTCCTAATGTTTCCAGAACTTCCCCAAATAGTGCCACCAAATGGGGATTAAGTGTTCAATATAGAAGCCCACAGGGGACATTACATAGACCAGGAGTCAGGAAGGGTATAGGGAATGCTACTCACCAGGCAGTGTTACAGAGAAAGGGCAATCCCCAACTATTACCATCATACCATCTTGTTCCTTTGGTTCATTTAGTTTATCTGAATAAACTGTGAATAAAGGTCTTATCTATGGTGCTTATTTTCCAAGTGCATAGGGAATATTTCTAGGAGAAAGTTACCGTTTTGTATTTTCTCAGATCAGGGTCCTGAAAATATGATAGTATCCCCAAAAGGCAATTTATAATTTATAAAGGACCGTATAAATGCCAGGTATTGTTGATTCACTGAGGCAAAATTAGGCCAAGGTCACAATATGATGAGTTAACTGTCTTTTCTTCACTATTGATCACTATTTGCACTTAATTCTGAAGGTGATTATTGCTCATCATCTGTGTCACTCCTCGTGTGATTTAAGGCACGCAGCTGTGCCCACAACTCACTAGGCTGACAAACAGGTTAGTTATCTCCTACAGTGTGTCTGTGTTCTTGTAGAACCAGCATAAGGTTCACTCACTTGAGGAACTCTCTTTATCATACTCCGTGTCTTGGGAAGAGAGGACTCAAGATCTATGTCTTACCCTGTCTTACATGGCAGTTAATCTCTCAGGCATTCTTCCAGTAAAAGGCACAGATCCTGCAAAGGGCAGGAACTGTAGGAGGGTGGTGAGGAAGGATGAAACATTAGAGAAGAGTTTTCTGAACCTCAAGTGTACCCAGGGAGCACTGAGTCTGGGTATTAAGACAAGCAAAATGACCAGGAAGCCACACGAAATGCTTTCTCAGTAATATTTTGCCTTCCGTTATGTTTTGGGGAAGAATGAAGTCAGAATTATTTTTAAATAAGAATGATGATAACAACCAAACCATTAAAAGATATGAATTAAATATTCATAAGCACAAGCCCACATCCTTTCCAGGTCATCTTCTGCCTCCTTGTGAGAGAGCTCCCTCCTATGCAGGCAGGAACATCTCTGTGACCTAGAGTCAGTCCCTGGAGATCCTCCCCAGTCCCAGCTGCCATACCCCATCTCTCAATTCAGCCATTTTTGGATGACTCTGAGCACTGTCCCCCATGCTCATATTTCTTCACTATCTAGATTTGCTTTTAGGCCGTTGCCACAAATGCAGACTTACATTGGCTAAACTTGTCATTTCCCTCCAAAGGAGCAAATTTCCACCATTTGTTTTATGTCTTGGAGGAGGGCCAAGCTTGGGATACTGAAAAGAGACCTGGGGTGGATGGGGCTACCCACTGAACAGACTGGGGGAGAGGCAAGGGAATATATTTCCACTAGACAGGAAAGCCACCAAGATCAGACTAACTCCTGTGATCTTGACCCTTCCTGCCACAATTAAAAGGGGTGAAAAATGACTTTCGACTTTTGCTCAGTCTACCATGGAAGAGGATTTCAGACACTACAGTGGATTCCATGCGTGCATGTGAATTAATAAACATACAGAGCCAAAGGCCCTGAAGTATTGTTTAGAATCAGTCTCTTCTTAATAATGATCCAAACACAGGATCAGTGACAACATCTGAAGGCCCAGTGCAAATGGAAATCAAGGTTTCCATTAAAAACTAAGACTCTCACAACTACAAGAGCAGCTCATCTGACCTGGATTGCTAAGCCCTTTCAAGCGAGGCCCTGTGCAACCACACAGGTTGAATACCCACTAAAGTTTGAGACAACTTTCATGGTGTGTCTGGTTTCCTGAAAAGAGTCCATTCACCCTCAAAGGATTAGCCTTCTATGCATAGGGCAAATTTACACTGTCCTGAAATAATTTATCTTTGGCTTCTAAAAGCATGGCTTTGCCTAGGATATAAAACTACTTGGTTCAGACCAGTTCTTTGTTTCCTAGATATACTCTGGGAAGAGTCCTCAAGGCCTGTGTATAGCAGTCCCCATGTTGGAAAGACTTAACACTCTGGAATTATATTGCCTTTGGATAGACAGACCAATGCAAAGGTTTTGTAAATAAATACATGTGTGTATCTGGATATACCATTTTCTTTGTTGCTATGCATTCTATTGCCAAAATTCATTACTCTCTCCTATTACACTCAAAAGTTTAGTCTATTTAAGCAAATTTTTTTTGAAAACTGTTATATTGACGTTTTTAGATAAAGCAAGAGAGGGAGGAAATGATATGATTTTGGCTACAAGATAAAGTTTCAGTGGATAACACAAATTCTTCACATTCTGAAAATCATATGGATCTGGGGTCAGATAGAAAATGGAGGTGGCAGCTGGGGATGTGCCCAGGGACCCTGCAAAACACCTGCCATAACAAGAAAATACACTAAGGAGCTCTAGTCCTAGAGGTGGGAGGAGCTGGGGAAGGAGGGTCCAGGGGAAGCCAGTTAGGAAGCAAGTAAGGTGTTAAGTGGGTGGCCAGGGTAGGCAACTCCCCTCTGCATTCCACTCCAGCCTCCACTCCAGGCCAGCAGGTAATGACAGGGCAGAGAAATATAGTACCTGAAGACAGTCAACCCCACAAGTACATTCAAGTATGGTGTATTAATATTCTCCCAAGGAGCAGGAACAAATATACATATATATTTGGTCCCCGTGTGTGTGTGTGTGTGTGTGTGTGTGTGTGTGTGTGATATATTTATAACATATAAAAGCAGTAGCATATATATAGATGCATATATTTATGGGATCAGAGTCTCTATAGTTCTATACTGGCCATCTGCAGGTAATAAAGGCAAATCTCCCTTATCACACAGACCTATTTGCTCTCTGAGAAGCTGGACACTTCAGAATGAAAGGGACCAATGATGCAAACCCAGCTCAGGCTAGAAGTCCCCTGGAGAGTCGCAGGTGCAAGTCTGAAGAAGGTGGAGTTTGATGTTTACAGGCAATGGTAGGAGAAAAACTAAAAAATGCATCCATTCAAGAAGCATCCAGAAAACAGTCAAAAGAGTTTTCCTTCTTTTTGACTTTTTTGTTTCCTTGGCGTAGGTAGACCATTGCCACCACTCACATCAGGGCAGATACCCCCACTCAGTTTCCTGCTGTCAGGCCAAGCCTTCTGTGCAAACACCTTCAAAGACATCTCAGAAGTCTGCATTACCAGTTTCCTCTGTGTCTGTCAATCCAGTCAGGAGATAGCCAAGATTAACTATCACATACAGCCTTTTCTATGCTGTGTCTGTTAACATTCCACTGCTTAAAACAATTCTCATGGCCATGCTCCAGGTCAGACATGGGAAAGTGGACTCTATCCCACCATAATACACCGCACACTCACATGGCGAAAGAGTGAAGAACCAAGAACAAGTCAGATGTTGAAAGTGCAGCCAAAAGAATGGGAGAACTCCCCACCAGAGACAGTTTCCTCCATATTTTCCTCTCACCGATGGGACATGAGTGCAGCTGAGATCATCCCAGATGGGTGAAAAATCAGGGATCACAGGAAGGGCCCAGGCCACAATGCCCATTGCAGGGGCTGAACGCTGCAGAAGCTATGTGCGGTGAGCTGATAGGAGTGTCTCGGTGGGCTCTGATCCTCAGGCGGCATTCTTTTAGAGACAGTGCCCTGCATTATAGTAAGACCCTTGAACACCAAAAATACCTGCTGTGCTGCTCTTAATATAAACAACAGTGCCAAGGTCACACCTCTGGCATCTGCAGACAGACATCAGATGGAGAGGCAGGATGAGTCTTGGAGCAACCTTAAACCTGGAAGGCTAAGGGAAGGTGTCAGAAGGCAACATGGGCATGAGTGTATGAGGTATGGTTTGTCTACCTATTCCCCTGCCCCGTCTACCAGTGAAGCTGGCGTCTGATGGTCGTCTGGCTGCTGGAGTTGAAGTAGACCTGTGTGACAAAGACTGGGGTGGCAGGTGGACTCTAAGGGAAAGTGAAACATCAGAGGAGAAGCAAGAAGATTGGAGATATGGAGCCTAGAAATCTGCTGGGACCCAACAGCCCTGGGAAGACCGTCCTTTAAGAGCATTTGCAGAGCTCAGAATGAAGAGGAAAGAGGATGTCCCTCCCACCATGAATAAAACCGTATACATGTAGATAGCATGAAAGTAAAGATAAAACTGTCTAGGGAAGACAATTTTCACTTCCTTCACTTCCCAGCGGAGAAGGGGTATTGGCAGGGTATGGACATGGGAATATGCTCAGATACATCAACCGTGTGCATGAAAACGGCTTTATGAAATCCAGTACAATAAAATAACCCAGGAAAGGCCACTTCTGCTCTGTCCTTGGGACTGTCCAATCTGCTCACTTGAATTATTTTAAATTAGATGACCAGTTAATCAGTGTAAGTTCTTTAGTCAAAGAAGTTGGGATAACAGAGCTTCCATGTGTAGATTTAGAGTAGTGAGCTGGGGATTTTGAAAAGAATCTCCCCAATGAGTTGAGTAACCAACTTACATGTACACGGTGCCTTTAAATACTTGGATCAAGCTATGCAGAGTTAAAAGCCAGCTCTGCAGGATGTGACCTTGTGAAACTTCTTGCAAGAAGAGGCTTCAGCACCCCAATGACAAGAAACACCCCACTGCTCCAGTCTTCCTTGCTGTGTTGGTGAGCCAGGTGCAAGGGGCAAAGACTCAGGCCAGCACAGCTGCCCATGAGAGATAAATGAACCTGTGTGTGTATATGTGGGTGGGTAATTATTCTGCACATCTCTTTCAAGGGTCAGTCATAATGTATGTATGATATCCTTCCACCACACCTTTATTCACCACTCCCTTTCCAGCATCAAAGTACAAAAGAATTTTTTTTTCATCTTAGACTTATTTTCACATTAAAAAAGATAAAAAAAAAAGTCAGAAGGAACTATACGTATTATATATGTTCTTTAGAATATATATTTTATATCATTCAGAAACAACATTTGAATCGGGGAAATGGCTGTTTGTAAAGGAAGAACTGAGTTTGAGCCCTAGAATCCATATTTAAAAAGATTCTGGGCATGTGTGAGTTTGTAATTTCAGCACTGAGGAGGAGAAAATAGGCAGGTGCCTGGGGTTTGCTGGCTCACCAGCCTGGCCTACTTGGTGAGCTCTAGGCTGGCGATAGAGACCTTGTCTCGGGAAAAGAAACGAGGTAGGTGTTGCCTGCAGAATGACACCTCAGGTTGTTCTCTGGCCTCCAGGAACACCCATACACATGTACTCACACATACACTTACACACATGTTTACACCCATGCACACATGCAAATGTCTGAAGAGGGAAAAATGAAAATTGTGAGGTTTTGACAGGCAGTCTCTAATGGTAGGCTCTTGTTTTTATCTACTAGGTGCTGTCTTTGGGAGAACAGAGTCTAGGACAGGGTGGAGGATGCTGAGATAGGACTGGTGGGAATCAGGACCTCAGCTGGGTGATTTCCAACAGCACACCTTCCCCAGCTCTAATCTTCCACAACCCTATTCTTGCCAACAATAACTTTTTTTGGATGGATTTTCATTTTATTCTTGAGTAAAGGTTGGATTTTGAATAACAAGACCAGTTGCTCGAGACTCAGAAGGGCCTCACATTTATGCTTTAACTACCCTGTATTCATAACGAAAGTGTGCTTCAGGTGAGCATACTACCCATATTTTATTGCTATGATAATGTACTTGAGATAATCAACTTACAAAGAAAAGAGGATTATTTGGGGGTCACAGTTCATGAACTCTCCATTGCGTTGGGCTCATAGTGAGGCAGCAGATCACAGCAGAAGTGCATGGTGGGTCAAGTCACTTCTCATGATCTGTGGAGCAAAAGGATAAGAAGTAGAAAGGGTAGAGGTCTCAACTCTCCTTCAAGGGGTCACTCTCGGTGACCTAAGGAAAACCAACGAACTTCTTCCTCTCAAAGGCTCCACCACCTCCCAACAGTGCCATCCTGTGGCCCAGACCATTTAGCATGAGGTCCTTAGGGTAACATTCAAGATCTAATCCATAGCAACGAACTGGGGGCAGAGACATCCCAGGGTGACCCATTTTCTATGGTCCTCCCTGTGACATCTTAGGTGAATGTCACTTTAAACCTTGATGACTCAATTGAGGTTTTTGTCTTCTCCACAGGGAGATAGCCCACCAGAGACTTATCAAGTAGTACAGCACCTTTAAGGACTCTGCTTTCCTGTCTAGAAGTATAAAACACAACTGGAATTTTCTCTTTTTCTAGAAACAAAAATCCATAGACTAACTTTATGCTTAGGTATTATATTACACTCAAATTTTCACCTCCAATTGAGTTTTGGACAGAAATACTTAAATTTTCTAAAACAAAATCTGGTTGTTGATAACAAAAAGATCTTTAAAAATTAACCCCATTTTACCTTAGATTCTGTGACAATAGCTTGACAAAGGGCAATAGTCCAACTCTGCAGCCAAATAGGATGATGAACAAATTGCTTTATTCAGGGAGTGATGCTGTGCTTGGATCTATGTCTAAGGAGGAATGTTCTGTTTTGTTTGGACACCATGTGAAGGATACACATCAAAAAGGAAGGCTTTGTTGTAGGCTGCAGTACAGAAGGGCCACAAAGAAGCTGGGTAGAGGAAACAGCTATTCAGAGTCAAAGAGAAAATTACACCATCAAGTAAGAGAAGTGTCTCCTGGAGGCGGCATCCGCTCCGCTTTCTAGTTCATCTCTCACTCTCTTCAGCCTTTTCCAGTGTGGGTTTCACTCACATGTCTTTATGCACACTAAGGAAAACATCCTTGTCTAGATTTGCTGCTATAAAAAATACTGAAGACAGGGTAATTTATAAAGAATAGACGATTATTCAATTTATAGGTCTGGAAGTTAGGAAGGCTAAGAGCATGGTTCTGAAATCTAGTGGGGGGTCTTGAAACATTAACCATGGAGAAGGGCATCCCAACACAGAATAAGTGTGTGAGAACAGGTCTCTCTCTTCTTCTCCTTATAATGCCATTAAGACCATTGTGGACACCACAATCTCATTGTCTCATCTGGCTCTAATTAACTCCCAAAGACCTTATGTCCAAATGCCATTAAGATATGAATCTCAGGATTAAATTTCCAGCACACATTTGGAGACACACTTAAGCCATTGCAACCCCGGACCATGTTCATCTAACCAGCACAGTAGACAATTCTCAACTTCTTCTTACTTGACCTCCTACCAACATCTAACCAATTGATCACTTCTTAAAACACTTGCCTTCAAGGTCAGCAATGGTTTTCTTTCTATCCCAAGGGCCTGTTCTTCTCTGGCTTCTTTGCTGTACTCTAGGACTCACTCTTAGCCTTCCAAAGGCAAGTTCAGCCATTGTCATGGGGGGAAATGTTTATACATCTCTAGTTTCCAAATCCATAGCTCCAATCCTAACCTCTCCCTTGATCCTGGATAGCTGTCAACCTGAAGTCTAATGGGAATCTCAGATTCGGCGTGGCCAAACAGAACTATTGATGGGTTCTCTCATGTCCATCTTTACCCTGTCTTCTCCAATCCTGTGAGAGGGATTAAAAAGGATTTGAGAACCTCCTTCAATCTTTGCAAGTAAAGAACAAACTGAAACAAACAAAAAACCATAATGTAATGTCAGGCTTAATTTTAGGGAATTCTAAAGTGTAGACATTCAAGTAGAGTATGTTAAATGAATTGTGAATGAATGAATGAATGAATGAATGATAGGAAGTAGGAAACTTTAGGTTGTCACCATAGGTCTTCATGGCTCCATTTATCTGGGTTGACATTTACCAACATGTGAATTTTTCATAGGGATTTAAAGCTCTTTCTCTAGCTGGTCAGACTTCTCTCCTGCCATTTGTGTACAGGAAGATGCCTAAACTTTTAGTCCCAGGAAGGTATCAATAAATGGATCCTAAAACTGATATTGATCTAACTTTTCTTTTGTTGTTTTGGTCTAATGTGGCCTAGTTGGGCCTGTACCCAGTCAAGGCCAAGCATGTGCTCCAAGTCCTGATCCTTTGTCTTCCACCTTTGGAGTGTCTGGGACAGCAGGTCTGTGTGTGCTTCCAGCATCTCATTTAGGTGGTTGTGTGGATCAAACCCAGGGCCTCTGATATGTTAGGCCATCCCTCTACCCACTAAGCTATATCCCCAACTAAAATTCTGATACTGTAAAATAAGCTTAAATCAGCCTCTCAGATACCTGTCTCCTCAACGCCAGTTCAAACCACTTCACACTTCACACTTGATTAAGTTGCTCTTCAAGTGACTGAAAAATAACCTTAGACATGAATTTTGCTTCTAATGAATGTGCGGAAAAGGGCAGAGATTTCATATTTCAGCTTCCCATCCCCCATAAAATTGCATGGGAGAAGAAAGATCATACGTCATAACATTGATTTAGGTCATCTCAAAAAGTTTAGGGAAATAAAATGAATAGTATTCGTATAAGTCAGATATATTCTGTTTTGCCCACAAAGTCTTAAATTACCTGAATCATGACATTATCATCCTTTGAAGGACCATCCTTTTAAATGACCCGACATAATTCTTACTATTAAAAATACCAGGGATGATGGACTGGGGAGTAGATCTGAGAAATCAATACTGGGAAGTATGAAGTCACTAAGGCCTGACATCATTTCTTTGCATCTAAATAAAACCTCTCCTTACATGCTGGAGATTCCTTTCTGAGGTACAAGAAAGGGCTGAACCCTGCGTCAAGCTGTATCAACAATACCGCTGAGGAAGTCAGCTGTTCTCTTGGCTTGGCTGACCTGTGGCTAATGGGAGATGTGAACAGGACCGGATATGTTGAAGAGGAAGAAAAGACAAAGGAAAATGGGCTTTTGGTGGCCACCGTGGCCATAGCCATGGAAACCAGCCTGGGTTCCTTATGTTTTTCTGGGTCTTTCCTTTCCCTCTTCTTTCTTTTTTATGACTATAATTTCTTCCTACTCCCAAATTCTCCCTCTCTTGCCACTGGGTTGCAGCCTCTGTCTTTTTGTCTTCCCAAGTCTGAATGGGTGGGTGGGGGGGAAAGGGAGGAAAGACCTCCTCCATGGTACCCCTTTCCCCATGGTCCCTCTTCCGGTCTCCACTCATCAGTACTGGGAGTTCCCTCAAATCTCACATCAGGTCTTCACAGCCCAGATTCCCAGGCCCAGCTCACAGCTTGCTGCTGTACATGGTGGGCCCCACTGAAGGTGAGGTGGGAAGGGGGCCCTCCTCCCATCACCAAATGGGATGGGTGGCAGGTGAGGGAAAAGCCAAAGTGAGGACTCACTGTCCAGGCTGCTGCTGGGGAGTATGATGGAGGGACAAGGATGGGGCAGGAAAAGAAGAATGGCTCCTGAAGATCAAGGTTGCAATTCATTTCTCCATGGGGAGGTCATTAAAACAGCATATGTTTTCTCCTGTAGTCTTATATGCAGAGTATTCTTTAGATGTGCATATGTGTGCATTCAGAATTCCATGCTTACATATGTAGTATAGCATACAGATACATTCACACACATAGGTTTTGTTTTTTAGAACCGAGGATTGAGCTCAGAGCCCTGTACACATTGGGTGATGGCTCTTCTGCACAACTACACCACCATCCCATGTACAGAAATACTACAGATCTGATAAGACTTTGAGGATAGTTCAGTATTAAGTCACCATGTATTTTAACAGACCGAAATATAGGAGACATCTCAAATCCTTTTAAACACTTGTACTACTTTAGTATTTTGCACTTGAAAAGGCAGATACAGATGATTCCCAGGCTCGTGTGTTGGTTAGTTTCCATGATCATCCGTTCTGAGCTGAGGGAACTGCATATGTATGTGCTTCCTCTATTCAGTAAAGGAGACAAAGTCAAAAACAGGAGCATTAGAAAGGAAGCCTGGTAGTGGTCATCGACAAGGGTCGTATGGGCCTATTTGAAAGCTAGAGCCGAATTTTGAAGAGTGCCTGGGAGGCTGCATCATGTGATTCTGTCTGGCCAGCTCCTGTGGTGGGTTGTTGGGACCACAGGCTGCTGTGGTCTGGTCAATTCCCCACCCTCCTGCTCCTTGGGAATTAGCTTACTGCAGTCATGGTCATGACTGTTTGTACTTTGTGTACCAGGGAGGAGCTCTAAGATCACATTGGTTTGCTTTGCTTTCGAATTTTGCTTCAAAACTTGTAGCCACATCCCAGAAACATGGAAGGAGTGACTGGCGTGAGAGAAGTGAAAAGGGAAAAGCCTGGGTCTAGACTTTGCAACAGGGGAGAGAAGGAAGGCCGCCTGAGGCAAGACTGGACTTGCCTCCCCCATTGCATCCTGGCTAGAGAAACCTTAGAAGAGAAGGAAAAGTGTAATCAATAGCTCTGTTCTCTAGGAGCAGAACACATGGATAATCCCACTAATACAGTGTATCTTAGCCTGGTCCCAGAGAGGTCCACAAAGGGCTGCTTTAACTCCTTGTGTGATTTAGAGTGTGCTGTTTCGCCTCTCTGGGTTTCAGTTTCCTCGTGAGTAAAGTGAATGGATGTCCAAGGCAGACATCAGTAGTCACCTACCAAATAACCATTTTGTCTCACCTTTGTTTTAGTGCCCACATATTCATGGAAGGTAGGTTCTGCCTTAAGCCCTGATGGATGAATCTCATGGGTCTGAGCCAAGCACAGTAATTTCTATGTTCTAATGATTGGCTTAGGGGTAAGCATGTGTTATGATTTGTACTGTGCCTCCTTCAACAGACATGTGGCAGTCCTAACCCCAGAACCTCAAAATGTGACCTGATGGGAAATGGGGTCCATACAGAGATAATTGAGTTAAAAATTAGGTCACAGGGTAGGCTCTCACCTCCTGTGCCTGGTGCCTCCACAAAAGGGAAAGTTGAGGCATATAGAGGAAGGATGTGAAGGAACTCAGAGAGAAGGTTGTTCTCTACAAGGAAAAAGGGTGGAAATACATCCTCCCCCACAGTGCTCAGAAGTAACCAACCCTGCCGATACCTGTATGTAGAATTTTCAGCCTCCACACTACAGGACAGTAATTTGTGTTGTTTAACCACCCAGTCTGTGGGTACTTTGTGAAGGCAGCCCTAGGAAATGAATACAGTAGGTTTCATGTGCTCCATGCGCAAATTTGCTTCCTTTTGAAGACAGTCACCTTCCACTCATGCAAAACTTTGGGGCTTGGAGTTCTAACAGCCATTGTATTACCACACCAGGAGCATCTTGGGCCAGAAAGCTTATCCTGATGATAGCAGAACAGAAAGAGCCTGGGATATTAAGAAGACACTAGTGCAGTACCCAGCCAACCATGGACCACCAGCTTCCAGGTTTTGTTTTATGAGAATTACATATCCTTTTTCCGTAACCTATGTAGATATTAAGGAAACAGGTTGTTTATACTTCGGCATAATAGAATGGTAATTGTTCATCCTTATGTGTCCTCAGAACTGATCATCATACCTCTCAGTGAGTCTCTGGAGGGAAAATAGGAGTCATGGGTTATAATAATATGCTTTCTGCATCTGGAGCTCATTTCTCTTCTTGATATGATGGAGAGAGCACATGTAAAATCTCTTCAAGTTAGAATGGCATGTAATTCATTTCTATAGGACTTTTATGAGTGATTTATAGAAGGTACTAAAATATAAGAAATTGAAACTCCCACTCTCCAGTAGAATTTAAAATGTCACTGACCTTAGAAACAAATCACTTCAGACTGAAGACAGGTTTGGAGACTGAATCATTTAATTTCCATACTTGAATTTTGATGAGAGACTGTTGCATTAACTTTTCATGGGGAGACAGGCACAAATGTCTGTTCACCTCAGATACAGCACCGACAACAGATCAAAGGAATGATGCTACCCAAGTCTAGCTTAGTTGAAGAATTAGTTATTGGGATTACTTACTGGAGCATGGATGAGGAGTTACTTAGAGGAGCACAGGCAAACCCAAATAGCTGGGCCACCAAAGCTGTATAGGTAGAGTTCTCCCTTCTGTTGACTTTCTGCTTCCTGTATGCTCTAGGATCTCAGATAGAATGCAGCCTGGGCAGTATTAATATGGGCGGGGGGAGGACACAGGAAGGAGTGGCTGGACTGTTAAATGAGGATCCAAACTTTCCCCTCTGCCTCCTTCTCTGAGGGAATCTTAACCTAGATTTTTGAGGGTCTCTGATTAAGATGGTAATGACTATTATGCTAGGAGGACAGCACTCCACAGCAAAAGGACCCATGCAAAGGACTGTGGAGCCTGAAGCGATTTGGATGTTGCTCTGGCTCTAGACAAGGCAGCACATGGCATGCTTGATGGGCAGCACCCAGGGAAGCTTGAGGAGCTCAGACCTGGGAAGAAGATATCAAGCCAGGCAGAGAAAAGCTGTGTGAGATGTGAAGAGTGAAGAGAAACTACTGGAGGAAAAAATAGCAACTGGGTGTGAACGGGAGGGATGAGGCAATGCAAGAGGCAATGTTTGAAGGAGCGGTATGAGCCCACCAATAAAAAAGAACCTTATACTCCTGTCTTTATATGATTCTGGCTCCATGAAAGGGAAGTGGCAATAAATTACAGGAAACTCTAGGGTTGGACTCAGTATACCTGAAAGGTTGTTCTGATGGTTCACACTGCAGGATCCCTCTGTGGGCACTGTCCTTTAGCTTGCTGTGATCCAGGACCACGAGCTCTACACTAATGCACAAGTACCCCAGGGGAAACATCACCCACCTCCCACACATATCTCCTCATGCTCTGTCCAGGTGCCTAAAACCATTCTACCCCCATCCTTTCCTGTGACTGCTATATACAATTATTCAACTTCTGTGTCTTGATACCTAGTGGATCAGCTATTTGGACCAATCGCTCTGGTGACAACTAAAAACTCTAGATTATGATTTTTAAAATCTCTTCTTAAAAGTATTGAAATATCGAAAAGATAATAATGAAGAATAAGGTAAAAATATAAGTCAAGGAGCTGGAAAGATGAGTCAGTGGTTAAGAGCACTGGCTGCTGTTGCAGAGGACCTGGGTTCGATTTCCAACATCCGCATGGTAGCTAATGACTGTCTATAACTCCAGTTCTAGGGGCTCCAATGCCCTCTTCTGACCCCTATGGGCATTGTATGACATGGTGCACTTATATACATATAGGCAACATACTCATACACACAAAATAATAAAATACTCAAAAAAACTGAAGTCAAAGCTAAACCCCTGAGACTTAAGCAAAAGGATCAAAGTTGCTTTGTTCTGAGGGTATTTGCCAATCCAGGTGAACTTGAACTTCTGATTTGCTCTGCTACTTGGGTATGGAAGACAGACAGGATTCAGCCATGCTGCTGCATGCATCACTGCTTTAACCCCTATCATTCCTGAGCAGTGTTTCACTGTGTACATTTGCTGCAGATAGATTAGACATTCTCAGTTTCATGGACATTTGGATTGTTTCTAGTTTTGGGTGATGAAAAGTCAAGCTTCCATAGACAATAGCTCATGTGAACATAAGTCTTCATTTCACTTGGGTAAATACTTAGCATGACATGGAAAATATACCTTTAACTTTCATTTAAAACAGTTAAAACTGTTTTCCAAGATGGCAGTGCTGTCTTGCACTGACAGTGCGTGAAAGCTCCAGTTGACTCCCACTTAGAAGCACTTCAGTGTTGCATACCAACAGTTATACACTTATATCTTACTAAATTTGCATTCTCCTAATGATGACTCATGAATGATGTTCCATATCTTTCTATGTACTTAGTTGCCACCTGCCAAGTTTCTTTGGTGGTCTACATAAGGCTTTTGTTAATTATTCAATTGTATTGGCTAATTGAGTTTAGAGAATTCTTTATTCTAGATACAAGGGTTTTCTTTTTCTAAAATCGGTTCTATAATTTTGCAAACATTTTCCCTAACTTGTCTTCTCTTTTCATTTTTCCTAACAGTATCTCGCTAAAGATCAGAATCTTTTCATTTAGATGAAGTTCAGTGTATCAATTTATGGGACATGCTTCGTTTCTACTAGATCATATCACTGTACTTTGCTTATAGTCACACCCCCCATTGTTCTCTTTTCCTCTACCCCTCCCACCAGTTCCCGTCCTTCCTCATCATAGATTTGTGCTACTCCTAAAGATGAACTAAAGACTGATGAAATGGCTTAGTGGATAAAAGCATTTACTGCAAGCCTCACAACTTGGGTTTGATCCATGGAACTCACAGCAGAAAGAGATCTGACTCCCAAAAGTTGTCCTCTGACCTCCATGTGGTGAGTATATACCCACACTCTCTCTCACACATAATAAAAATAAAATAAACATTTAAAAGATGAATTAAATGTGTTTTGCCTTATGAATTGTCCATGAGCCTTTGAAGACCAGGAAAGGAATGTTCTGCTTGAAGATGCTGTTTGGGTGTCAAATTGACAAGAGGTAGAACTGTGTTGATTAATCTTTTTTTTTTTGCCAGCTTGAGGGATTTAGGATCACTTAGGAGACACACCTCTGAGAGTTCCTATGAGAGTGTTCACAGAAAGCTCTAACTGAGGAGGTAAAATGCTCCCTAAATGCAGGCAGGACCATTTCATCCACTGGCATCCTTGACTAAAACCAAAGGAGAGAGGGAGCCAGGCTCTAGCATTCATGGGGCATCAAAGTTGAAAACACAAACAGGTGTACAATCATGGCAGAAGGCCTGAATGTAACAAAAAGAAAGTGGATCTAGTGAAGCCTCCAGAACTACTCAGTGTCAATAATAAGGGAGGAAGAGAGGGAATGCCAGAAAGAAGAACCAAGCCACAGAGACCGATGGAAAAAGAACAAACTTATGGTAGCTCGTGGTGAACGGCACCAAGTGGTGCTGAGAAGCAAAAACCTGAAAATGAACATAGGCCTTACTCACACAGGTTACTGCAGCTGGTCCTTACCAGATGACAGGGCAACAGCCTAATGGATCTGGTCTAGTGGAAAGCAAGAAGGGAGCCAGAAGAGAGTGAAGCCAGCTCTGGAGAAGTATGGTTCTGAACGACAGCCAAGAGATGGGGTCGCCGGGGAGGATAGACACAGCCAAAGTTAGAATAATCAATAAATCATCGAAATAATGCCAACGGAAGACTATTGTATACAACACTAAAACCTGAATTAAGTTATGTAAAAGATTTCAAGTGCAGGTATCTAACTGCATTTTTATTTTAACATGTTCTTAAAGAACCCAATCTTTTTTATTAAAGGAAATGCTCCTTTTTGTTCCAATCTGTAAATCAAACATGGATCTGCTCCACGTGGCACCTACATGAAGCACTGGGCTCCACTCAGTCCAAACCCTGGTCTTTTGAGAAGCTAATGGAGAGGTGGCACAGCTGGTATGAAATGTGTGTTTGATCAGAACTTCTTTTTGAACTGTCTTTATTTGACCTAAATTGCAAGGATCCTAAAAGCACAAAAGCACAGAAGGGAGGAAGGACTCACAGCAAGGTTAGTATCAGAATGGCATGCCTAAATTTATTCTGAGGATTCTGCTGCCAGACAGGCAAAAATGAACCCACATTTTCTCTATAGGCATATGCAAGATTATTCACAATAATCAGTTTCTTCAAGAAAAAAAATGCCCAAGATGCTCATGGAAGTTGCCTGTCAGGATACAAGGCCCAGGAACGTTATGTCCCAGGAATTCTCACATGGGGAACAGGGATGCAAGGGGGATAGGGATACAAGGGGCAACATCCTCAGTAATCTGTTCTTCAGCTAGATAGAGTGATATATTTCATGCATTTGTTTCTTAGTTCTCTCAGGAGGCTAAGGAGAAACACTAAAGTGCTATCCAATGAAAGCAAGTGGGAGAGAGGAAGGCAATTTCTCCATGCTCAGGTAGCTTTTCAATGACACTGCAAAGTATAATCTCCAGTAATCCATTCCTTCAAAAAATAACCACTGATCTTATTTTCAACATATTCTCCAGAGAGTGCTTTACATATGTATGCAAAAATTCATGTTCATATTTGCAAAATGGTGTCATAACCCATTGTTATGGTTGGGGTGTGAACCATCCCCTACAGGCTCATGTGCTCCCCAGCTGGTGGTAATGTTGTGGGCAGTGGTGGAATCTTTGGAATGAGTTATCTAGCTTATGGAAGTAGGTCACTTGGGTTGGGCCTTGAAAGTTATGTTTGCTTCTCATTCCAGTCTGTATCCTCTGCTCCTAGTCATTCACGGTGTGAGGAACAATGTCGTGTTCCCACTGCCACAAACAGAGCTGCCCCTTGCCACCAGGCCTTCCCTGATGGATAGACTGAAACAATGAGCCAAAATAAATCCCTCCTCCCATAAGCTGCTTCTGCCAGGTATTTTGTCAAAGCTCCAAGAAAAGTAATTAATACAGCAATCTAAACTATAAAGCTTCTTCTTTTAATGGACATACTAGCTTATCAGAAGAAAGTAAAATAAGCCTCAATGATATATACTTGGATGTCTCCAATTGTTGCATTATTTAAAAGATGAAGCTTCAGGGGCTGGAAAGTTGGCTCAACAGTTAAAAGCACTGGCTGCCCTTGTAGAGGACCCAGGTTTGATTCCTACCATCCACATGGAAGCGAACAACTGTCCCTAATTCTAGTTCCAGGGGATCTGACGCCCTCTTCTGACCTCTGCAGGCATTGCACAACACAGGTGTACTTACATACATGCAGGCAATACACTCATACACACAAAATAAAAATAATGAAATTTTAAAGAAATAAAAATAAAGCTTCAGTTAATTTCTGACAAAATCTTAAACCCTTTCAAAGTTCTCCCACTTGCAAACACAGCATTAGTTTCTTTTCCTCCTCCTCCTCCCCTTCTTCCCTCTCCCCCTCCTCTCCCCTTCTTTTACCTTCACCAAAATTACCTCAGTCTTCTTTCCTTCAGGCCCCACCTCTCCCTGATGACTCATTCCTCAGAAGAAAACAATTCCTCTTGGGATGTCACTCAGCACTAGAGACCTTGGAATTCATGCAGTTAGTACACAGCCCCTTTGCCATCATCTGCTTCACTCACAGACATTAGCTTTTCAAGAGTGAGACATTGGGGGTGGGGAAGGTGCAGGGTCTTAGGCCCCATATAGCAAGTGAGTTGGTGTGGTGGTAACTTTTAAAATATTTTATTTATTATTTTTAGTTTATGTGTATGCTTGTATTGCCTGCATGTGGGTAAGTGCACCCATGTCGTGCAATGCCTGTGGAGGACAGAAGAAGCCTATGGATCCCCTGGAACTGGAGTTATGGACAGTTGTTAGGTGCCATGTGAATGCTGGGATTCAAACCCGGGTTTTCTGCAAGAACAGTCAGTGTTCTTAACCGCTGAGCCATCTCTCCAGCCCCATGATGGTAAGTTTAATTGTCAACTTGACACAACCTAGAACCACCTGGCTAAAAACTCTCAGTGAGGCATTGCCTAGAACAAGTCTATAGAGGATGGTCTTGATGGCTTTAATGGAAGCGGGAAAACCCAGCCCTAAAGTGAGTGGCACTATTCCCAGGTCTGGGGCCCTGGACTGTGTAAGAGCAGAAGAAGCCAGCTGAGCACTAAACATGCTTGCATTTATTTCTCTCTGCACTTGACTGTGGATGTGATGTGACTAGCAGCTTCAAGCTCCTGCCACCGTGACTTCCCCACACTGATGGACTGGAACCTGGAATTACAAAGCTAAAATAAACCCTTAATTCCTTAAGGTGCTTTTTGTCACAGAAACAGAAATGAAACTAGGACAGTTGGCTGTGTAGAAATTGAACTATGGTTGAAAGTTCACAGACACAGCTGGAATACATGGGGCTGGGGAGCAGGGTGTGGTGAGTGGAGAGGTGGGAGCCTGGTGTGTGGCCTTGGCTCTCAGCTCCTGCACAGGTTGTGTGTAACCTTGGGCAACTAATCTCTCTGCCTCTGTTTCCTCATATCCAAAGTAGATAAAGAGTTATGAAGTATAAGTACACTAGTAAGTCCAAAGCACTTAGAACAAGCCTAGCATGTAGTCCACTGAAGTACAATGGTCCTTCCATATCCATAGGGGATTGATTCTAGGACCCTCCAAGATACCAAATCCCAGAGGCTCATGTCCTTCATATAAGATGGCAAGGTATTTGCATACAACCTGTACTTATCCTCCTATATATTTTAAATCATCTCTAGATTATTTATAATATCTGATGCAATGTAAATAGTGTATAAATAGTTATGCTGTTTCATTTAGCAAATAATGGCAATCAAATGTAAGTATATACTTAGTACAGACACAATTCTTTTCCAAAAAATTTGTGTATATGTTCGTGTGCGTGTGTGCATGTGCGTGTGTGTGTGTGTGTGTGTGTGTGTGTGTGTTTTGTGTATATGTTCATGTGCGTGTGTGCATGTGCGTGTGTGTGTGTGTGTGTTTGTGTGTGCATGTAGAGACCAGAAACACCCTCAGGTGTTCTTAGGCACTGTCCACTTTAAAATTTTTCTTTTCAGGGTCTCTTACTAGTCTAGAACTCGCCGAGTAGCCTAGACTAGCTGGTCAGCAAGTCTCAGGGACCTACCTATCTCTACCTCCCCAGTGCTGAGATTATAACAGTTATTATTATAATATTATTTTAAAAAACCCAGCTGTTTTGTTTGTAAATATGATCTCTGAGAGACTGAATTCAAGTTTTCATGTTTTCAAGGCAAGCCTTTTATCCACTGAGCTCTCTCTCCAGCCCTTCTAAATGCTTTTGCTCTGGTGTTGAGTGACTTTATCACTGCAGAACCCATGAATATAGAAGATCAACTGCACATTTTGCCAAGTAAGTGCTGTCCACTGTCAGCTGACCACTCTGACGCAGATACCTCAATTTCTTTTAGACTCATGCTGCTACCACACTGGGCCCACACTAAGGGCTTGCAGTAATCAGGGCCCAATTTTTCCACAGTGAATTCACTGAGGATTTGCTAAATCAGCTCGTCATCCATTTTTGCACCTGCCTCTAACTCAAAGTTTGATTTTGATCAGATGCAATTTCCTAAATACCAATGAAAGCACTTTTATTCTATCATTATAAGAATTAGTACTTCTGGAGATGAATTTAGAATAGATTAGAAATTAGTATAAGAAAGAGTTACTACTAGGGGCTAGCTTCAGTGAGAGAGCCTGCCTCAAAAAAATAAGGTGGATAAGTTGTTGAGGAAGACAACTGAAGACCTTGATCTCTGGCCTCCAATGCGTACACGCATGCATGCATAAGTACTCACACACAAACACAAGAACCAGTTCCTACTGATATAGTAGATTATATACTTTTGGAAATGAGAGGACATGAGCATTATTTATGTGATATTATATAATTTTTATATATTATATATAAATTAATTATATC
>NW_008350459.1:77451-95600 GCF_000622305.1 Nannospalax galili
ATATTATTTAGTTATGTGATATTGTATAATTTTTATATGTGTTTTTAAACTTTTCCAACTTTGTTTGAAAACATATGTGACATGGTTTAACAAATACCACAGTGGGGAAAGAGAATCCCAGGTCAGTGTACCTCGTAGGACAGAGGAACTTTTCAAAGTGAAACCTCACTCTGCAACAGATTTTTACTAGGCTCTTTTCCAAATGAGCCTACTAAATCAGTTTCATTATTTTTTGATGAAGAGAGACTCAACAATAACCACCTTTATTCACCAACAGAAGCATTCTAGAAACATCCCAGTGAGTGCCCGTAAACCATTCTGTGCTGCCTGTGGCCTGCCACAGAGCCGTTACCAGGTGCTCCAGAAGACTGAAAGCATCACAGATGTTCATAAATACACTACTTCAGCTTGCCAATTTCTTCTGGGAATTTCTTTGGGCTGAAGTGACTTCCTCCTTAGTAACCTGAAATATGAGGCAGTTTGACTCACAGAACTAGCTCTGGTTACAGAATTCTAGAGCACAACTGCCATTATGCATGTAAAATGATGAATTTTAGAAGTCAGTCTCCAACACTTCCACAAAAGAAATACCTTGGAGCAAGGCTTAAGTTTTCTTAAATACCTAGTACACAGTCATACCTGAGTGTAAGCTAAAGTTAACATGACTGTATAAGGAAACTAAATGCCATTTCTTCATAATGTAAGAAGAGAAGACACCTCCATCTCCTTTGGGAGGAAGCACTGGGTTTTCCATTAGTCAGGGGATAAAGGGCATGAGCAATGCAGAAAGCACAGTCTTGTGGGCATTGTCATTTTCATAGCTAATCAAGTGACTAAAATAATTAATGAAACAAGTCAGGTGACTATTTCAAGTTTAACTAGGAAAATTTTTCTGAAAGTGTTTGTTCCAAAAATTGCTCTAAAGAAGGTATTTGGGGGAGCTGGGGAGATGGCTTGGTCAGCCAAGTGCTTGCCATGCAAGCATGAGAACCAGCATTCAACCCCCAGAACCCACGTTAAGACAAATAGCCAGGTGGAGTGAAATGTACTTATGACCTCAGCTCTGGGGAGGAGAGGCAGGAGGACCCTGGAGGCTCACTGACCAGCCAGCCCAGCACACTCGGTTCCAGGCCAGTGAGGAAAAAAAATAGGCGAACAACAGTTGAAGAGCAATATCCAAGGCTGTCTGCCAGCCTCCACATATATGCACACACCTGTGCGCCTGAACACACATGAACGTGTACACACGCACACACACACACACACACAAATAAAAAGATATTTGGGGGTACTTTTTCTACTCCTTGCCACAACCAAGATAAAGGGGTGTTCAGTAAGTGGAACTAGATGAACTGTGAGGGACTGGTGAAAGTCAGGGAGGATGATGGCTCAGTTGATAAGGTGCTTATTGTACGTGTACAAGGACCTGTGGTTGGAGCCCCAGAATCCGGATTTTAAAAGCTGGGTATCAAGGATGGAGAGATAGCTCAGTGTGTTTAAGGGTGTTTATTGCTCTTGCTGATGACCTGGGTTCAGTTCCCAGCATCCACATGGTTGTTCACAACAGTCTGTAACCCCAGTTCCAGGGGATCTAACACTCTCTGCTAGCCTCCAGGGGCACTAGGCAGGCAGTGCACATACATACATGCAGGCAAACACTCATATATTTAGAAATAAAGATAAGCAAAATCTTAAAAAGTAATTCAAAAAGATGAAGTCTATGCAATTGGTGCACATTAAAAATGAAATATTACATTGTGCCTTATAAATAAATACACTTACTTGTTAATTAAAAAGAAATTCTGAAAAATTTAGAAAAGAAAATGGTGCAAGTTTGCTTGAGAAGCTTGGCCTAAAAGCAAGGCCATCACCTCTGGCATCAAGCACGTCTCCATTCAAAAATGTCTGCCTGGCTTACTTGGTTTAAGACTGGATAGTCTGGGGCTGGAGAGATGGCTCAGCAGGTAAGAGCACTGGCTGTTCTTTCAGAGAACCGGGTTCAGTCCCCAGTACCCACATGGAGGCTAATAACCATCTGTAACTGCAGTTCTAGGGGATCTGATGCCCTCTTCTGACCTCCATGAATACTGCACTACATGGGTGTACTTACATACATGTAAGCAATATACTCATATACATAAAATAAAAATAATAAAATATTTTTAAAAATTAAAAAAAAAGACTGGGTGGCTTAATCATCCAGCCATATCCAGGGCTTTCAGGGAGGACAGTAAGAAAGAGGCTGGGGACCGGATCCAATAATAAAGGAGGCTTTAGGGGCCAGTGAAAAGGCTTAGTGGGTAAAGGAGCTTGCCACCAAACCTGATGACCTGAATTCAATCCCAGGGACATACATGGTGGAAAGAGAATTGATTCCCCAAAATTATCTTCTGAATTTTACATGTGTACCATGGTGCACGTTTTTACCACACATAAACACACACACTAAATAAATAAATGTAAAAATGTATATGAAAGGAGACTTTAATGATGAGGACTAGAAAGCAAAGCCTTGACCATCATAGAAAACGAGCTTTTCTTTAAGATGTCAACCAATCCCTGTCTACCTTTCTGTTTCTGTTGGTGTTTATTTCTAAAATGAGAGAATTGAATTTCCTGCTTTGGGGAAACATACGGAACAGAGCAACGTCTTTTTGAAGTTTGGTGAGAAGCCTCATTTTAAACATCAGGAGGAATTGTTGAGTATGCATCAGCACATGATGCGTAAGCCACTGTAAATGTGCTTCAGCCATAATGCATTTTGGGAGATACTTTATGGTTGATTTGTTTTCAAAAGTCCCAGAGATGCATACAGAAAACTCAATATGTGATTTTATTGGTTAGCTCCGGGAAGCGGCCAACACACCCACCTGACACAGTGTGCTCAGGAATGTGACTGAAGAGAAAAAAAAAAAACGGTTTCAACCTGCCCAGGTGTCCAAGACTCACAGATAAGAGGGGTGGTGCAGACAGGTGCCACCAGCACAAATCCTAGAATAAGCTGAAGGATGTGAATTGTGAACAGAACTGCTCACTACACAGGGGCCTTATCAATGACAGCGTGCGGATGCACACAGAGCTCTTCGTGGGCCACCACAGTGTCCATGAGTAACCAAGGGCCAGAGCCTCTGTGAAGTGCAGCAGAAGCGGGGATGGGGGGGGGTGCGGTGCACAGAGAGGAAAACGTTCTGCTGGAGAGGGCTGAAGAAGGCCGTCAACACCCTGTCCTTTGATAAGGCTTTGTCAAAGGAGAGTGAAGGCTATTTGCTGGCTTGCTGAGTTCCTCCTTGCTGGACATGGTATTGCAGATGTACCTGTCATCGGGGAGCTAATGAATCACAATAGTCTACCTCTATGAAGCAGCAGGCCTGGGAACTTTATTTTTTCTTCCAGTTGAGGCATTCAAAACATTTCTTGCAGCATGGAACAGTGATGTTTTGAAATCTAGGAAAGCAGCTATTTCTTCAGTTCAGGACCTCACATTGCTACAAAGGATGCTTCCTGTTACCCTC
Source organism: Nannospalax galili (assembly GCF_000622305.1). Lineage (NCBI taxonomy): Eukaryota > Metazoa > Chordata > Mammalia > Rodentia > Spalacidae > Nannospalax > Nannospalax galili. Next base: position 80,964 of record NW_008350459.1, read on the forward strand.
GGTGGGCAGACTGGTTGAAATTTGGGACTTCTGGTTTCATTACCATTCCCTGGAAATGACCTTGCCCTGGTTGTCTTTACTGCTTTGGTAAGCATGACCCCCAGATCAGCAGCTCAACACTAGGAAATGCAGCTTTAACATATGCAGTGGGACAGTTCTCTCCCAGCCATCCCTTGCTTGTTGCTGGAGTCACCAAAGTCTTCTCTTGCCAGCCCAGGTTCCTTCCTCTGCCCCAGGCTGTTTCCACACGGTTGACCCAGGGGCCAGCATGTGGCCATCGGGCTGTGGGAAGCCTAGCAGCCACCCAGTGTTTTCAGATTGTTTCCTAAACTCCATGATTCCTGGCAACTTCAGAAGGCTTCCAGGGACAGGACTTAACAGTGGGGCGGAAGAGGGAGGGGAGGAAAGAGATGTGAAGGTTGCTGACGGGGTGGAAAAGTCTGCCCAGAGGTCCCTGCATCAGTGGGAGGACACCTTCCTTCCCATCCCTCTCCAGCCCCAGTGCTGGGGTCAGCAGTTCATGCATAAGAAATCAGGATTCTCTGGAGCTACTCAGGCTGCCCAAATCCACACTGACAGTCCAGGCCCAACCCCCTCTGTAGGTAGGCGAAGGTCACTGGCTCTCTGTCAGCACGCTTGACAATTGCTCAAAGGAAGTGGGGAATGGCTTTGAATTAATGAGTCACTTGCCTTGATTTCATATTGGTGTTATTCAGACAAATTAGTATGGCTTCCTCTGAGCATGTCATAAAGCTTGTCTCCTATTACACACCTCTTTACCTTGTTTCCATTAGGTTCAAGGATGGAAAGAATCTGGACATGTTAAAGGCAGGTGCCTGCATTCCAGTTACCCACAGGGAGGAAGGAGAGAAACATGGAAATTGTCCAAGGTGGTAAGTACCTGGCTTGATTATCTTCCTTCCTTCCACACCCTATTCCTTTACATTGCCTTCTCTCCAGGGATGGCTGGCCCTGAGGGGCGGGGCATTGGGAACTGTGGTCAGACAACTAACCCTAGGCACTGTAAAAACTGGCACTGTGAAGACTAGAAGTGGGCTCTAGGCTTCCCAAGGGGTTGGCTGTGAACCCGGCAGGGCATGGTAACCAGCACTATGGCTAACAGGACAGACAGACACATGGATAGATATTTGAAAATGCATTCAGTTGATATAGTCTTTGCCACTAATATATGGGGAAAGCTGGGTGGAAGCGGTGGCTGATGGCTAAAGAAGCCTATAAACTATATGTTCACACAAGATGGGGCTGGAAGGCATCATTCATTCAAGAGAAAGGCAAGTTTTCCCTTTATTTCCAGCTTCTGCTGGAAGCTGCTAAGGCTGTCCCTATAGGAAAAAGGTAACTCATGGAGGTGCTGAGGGCTCTGCTTGGAGGCATGAGGCAAAATTAACCTTTGAAACCTCACAATGCTTTTATGATAATCTGAAACAAATTCACTGTTGAAACCGGTGTAGGGAAAAATGGTTGGCTGTATTCACTGGGGTCTCAAAAACTTTAGCCACTCATATATAAATTCTCAGTGAAAGCCAGAGTAGATGGCTATGTGTGCAAAGGATGAATGAGAGCTTTAGAGTTTAGTGCCTACTAATCTCCAATGCATGCTTCCTAGGAGGCTACCCAGAGTACATGCCACCTCACCCTGTGCAGAGAAGCCCAAAGTGCCCCAATCCCAACCCACAAGGATGGGCATTCAGTGACAGGGTGGCCCTTTCACCTGGCTCCATGGGAACCAACCAATGCACCGGGTCTCAGACATAGAACTCCCATCCCAAATGGGACTTCTGGCTCAGCACTGCTCCCCCCTCACCCACCACCAGGCATGGGCAAGATTTGGTAATGCATTCATTACTCTTCTTATTGTTGTGGCCAAATACTTGACAAGAAAGAAGGGTTTGTTTTGGCTCACAGTTTAAGGGTACAGTCCACTGTCGCTGGGAGGTCTTGGTGGTAGGAGCATGATGGTAGGTCACATTGCATGTGTAGTCAGGAAGCAGAGAGTAGACAGGAAGTTGGATAGGGCTATAAAAACTCAAGGCTTACCCCCAGTGACCTACCTCCTCCAGTGAGGGTCCACTTCCTAAATGTCCCACAAGATTCTCAAACAGCACTGAGAGCTGGGGACCAAGTGTTTAAACACATGAGAATATGGAATCACAACAGGGAAGAGAATAAAAATTACAGGTTGCTTCTTCTCAGCAGGTGAAGATTCATGGTAGAGAGGGAGGGCATGTTACCTGGAGAGCCAGGGGTCAAGGTGAGGGTTCATTTCTCCTGACCACTAGTATATGCTCCACCTTTGAGTCACTCTGCTCCTTGTTGCATTGGAAGCACATTCCTTAGGTAGACTAGATTTTACACGTGTGTGTGTGTGTATACATGTGAGTGTATTCATGTGACTTGTATGCATGCATTTACTGTGTATGTATGCCATACTGAAGAGCAAGTTTCCATTAGAGATGCTGGGGTGGGAAGGTTCCGGTTGACCACTGGTGGTGGTGGCCTGCTGTGAAAATCAACCAGAGTTCATAAACACTGAGTTCTGTCAGTAAACAAGGACCCAAGCTGCCAGCCTGACTCTAGGAGCAGACAGACATGTCCAGAAGACTGGGCTGTTGGGAAATGAGGAGGAACTGTAGGCAGATGTCCTTATGTTCATGGGTCTGTGGAGTAATTGATCAAAGTGTACTTGGGTTGAGAACAAAGCGAAGGCTTGGGCCCCTCCCCTAAAAGCAACCTTCAGGTTAGCAATGGGAACTGTGGCAGGGGACCTGTCAAACTGAAAACAGAGGCACATCCTTGGGCAGGCATGTGCACAAGTCAGGAAGGGGTGCTGGTTGCCACTAAGACACCAAGCTTGGTGGAGGCAGGGAGGATAGACTAAAAGATGAGGGAGAAATTAGAGGTTTATGCTGTTCTTTCTTGGGTTTTTTTTTTTTTTTTAGATTTGTCTTATTTTTATTATGTGTATGTATGAGTGTCTGCCATGTATGTGCAGGTACCCATGGAGAGCATTGGATCCACTGAAGCTGGAGTCACAGGCAGTTATGAGCTGCCCAACATGGTTGTTAGGAACTGAACTTGGCTCCTCCGGAAGAGTTGCAAGTACTCTTAACCACTGAACCATCTCTCCAGCCCCTCCCAGTTTGTTTGTTTGTTTGTTTGTTTTAATAAAAAACAAATATAAAATAAAAAATACAGGGTCTAACACTGCCCAGGCTGACCCTGAATTCTGTATGTAGCTGAGGCTGGCCTGGACCTTCTGATCCTCCTGCCTCTATCTCCCAACTCTTAGGGTTACAGGTGCGTACACCTGGTTTACTCAGTGCTGGGAATCAAACCTAGGGCTTCATGCTAGGCAAGCATTCTACCAGCTGAATTCTGTCTCTAATACCACCTGCTTATAGTCTCAAGAAGGACTCAACAAACAACAGACCCAGCATGGGGAGGGGCAACATTCACACAGGCTCCAGCATGGATCAGAGGTCCAAAAGCCCTGTGTTCTCTGCACACCAGTGACCCTCTCTGTTGCCTTAGCTACAACCTGATGTCTCTACCATGGCACTGGAGCACATGCTTAGTCCTGGGCCCCCTGCTCTCCCATTACCTCTTCCCACCATGGTAATCTCTGACCACCACATCCAAGACTCATGAACTCCATGAAGACTGGCCAACCCTCGCCTTTGTTTTGTCTTCTAGGCTACTCTTTCACTGTCCTGCCCTCTGGTGCCCAACAAGGATAACTATCCATAACCTTAGTTCCGGGGGATCTGGTGCCCACTCTGACTTCTGTGGGCAATGCATGCGTGTGGTGCACATTTATATACATTAAGGTAAAACACACACACAAAATAAAAGTAAATAAATAAAAATTTTAAAAAGAGGCTCCAATAATGGGGCCACCCAGTTTGTACTGAAGCCTATAGAACTATTCACTAAACTGTTTTTTCTCTTTGCTAGTTATTTGACTCAGGTATTTTGTTTTAGTAACATGGATTTGTGCACAGTGTGATGAACATACCTAACAGACTGCTATACATTTCAGAATCCCTCAAAAAGTAAGCTTCAAACATTCTGGTCCCAAACATGTCAGGACTTTCAGATGTTAATTAGCTTGATTTAATCACTCCACACTGTATTCAAAAATTCTAACATCACTTTGTGCTCCATAAAAATAGTTATACAACCAGCTAAAACCTACATGTACACATAGTAAGAACATACAACTCTGTAGTGCTTGGTAAAGACCCTACACTAATCTTCTAAGTGCTCGATGCTAATTCATTTAACTCACAAGAAGCCTTTGAGGTTAATACTATCTTTCCATTTTGGTAAATGATAAAGCTGGCACAGAGAGGTACATAATTCACCCCAGGTCACACAGTACCCAGAAAGCAGAGCTGGGATTCAAACATGGAGACCTGTCTGCTCCCTGAATGTTGGCTTTCAATATGATATTGTTTCCTCTGTCTCTCTGGGCTACTGTCTAGTGTCTCTGTTCTCCTGTTCCTAGATATCCAGGTCAATCTAGAAGTCAGTATAATACCAGCACTTCTTTAACCTAGTACAGCAGTGCTGGAAGCTGAGTCCCCTCAATGATTCAGGAAGTCACAAACCTGCAAGGCAATGGCTGTCCTGCTCAAACCTGGGTTCCCTGTCCCTACTCTGCCTTTTCGTTTTGTTTGTTGTTGAATCCCTCCCCCATCCCGTGCCCCTTATCTTTGCTCTCTGGTTGGTGCAGACAAGCCCCAGGTTTTCCTCTATTTAAAAAGTTCTGGATGTGAAGTTGGTAAACAGTTTAGTAAGTGAACACATGTTAAGGAAGTGGAAACAGCTGGCTGGGGCTGTGAGGGCAGCTGCCTGGGTTGTTTTTCATGTGGGGGAGTCACTGGAAAGGTTCCAGTGGTGCCCTGGAGTGTCCCTGTCCCCCTTCCCCTGCCCCCTTTCCTTCCCCATCCTGCTCCTCACTGTGCCAGGATCAGTGAGGAGAGTCATAGGCCTTCCTCCCCAACTCCCTCCTATTTCCAGGGGTTGGGGGAGAAGGCTGTCACCATTACTGTACTGTCAGTTTGAACTCTCCAGGACTCAGCAATAGAAGAAATAAATGCTGTGGATGACAGCTATGCATAGCCCCAGCCCTGGGCAATTGCAGAGGATGTCCAGGACTGAAGAGCCATGGCACAGGATGCCCAGTGAGAGATGATGATCGGTCAGTGGTGAAAGGAGGCAGGGAAGGTGAGAGACCCCAGAAGAGCAGACACCCCAGCCCTTGATGGGGACGACAGTGTGGAACAAAACCAGTGACTCCTGTGTCGTTCCTAATAGCATGATCAGCAAAACCCATACTGCCTCACTGCAGGTACTGGCCTAAGATCTTTAGACAGCGTGCTTACATGTATGTATGATCTATGTATGCATGTATGTATGTATGTTTATATATTGTTGTTGCTGTTACTTTTATCTGTTATGCAGTTGAGGAAATGAAGATACAGAGAGGTTAATTATGTTGTCCAAGGCCACATAGTCAATAAATAACCAAGTAGGAACTCACAGGGAAGCAATCTGCCCAGTTTGAGCTGTAGTTTTAAGAACCTGGTCTTATGCCTGTATTATGGCCATCCAAGGTAGAACACCTGACAAATGGCATGTTTTCTTCTTGTAAGTGTCTCTGTGTGAAACATCTGAGCAATGTTTTGTTGCCGGCCCTTGTAGTTTTCTAACTCTTCCTACTGCTTTGCACACAACCCTGTGGCTGGATACAGACCGCTGTTAGTGAACACGTTTTTCTCCATGGGTGTTTCCTCTGGTGGTCTGCTACCCTGTCTTGGAAAATACTAGACATGTTAGTCACCTATTTGTTTACTGTCTACTTTGCACGAGACCAGGCCAAATACTAAAGAAACAGAAGAGGACATGGTTGGTCTGGTTGAGAAGACAACCAAGTGAAAACAGAGCATGATCACAACTGTGAGATGAAGGGCGTTTCAAGAGTCTCCTCACCTCTGTCAGGGCACAGTGGACGCTGTGAGAGGGAGATGTGGAGAGAGGGAGAGTTCATTTATTATTTAATATTTTAAATTTTATGTTTATGAATGTATTGCCTGCATGTATGTAAGTGTACTTGTGTCTGCAATGCCCATGGAAGTCAGAAGAGGGCATTGGATCCCTTAGAACTGGAGTTATGAACAATTGTTAGCCACCATATGGGTGCTGGGAATCAAGTCTGGGTTCCCTGTAAGAACAGCCAGTGCTCTAAACCACTGAGTCATCTCCTTAGCCTGCTCATTTGGATTCTTGTAAGAACATACTTAATTGTTTATGATTCCTGGCTTGTTGTGCGTGTGTGTGTGTGTGTGTGTGTGTGTGTGTGTGTGTGTGTGTTATGAGGGGATTAATTCTCTCTCTCTCTCTCTCTCTCTCTCTCTCTCTCTCTCTCTCTCTCTCCCTCTCTCCCTCTCTCCCTTTTTCTCTATGTACGTACTGCAGATTGAGGCCTTGAACTCCCTCCATAGCCCAGGCTGGCCTTGAACTTGTAATCATACTATTTCAGCCTTCAGAGTAGCTGGTATTGAAGCCTGTAGCTGGCTCTAGTTTTTCTTCTTGTCTGATCTCAAACCCTGAACATGGCACATGAGAAATATACCAGGTAGCCTTGTGCAGTACTTTCCAACACAGGTTAGTGGAAAACCCCTGCTTCAACCTGGAGTGTCTGTGGAATGCCCTAACCCTGACAGGGCCTATGAAGAGGTAAGTTAAAGAAAGGTCATTAGGGTGACCCTGATCCGATCTGACTGGAGAATCCTTATAGAAATAGGAGATTAGAACAGAGTGAGGAAATGATTTTCTGTTGAACTCAGAGACTGCCTCACCTCACTGATCTGTAATGTAGTAAAGTGCCCTTGTTTTTGAAGCAAGGTCTCACTATGTAGCCCAGGCTGGCCTCAAACTTGCAATTGTCCTGTCTCAGCCTACCAAGTGCTGAGATTTCAGGCATGTACCACCATGCCCAGCACTTAAAGTGTTCTTTGTTGAACCAGTATCTATGTGGAAACTCCTAGCTGAACAAATGGGGGAGGAGTTCTAAGAAAAGTACATCCACATCCCAGTTTCTTGTGTTAAAGAACCCTGTGACCTAATTCACACACCAGAAGCTGTCACCAGGCTGATCTGGCCCCCATGTGACATGTGCTCATACTCAGGCACAAGTTATAACAAAGAAGAGATTGAAAAAAAGGATGCACATGTGCTAAGTGTCTGTCACATCTGGGGTTTCCCTCAGAGAAAGCCTCCAGGTTCCAAAGTCTTCACTGTGCCCACAGGAGGAACTTAATGCCACATTCCAGCAAAATATTTTCTTCCAAAACGATACTGTCCTTGATGTGGAATGCAGATGGATAAATGGACACTAGAACTCTCAACATTTTTCATAGTGTTCTTGAGGCAATCCTTGAGAAAATTTTAAGTAAGCCAACTGCGATGGTTTCTCTCCAGAACAGTAGAAGAGAAAATTACACTCATTTCCCCAATCTAGTATGACTTAGAAGTTGATTATAAGCTATTTCCCCAAATACTCCCCATTTATTTCTAGTAATAAAAAATAAGCAGATGGAACAATACTGCTCATTAGCTAGAAATTCCTTGTAATTATCATGATAATATAATTTATCTTTCAAATGAGGACATATTTTGGACTAAGAATACACTATTAAAAATTATGCCAAGATAGTCAGAATCCTTGTTTGTTCTAAGCAAGCATGCAATTGTTGTACACATGAACAAACATTGTGACCCCAATTACAATTGCCACTGAGGCGCCTTCCAATGCATTGTCTCATCAGCAGTGTTAAATCTTAAAAGTCACAAGTACATTTTATTTTCATCAAAGTCATTTGAATGAAATCAGGATATCACACATGTTCTGTGTTTCCCAATGGGTTGCCATGAGAACACCGTATACTTGGGTACCACATCTGGATGCTGGATGCTCAACAGGACAGCAATGTTGCTGGTTCATGAAGCACTAGGATGTGGTAGAAAGAGTTATAGGCCAAGAGTTGGCAGCTCAAAAGTCTCATTCCAGTTCAGCCACTTCTAGCTGTGTGAATGAAGACCTTTCTTGTAAATTGTAAAATGTAAGGGTAGACCACTCAATCTCTGAGGTCGGTCCCGATTCCTCTAGTATTTCCATAGAGGGGAGGCTAAGAGGCAACAGTGTGGGTGGAGGAAACTCTTCTCAAGTTGCATTTGTATAATTCTTCCTAAGACTGAGGTAAAGAAAAGGGGCAAGGGTAAGATGTGGCTAGAAGGCGCAGGGTCAAAAGTGCTCTGCAGCGCTACCTCATGGATCATCACCAAGTATATGGATCTCAGATTTGGTAGGAATCAACAGAATATAGACAAAATATGAAAGATGGACATTGACCAAAGGGTTGGAATGAATCTTCAATACTGGAATTATTAAATAAAACTAGGCCATTAGGAGTCAAATTAATGGGGTTTTGTTACCAGTGAACAACTTCGTACACATAAAATACACTTTGATCATGTTCACCCACCATTACCCTCTCTCCTCCTGATCCCACTCCTGCTGAATCTCGTCACCACAAGTCTCCTCTTATGTTCATGTCTTTGTTTGTTTTTGTGACTCATTGAGGTTAGTTAGGGTTGCTTACGTGAGCATGGGTGTGGGTTATTAGAACATGGCAACTTACCAGTGGTTACACATTGAAGAGCACGACTCCTCTTCCTACAGCAGCCAGTAACTGCCCATAGCTCCTAAGAGGGGCAGAGCCTCATGAACCCCTCCCACATCCATGATGACCTTGTGCTGGTCTTATGCAGGCAGCCACCACTGCTGTGACTTCGCGAGTGTAACAGTGATGTCATGTCCAGAAGGCGACATTTCACACTCTCCTCCCCGTCCTCTGGCTCTTACATTCTTTCTGCTCTTTTTTCAGAAACAGAAATGAATTCCTCACCAGCTATAACTTAACTGGCAATGTAATTCTACGATTCAATGGTTTACAGAAACCAATTACCCAACAAGATCATCCCCAAAGTTGGAAATTATATTTTTCACTGATTAGAATGACAAAAAATCAAGAATACAATAATAGCTGGTGATTCGGGGCCATCATAGCGTTTGTGTCATGGTAAGAGTAATGGGTAACTGTCATTTTTTAAATAAAATTTTTATTGTGGTACAATTCATTTGCAATGCATCTACCAATGCTAAGTGAATTTTTCATGAGATTTGACTACTATCCAGGAGTCATACCACAATCTTATAAATCATCTTCATCATGCCCCATTCATCATGTTCCCATGTTCACCATGCCCCATTCAGTTAATATCCTCAATCCTCCTGTCCCAGAAGCCATGGTCCATTTTTGGTCACCTTCGGTCGAACCTGTCTTTTCTAGAATTACATATAATATATTATTAGCATCTGGCGTTTGTCAATGTCTCACTGTCATGCCGCTGCATTGGATCAGGTCATTGCTTTGTACTGGTGAGTAGCAGTCTCTTGCATAGTCATATCTCAAGCTCTTACTCACTCACCTGGAGATGGATGTTGGGTTGTATTCAGTCTTTGGGTATTATCAACAAAGCTGCTATGAACAAGTGTGTACAAATCTTTGTATGGATGTAGGCTTCCATTTCTCTTAGGTTTAAAACCTAAGACATGATAGACTGGTTGTTGTCCTAGTTTACTGCCCCACCAGCACTTCTGGTGACAGGAAAGCAGGATCCTGACGTGGTTTTTATGTGAATTCCTCTGATGACTAAAGGTGTTGAATGCCATTTCGTATGGTTATTAGTCATGCATTTCTCTTTTGTGAAATAAAAATTCACTGAATTCTTTGTATAGTCAGGATGATATATATATAATATTTTCTCTCAAATTATGCATGGTTTTTTCATTCTGTTAATATAGTAAAAGAATAAGAAATTTAGTTTTTGATTAGTCCATCACTGATTAACACATTATATACATATATACAAATGTATACACGTGCATATTGTTTAACCATATGGTTTGTGTTCTGTGTGGTCTTCTAAAAGCTTTATTGTTTTACTTTTCACAGTTGATATAGCCACCTGTACTAGCCAGCTTCAACTGTCAACTTCACACAGCCTGGACTCCTCTGAGAAGAAAAGCCTTAATCGAGAGATTGCTTACATTGGATTTCCCTATGGACATGTCCATGGAGGACTGTCTCAATTGTTAATTGCTGTGGGAGGGCCCATGCCACTGTGGGTAGCAGTATGTCCTAAGCAGATGGTCCTGCACTGTATAAGAAGGTTAGCGAAGCATGAGCCTATGAGTGAGTCAGTGAGCAGTGTTCCTCCGTGGTTTCTCCTTCAAATACTTGCTTGACTTCCTGTCCTGATTTCCCTCAGTGATGGATCATAACCTGTAAACTGAAATAAAAGCCCATTCCTCCCCTAAGCTGCCTTTGGTCTAAGTGTTTTACCACAGTAACAGAATGAAACTAGAACACTATCTGGAATTGATTTTTATATATGATATAAGTTGAGGGTCCAAGTTCCTGTTTTGGTCTTTAAGGATATCAAACCAACCTAGAACTGTTTATTAAAATGATCATTATAGATGGGCAAGGTGGTGCATGTCTTTAACCCCAGCACTTGGGAGGCAAAGGCAGTTGGATTCTGGTGAGTTTAAGAGCAGCCTGGTCTATATGACAGGTTCCAGGCCAGTCAGGGAAGGGACCCTCTTTCACAACACACATACAAATTTGCATCTGTGGTGGACTGGGGAGATGGTTCAGTAAAGTGCCTGATGCACAAACATGAGTATCTGAGTTCAGCTACCAGAACCCATGTAAAACAGGCATGGGGCTGGAGAGATGGCTCAGAGGTTGAGGGTGGGTATTGCTCTTGCAGAGTGCCCAAGTTCCATTCTTAGCACATACATCTGGTGGCTTACAACTGCCTGTAACTCCAGCTCTTGGGGATCCAAAGTCTCTGGCCTTCAGGTACACCTACACTCACATGTACATACCCCACAACAAACAACAAGAACAAAAACCAAAAGACCATTCTTTTTTTCCCATTTAATTATAATGTTTGTTTTCTTATCATTGAGATATAAGGGTTCTTGTTTGGTGTTTGTGTTGGTTTTTTTTTTTTTGAGACAGGCTCTCACTATGTCTGGCCTGGGGCTCACTATGTAGACCAGGCTGGCCTCACATTCACAGAGATCATCCTGCCTCATATGCCACATGCCTGGCATTTATTTTCATTTTCTTAATTGTCTTTCAAAACACAGAAGTTTTAAATTTTGATAGAGTCCAATTTATCAGTTTTTCTTTTATGATTTTTGCTTTTCGTGTCTTAATAAATCTTTGCCTAATCTATAAATTACAAAGTGTTTTGCCATGTTTTCCTCAAAAAGGTTTATACTTTTAACTTTACATTTAGTTCTATGCATTTGCTTTTGTATATGTTGTGAAATAAGAGTGAAATTTCAATTTTTTTTTGTTTTTGTTCTTTGGTCAATATAGTTAAGTTTCTAGATCAGATCTAGAAAAGCTGAGCAAAGTATAGAGAGGATGCTGGTATGTCCCATATCCAGCTTTTCCTATTGCTGACATCTTACATAAGTGTGGTGCATATGCCGTGGGTGATAAACCAGTATTGGCACGTTATCGTTGCCTACAGTCTGGATTATTATTATCTTAGTTTTATTTCTGTCCATTTTGGACACTAAGATCCTATGACATTAGCTATAGGATCTCCTTTGTCTCCTCTTGGATATGAGAATTTTTCAAATTCCCCTAATTTTGATGACCTTACAGTTTTTAAAATATATCTTATTTATTATTGAATTTTTGAAGTTTTTATACAACGTAGTGTGATGGTATTTAGATTCCCTCTCCACACCTCCCCTCACTGCCCCCAGCCAATTTAATGTACACACAAACACACACACACACACACACACACACACACACACACACATATGGCCTACAGAGTCTGATTTGTGTCCCCAAATGTCCTTCATTGTAGGTCCATCCACTGGGCCCATGAAGACACTGTAAGACACTGTCTCCCCCCACCTAACAGTCATCATTTGCCAAAAATTCCTTAAGTTGGGTTGGGTTTTCTTACCCACTTCTCCATGTCTGTGCTGGGATTTTGTCTGATTTGAGCTTGCATAGGACTTGTGCATTCTGTCACCATTGCTGTGAGTTCAAATGAGTAAATGACCAGCTATCTGGAAGACTATTTCTTTGTGGACAGTTTTAAAGAGTAGTAATTGGGTATTTTGTGGGCTGCCCATAGATTTGGATTTGTCTGAAGTTTTTGTCATGATGATAATGTCTATTTCTTTGTGGACAGTTTTAAAGAGTAGTAATTGGGCTGCCCATAGATTTGGATTTGTCTGAAGTTTTTGTCATGATGATAATGAGGTCAATGTTGAGGAAGTAAAGATCCCCAGGTTAAAGCCACATTTTTATCTCATTATATTATGGGTGTATTCTATCAATAATGATGGGTGGTACTGATATTGGCTCTGATCACTTCATTGAAATAGTGAATATCAGATTGCCCCACTGTTGTATTCTTTCCTTCCTTCCCACACTGTGTCCTTTGGAAGGCAGTCCCTGGAACGGCTCATACTTCAAGAGTGAGACAGCTCTCCAGACGGACTAGCCTCTACTTAGTTGGAACTCTTTTTCATAGGAGATTAACTATTTAGTTCTTTGTTTATATTATCATGGACTCATGAACATTTATTGTATGCTTTAGGTTATGGTCCAGTACTACCTGACTTATTTTGCTGCTTACATCATTCCTGTGATGGCCATTGGGAGCTCTTTTGTTGATTCCTGTGCCCCATCCAGAGAAGGAGGCCACTCCCACATGTCCCTTCACATGCCTTGCTCATACCCCATCAATGAGCAGTCACGATTTTCTCATTTTCCTCATGTGAACTTCCAGCACTGTTTTGGAAAAGACTGCCGCCTTCTCCATCGACACCTAAAAAGCAGTTGACCACAGGTGTGGTCCTGTCCTTCTCAGCCATCAATGCTGCTTTATCCTTGGTTTGGAAAAGAGAAGTGACCAGCTGCATGCCAGAAGATCTTTCCATCGTTGCATGCACCCCTACCAAGAGGTCTTTGTATAACATCATTTCTGCCTCTTCCTGGTCATAGACTCAGTGGCCTCAGTGCCCTCTGCAACTGGAGTGGCTGAGTTTTGGGTATGATGTCTTAGAATAAGAACACAAACAGAAGGTCGATTCCAGATATTTAGTGGACCCTTGATAGAGATGTTCTCCTAATAGCCAGTCCTTCAGGCCTGAGCTTCTGTGATAGGAAGCACAAATACCCCAAAAATGCCCCCTCCAAAAGCCAGTAGTAAGCAGACCATTTTTACTCCTACATACCACTTTGTAGGTCTTTTACTCAACCTTTTAGGGAAATAGCATCATATCATGGCTGTTGATTTAGAGTATATGTGCAGTCCTAGAGGTAAGTGCTTTGTTCTTTCAGTGTCATCTCCCAGACTCTGATCCATCATTATATTAGACCAGCAGCTTCTGGGTGGTGCATTGCATAATGGGACCAGTGGATGTTATGATTGTGCATTCACTACCACATACCAAAGCATGTCCTTTGATCCCAAGAGATATTATTATGTGAGATCCTGAGGAGTGCCAGCCTTCAGATAGTGTTACTAGCAGAAACACTGTGGGTAGGTAACTAAGTCCACACACAGAATATCGATACAAGTTGAGTTGTTGTCCCTTGAAGGGTAATATAGTACTGGAGACTCCATAAGGGATCTCTTTTGGATTGGTTGGACACTGAGCAGCACGCTAGCTGGATTATCATTATGAGTGTAGCCTGCGTAGACATGCTAATTTCCATCCTCCCACCAAGCCTACTATGTTCATGCATGCATTTGCCAACACCGTAGTAGGCAATTTCAGGGCCTGGCTGTCATCAGTACCTAATTCGTTGTTAGTGCCTTTTCTATGAGAGGAAGCTCACTCCCACAGTTCCATTTACACACCTCTCTCAGGATACTCTTGTTCTCAGTTTTCTAATGTTTCTCTTGACTTTAGACCAACCATCAGAGTCATTTGCTGCTGTACAAGTGTCCATTTATCATATTTTGGGTCACTTGTCTTTTCACACAAATTGAAGACCAAGCTAGCTTCCGTCCCCAAAGACTTACCAATTACGAAGACTCCCCTTACTTTCCCTATAACGTGCTGCAACAACCTGTGTCTGAATAAACACTGGAGTTCTCTTCCTCTGTTATCTGGTCATAAAGACCTCTCCCGACACACTCACGTATGTTCAGTGAGAGAGAGGCACATGTGTAATAACAGTGGGTGATTTGGAGTTCTGGACCATCTCTTAGTATAGTCTTAGTCTTGCTATTTGAAGTTTTGAAGGCACTACTCCAGCCTACAATAAATTTCTGTTGAGTCCACTCAGTCTCTGAGTATATAAGTCTGATTTCAATTTTTTTGTTGTTTCCTTAAGTAATTTGTTGAGAATTTCATACATGCATATAAGGTGTTTTGATCAAATCCATGCCCACTCCCTCCCCTCCAACATTCCCCCCTCTGAAGAGGTAACT
>NW_008350459.1:95999-97967 GCF_000622305.1 Nannospalax galili
TATTTTGATAGCTGTGGGAGTACTTAGAATCAGTGTCAGTTCCCTCTCAAAGGCTTCTAGATAGGGGGAGAAAACAAATTTTTGTGTCATTTTAGAGCAATAGCTGATTGTCTCCCTTAGCTACAGGTGGGAACTACAGTATTGAAGAACAAGATTTGAAGTCTTATATCTGAGCAGCACTTTCTGGTTAGGAACAAAATCATCAATGAGAAATAGCTGTGTAAATAACTTTTTATATAGACTTAGGCCTAATGTCTGGGAAGTGTAATTCCTTGAACTCTTAAAGAAATACACTGATGACTTTATTCTTTGGTTATACTTTCCTTTTGGGTGTCTAAGACCACACAATTGGCTCAAATAAATCAATTTATTTTACACTTAAAGTCATTTGAGGATCTGTTCCTCAGAGGTCACATGGGCTTGGGAGAGTTCCTGATTCCTTTCTTTTACCAGTTCCATCTATGTGAAGATAGGTCAAAGTCCTGCTCGACCATGTCTGGCTTCACTTGGAAGCATGGAGGAGATCATACCTTTGAGTTCACCCTCTTCTTTGTAGATGGGACACTGCTTCAGTTTCAGCTTGTGGGGTCTCCATGTCCTCCTTGAACAGGAGGACACGTGAGTCACCACAGTTACTGGACATTTTGAGAGATTTTCCATAATCCCCTGGTGTGCAAGGGGCAATAACTGTCCTATAAGTCCCTCTGACCACATTAGTATAGGCCTCACACTATGGCTGTTGAACATCCAATAAGGTTAGTTCCACCAATCTGGTAGTTTTAATTATCATGTGCTATGTAAATGAAGATTGGGTAAAAAAACAAATATTCTCAGATAAACCTTGAGTAGATATATATTTTGTTTCTCCAACTTGTTGCCTAAAATATGACCTTAGGAATTTTAAGATTATGTGTATATTATTTTTCTTAGCCTTTATATACCATAACAAACCTAAACAGACCTTCATCACTTGCTTAGGCTTTTTGAATTTTTCTGTCTATTTTGTGGAAAATCTCCATTCCCATATCCTTTTAACATCTTTTACATTCTCATTTTCTTTTTTTTTTTAAATAATTGTGAGACATAATAGCATTAACAAGTAAATTTTCCTTCTGTTGTGATACTTCTTTTCCTGGGGATGCTAAGCAATGCTGATGCCCTTTCAAGGTTCTAGTGTCAAGCCAATGTTTGATTAAAGTTTTACTGGGGAACGAATGAATTTATCAAGCTTACTGAAATAACTGAAGGGTTACTGAGCTGTATGTATGACCTGAGGGTATATACACTGGAAAGCCTTTACCCAGCATGGGTCATGCCTTCTCTTCCTAGCCTTCCCAAGATTGTATACTTTAGCTCTTCCCAAATCCAGGAGGCCATGTATGATTAGGAACAAATTACATACAGTTGGCTGGGAAGAGTGGCTGGATACTCCAATGAGGGTCCAATGATCCTGCTTGGCTCTCCTTTAATGAATGAGCACAACTGCAAACAAGCCCAATTGTGACAATGTTTAGCGATCAGGGTCAGCTAAAGTTGTGATGAAGGTAGTTATTTCATGCAGAAGGGACTGCTGTACAGCATCATCTTTATGCACTCACTTAAAGGATTTGGTGCTAGGATCTACAAATGAGGGAGAACATGCATCTTGTTTTTCTGTCTGTGTTACTTCACTTAGTATAATAGTTTCTAGCTCCATTCATTTACCTGCAAATTTGAGTATTTCATCTTTCCTTACTGCTGAGTAGAACTCCATTGTGTAAATGCATCACATTTTTGTTAACCACTCATCAGTTGAGGGGCACTTAGGTTGTTTCCAACTCTTAGCTATTGTGAAAAGAGCAGCACAAATATGATTGTACAAGTGTCTCTACAATAGGATGAGACCTTTGGATATATACCAAGGAGTGGTATAACTGGGTCGTATGGTAGGTTCATTTTTAGTTTTTTAAGAGTTCTCCACACTGCTTT
>NW_008350459.1:98753-100910 GCF_000622305.1 Nannospalax galili
TTTGGCTATCCAGGGTCTTTTGTGCTTCCATATGAATTTAAGGATTTTTTTTCTAATTCTACAAAGTACGTCATGGGGATTTTGATTGGGATTGCATTGAATCTACATATTGCTTTTGGTAGGATGGTCATTTTCATTTTCACAATATTAATTCTTCCAATCCATGAGCATGGGAGGTCCTTCCATCTCCTGGTGTCTTCCTCAATCACTTTCTTTAACAATTTAAAATTTCATTGTAGAGATCTTTGGTGTCTTGCTCATATTTATTCCAAGATTTTTTGGAGCGGGGCAGCAATTGTGAATGGGAGCATTTTCCTGTATTCTTCCTCCAGTTGCTCGTTATTGGTATATAGAAAGGCTACTCATTTTTGTAGATTGATTTTTATAACCTGCCACTATACTGAAAGTGTTGATGAGTTCTAGGAGTTTTCTGATAGACCTTTTGGATTTTCTTAGGAATGGTATCATATCATCTGCTAAAAGTGATAGTTTGGCCTTTTCTTTTCCAATTAGTACTCCTTTAATTGCCTTCTCCTGTCTTATTGCCCCAGCAAGAGTTTCAAGCACTATGTTGAAAAGGAATGGAGATAGTGGACATCCTTGTCTGGTTCCTGATTTTAATGGGAATGCTTTCAGTTTTTCTCCAGGCTGTATGATGTTGGCTGTGGTATACTGCCTTTATTATGTTGAGATATGTCCTCTGTATCTCCTGTCTAATTTTCTCTTGGACTTTGAACATAAATGTATGCTGAATTTTGTCAAAATCCTTTTCTGCATCTATTGAGATGATGATGTGCTTTTTCTCTTTAAGTCCATTTATATGATTAATGACGTTTATTGACTTGTGTATATTGAACCATCCCTGCATCTCTGGGATAAAGCCTATTTGATTATGGTGATCATGGTGATCTTTTTGAAGTGTGTCCGTATATGGTTTGGAAGTATTTTGTTGAGAATTTTTGCATTTATATTTATTAAGGATATGGGTCTACAGTTTTCTTTTTTGGTTGTGTCTTTACCTGGTTTTGGTATTAGACTGATGCTGGCTTCATAGAAGGAATTTGGAAGTTCTCCCACCATTTCTATTTTTTGAATAAATTAATTAGTATTGGATGCAGATCTTCTTTAAATGTCTGATAGAATTCTGCTGTAAATCCATCTGGTCCTGGGCTTTTTTTAGTCGGGAAGTTTTGTATTACTGTTTCAATTTCTTTTTGTAATATGTGTCTGTTTAACCTGCTAATCTCTTCTTGGTTTAGTTTTGGTGATTCCAATGCTTTTAGGTACCTGTCCATTTCTTTTAGGTTTTCAAATTTAGAAACATATAGGTTTTTATATTATTCCCTTATAATATTCTGGATCTCTTTGGTGCCTGTTGTGATGTTTTCTGTGATGACTCCCCTTTTATCCCTGATTTTGTTGATTTGGATTTGTTCTTTCTTTCTTTTGGTTAAGTGTGCTATCTTGTTTAGCTTTTCAAAGAACCAACTCTTAGATTCATTGATTCTTTGTATTGTTTTCTTTGTTTCCAATTCATTAATTTCTGCTCTGATTTTTGTCATTTCTTCTCTTCTGCTGGGTTTGGGTTTCATTTGTTCTTGCCTTTCCAGTGCCTTGAGTTTCAGTGTTAGGTCATTTATTTGGGCTTTTTCTAATTTTTTAATGTAGGCACTTAGAGCTGTAAATTTCTCTCTTAGGATTGCTTACAAAGTGTCCCAGAGGTTGTCTTGTGTTGTATTGTCCATTTTGTTGAATTCCAGGAATTCTTTTATTTCTTTCTTAGTTTTTCCTTTGACCCACTCAGGAGTGTGTTATTCAGTCCCCATGAGTTTGTGTAGTGACTAGGGCTTTGTCCGGTGTTGATTTTGAGCTTTATTGCATTGTAGTCTGATAGAATGCATGGAGTTATTTCAGTTTTTTTGTATTTGTTGAAGTTTGTTTTGTGACCTAGTATGTGATCAATTTTTGAAAAAGTTCCATGTGGTGCTGAGTAGTAAGTGTATTCTTTGGTGTTTGGGTGGAATAATCAAAAGATGTCTGTTAGGTCCATTTGATGTAAGGTATTGTAAAATTCAGATGTCTCTCTGTTATTTACCTGTCCTGTTTACCTATCTAATGGAGACAATGTGGTATTGACCCCCCCTACTATAAAGGAGT
>NW_008350459.1:100979-112427 GCF_000622305.1 Nannospalax galili
CATCTTCTTGGTTAACTGTTCCTTTGATCAGAATGAAGTGATCCTCTGTAGCTCTTCTGATTAGTTATACTTTGAAATTTATTTTGTCAGATATTAGAATTGCAACCCCCTGTTTGTGTCTTAGTGCTATTTGCTTAGAATAACCTTTTCCATCCTTTTACCTTAAAGTAGTGCCTGTCCTTGAAGGTGAGATGGGTTTCTTGCAGACAGCAAAGGGATGGATTTTGTTTCTTAATCCAGTCACTTAGCCTGTGTCTTTTGACTGGGGAGTTCAGTCCATTGATATTTAAGGTTATTATTGAAAGATGTGTATTGGTTGCCATCATTTTGATTGTTTGTGTTCTCTGTCTAGTTTTGTGTTTCCTCGATTATACCTTTATTTATTTTCTTTCATTGCCCCTGGGGTATAGTTGTTTCTCTCTCTGCTCTCTGTATTGTTTCAAGTATTCTTTGAAGGACTGGTTTTGTGGAGATGTATTCTTTCTGGCTATTCATGTCATAGAAGATTTTTCTTTCCCCCTCAACTATAATAGATATTTTTGCTGGGTAAAGTATTCTGGGATGGCATCTATTGTCATGTAGAACTGGAAATACCTTGGTCCAAGCTCTTCAGGCTTTCATAGTTTGTGTTGATTAGTCAGCTGTAATTCTGATGGGCTTTCCTTTATATGTGAATTGTTGTTTTTCTTTGGCTGCTTTCAGTATTCTCTCTTTGTTCTGTACATTTAGTGTTTTTACTATGATATATCATGGGGAGTTTCTTTTCTGATCCTGTCTATTTGGTGTTCTATGTGCTTCCTGTATTTGTATGGGGACAAATTCTTCTTCCTCTATTCCTAGTATCCATAGATTTGGTCTTTTCACGGTGTCCCACATCTCTTGCATGTTCCATTCCTGTGTTTTTTTAAATTTTCCATACTCTTTACTTGAGTGGTCCAATTCTTCAACTTTATCCTCCAGTGTTGATATTGTTTTCCATTTCATTCATTCTAGAGTTGAGGCTTTCCCCTGTTGTTTCAGTTTGGCATATTGAGTTTTGCACTTCCTTCTTCATTTCTGCCTGAGTTTTCTTCAATGTTTCTATCTCTTTTGTGAATTAATTCAGAAGTTTATCCCTATCTTCTCTTAGCTCTTTGATTTGTTTGTTTGTGTGTTCTTTAAATTTATTGAATTCCTTGATTGTGTTTGTGATTCTTTTTTAAATTCAGTGTCCTGGGTTATCTCTAGGGGGTTCTCCTTGTAGAGCTCTTCTACAGGATTGGTGGGCTTTGCTGGGGACATAGTGTTTTGGTTTTCCATTTTATTATTCTTTCATTGTGATTTTAGTATATGAATTTCTTTTGTTGTTTATGAGTCTGATATGAGAATTAAGCTGAAGTCTGCTTCTGTTTGTATTATTTGGGTATCGAGGTGCCTAGATCCTTTCTTTATTGGTTATGTAAACCTGGTTGGTACAGGGTTGAGGTCCCCTCAGGGTTAATTTGGAGGGAACTGATGGCTTCATATCAGCTATTCAGGAGTACCCACAGAAGCCCAATTCAGGTTCCAGTCAGGTATACTCAGGCTTCCTTCACCATATGGAGGCAGGATCCAGGTGCTCTCAGGCAGTCCCTGTATACTCAGCCCCTATGCCAGAGGGAGGCCAGAGAGAGGCCAGAACTCTCTAATGGTCTGCTGAGATCAGAGCTGTTACACCAATGGAGGTTGAAACCCACCTTCTCATGCTGTCTGCTAGGATCTTAGCCTTAGCCTACCAAAGCCAGATCTGTCCTGGGGCCTTGAGAGGGGCCTCACAAAATCCCAGGTAGGGGAATGGATATGACACAATTAGAGGAAGCTCACCACCACATGAAGGCAGGATCGGAGAGCTCTCAGGCAGTCCCCTATGTTCTCAGCCCTCTGCTAGAGGGAGGCCAGAGGGAGGCCAGAACTTGGCACTCTCTGGCAGTCTCCTGATTTCAATTTTTAAATTTTTTATGTGTATAAGTGTTTTGCCTGCATGTAAATGCACCACATGCATGCAGTGCCTGCAGAGGCCAGCAGAAGGAGGGGAATTCCCTGGAACTGGAGTTACAGACAATTGTGAGCTTCCATGTGGGTGCTAGTAACTGAACCCAGATCCTCTGTAAGAACAGAAAGTGCTCTTAACCACAGAGCCAATTCTCTAGCCAAGTTGGTAGATCTGAAAGGATCATGATAGATAGCTCTAAGCACATGATCATCTAATGCCTTATGGTCAAATGTTTCATCACTATCTCGTGCAAGAGATGGTTCCAATTTCTATGGACTATTCTCTAGTACAAAGCATGGTCTTGATCCAAACTGGATCCACATTAAGATTTTCCTATTCTGTTCTGCTTTGACCTTTTAATAGTGGCTTTTCCCACCTGGATGCCTCTAATATAGTGTCTGGAAGATCAAATGGCTCAAGTGGCTGGGATGGTTGTACATCTCTATAGATTTCTGCACAGACATTCTCTTTCTTGACCTGATTCAAATCTTGCCACTTTCATAGCATTTAATAAATAGGTCAGAAAGCATTCTCCAGTATGCTGGTTCTACAAAGAGAAGAAACCCACCAACATCAGTGCTGTCTACAGAGTGCTGAGAAGGAAGAGCTGCAATCATTTGTCCTTTAGTTTGATGAGATGTTCTAGACAGCTCACTGATGTGGCAGGTTCCCGATTCTTCAGAGTCTATGTCCCATTTTCTGGCACATATTTAAAGCCTCTGATGGGCTAGCAAGTTCTTCCTACAGAGGTAACATGACTAACATAATGTCATTGTCTGATAATGTTATCCTGTGATGAACCAGTGTGATATGCTCCAGTGTTTCATAATACATCCCTGTAAGTATAATATCAATATCAGGTGTATTTACACAGCCCTGGGGCAACACTCCAAAAATATCCACCACTGCACTCAATAAATAAGGTCTATTTCTGGACCTTCTGTCTAACAGGGGTGAAAACAAAAGCACTCACCAGATCAATGGCTATGACCTTGGGCTGAAGACTGGGGGAATCTGTTCTAGCAATACCCCACTGCTAGCCCCATAGCTGCAACTGGGGCATGGAGAGAGGGAGCATGGTGCAAGGTGAGCCTGGAGATATAGGACAGTGTCAGGTTGTGAACAGACCTAACAGGCTCACTGTGGGATCCTACTTCATAAGAAGCACAGACAGAAGCCCTTCCAGGTTCCTGCCCACTCACTAGCCTCAAACAGAAAGCAGTGCTTTTGAACATTTCAAGAGCTTCCATGCATATGAACAGGCTCACTAGAAAGAGTGGGCAGTGATGCCCACAGCCTACCTTCAAGACCAGAACCCATATTCTCATGGCTGGAAGTAGTGGCTGCTGAAACCACCCAGCTGTGTCCTAACCACCATTATTCATGGAACAAAGTGTACTTTTAACGCTCTTTTGTACTCTCTGTTCTTCCTCAGGAATAGCTCCTCCATTTCCTGTGCCTCAAGAAACTCCATGAACCTTGTAAGAGTTCGTGGGTATCCTCTTACCCCAGACAGGATTAGCTGCTCTCTTCTGTTTCCAGAACATTTTCCTCATAGTGTATGCTTATGAATGGGAGAGATTCTGTGCTTCATCTCAAGGCTGCAGCTCCCTGGGCCGCCCTACTACACTCAATATTTTTTGATGCCCAGGCATGCCTTATTGATCTTGCCACCAGAGGTTTGTAGAGAGCTAACACGGGTAGACACAGTCAAGGAACGATCATTGAATCAAATGATTCCTCTAATGGAATCTGGTATTAGTGTAAAGAGAAAAACACCCAGGCTGACATGCACACGTGTATTCTCTCATAAAGCACGTGTTTGTAGCCACACTACAGTAGGTACAAAGATTCCTGTGTGTGACATTCATCACGCTGAATTTGTAAAGTAAAGCTGTCATGAGTCCAAGCCTTTTTTGTTTTTCTTTGCATCTGAATTGGAACCACTTAACCAGCAACGCACCTGATCTTACAAAGTTACAAAGTGTGTGTGTGTGTGTGTGTGTGTGTGGTCACAGGTCACCTTAAGGAGTCAGCTTTTTCCTATGAGTTCTGGGGATCAGACTCAGATTGTCAGGCTTGTGCCACACACACTTTTACTCACGAAGCGAAGTCGGAGGGAGGTAGTTTGTGTTTGGAGACTTTCAGGACTCTGGAACTCTGATTCCTTCATTTTTTATGTCTTCAAAGCATGAACCTCAGAATAATGAAAGCGACTCAATACTGTGGAGAGCAAAGATATTTTTGTTTAAATAGTTTTAAAATTACAACTGGGTTTTCATTTTGGTACATGCTGTACTCCTTTTAAATTTTCATTGGGGCTTAAATTGCATACTCCTATGAAAAACTGAGTTCAGTGTGTGTTTGCACCTTTCCAGGTACAAATATTCATGGAAGGACTCCCAGAAAAGTTCAAGTCCATTTTTTTATTTAAAACTGAATCACAGATTGACACGTATCCATCTTTTGTGTGCTCTATTAGTTAGACCTAATTTCTGCTGACTTTAAGATCCCAGGTCATGATGGTCTCTGCCTGACAACAGGCTATAGAGTGCTCATGTCTCTCAAGAAAAGCCCGAGTAGGTCATCTGAGCCCAGATGCCTCGATTTTCTGCTCAGCCACCCTGGAAGTCTGGTCCCCACTCTTATAGTCCATGGTGGAGCAGAGCCAGGCCAGCATGTCTACCTTACATGTCACATGAATAATGGGGAGAAAACAGGGCCCACCTCCTCTGCAGCCCCTATCCAGCCCCATCCTGGAGCATGTGGGCATCCTTTCTTTCACATCCCATGACCCAGAATGTAAGTTTCTGGCTACACATATGAGACTGGGAAATACAGCATATTTTAGGATAATTGTATGCCCAGCTGGGTTTGGGCAGTCCCACTATTGAAGAAAAGGGAGAGAATATGCACTGAGCATCCCTGATGCTTGTTACATGTACACACAGCAGAGAAAAGAACACAATGCTCAGATGACATTTTCCAAAACAGCGACTTGGAGGATTCCAGGTTTGGACACTTTGTTTTCTTCTCTGCTTCCACTTGCCCAAGTGGAAGTCTCCCACTTCCGTTTCCTGTTTTCCATTTCTTGTTTTCTTACCCAGGCCACGTGTTCAACTTAGCTTGGCCAGGGCCTATTGCTGGCTTTACTTTTTCAGGAATGTATCTAATCTGTCCTATATGAGCTCAGCACTAAGCTTTGTCAATGATAACTAATTTATAATCACTAACCTTTTCTTGCTTTTTTGCATTTTGCTTGCTAAAGTTAAAATTCTGGTTTTCTGATGGTGTGGTAAGTTGAGAGAAACAATTAAGGACAAGAAGTGGAAGTAGGAAAATGAAGTTAAAATTTAAATGGTTTTCTTGGAGTTACGTCAACTATTTGGGATTTTTCCATCACTCCCCTTCAAACTTGGAATTTTTGTCACTTTCATGAACCACCTCAATGCAAAAGATTTTTGAGGAGGATGGTTATAATTATAACATTGTTGGTGATTATGCAAGAGATTCAAAAGAAATGTATGAACAATGCATGGGTAGCCTGCGATCACATGAAGTACTACTGGACATGGATTTAGTCAAAATAAACTAGGTTGTGCTGCAGTAACAAATATGCTCTGAGATCTTAACTATTTAACACTGTTGACATTCCTTTCCTGCCTCTCCATCTACAATAGGTCTGGCAGCTAGTCTCTATCATGCCTAACAGCCATGAAGGTGAGGGAAGCCTAAATAGGGTTGGAAAAACAATGCAGGCCTAAAATTTTTTAAGAAAACAGGGCAGGAAAGAAAAAAAAACATTAAAGATGCAAAAGAAAAATGCTAAACTTGTTTACTTGGTAAATACACTGCTGGGCATGTACATCCAGAACGGCAGTGGTTTATTAGGAAGGATTATACATTGGTTAAATACTTGTGACAGATATTTCTCAAAAGTAGCCATCATTAGGAAATATCTTTGAGAGTTTATAAGTAATCAGAATATGCAATATTATAAGATTAGACAACATTACCTGTTGGCATGATCAGTGTCCTCAGAGCTATATATCCAGCGGATTAAATCACTGACCCACTTTAACTCCCACAGAGCTCTGAAGGTCACTGGAGCACAAGGCACCTCCCCCTACCCCCACACTCAAAATCAGGACTTTGAGAATCCCATTCCTTAGGTGAGTACTTATGTAGGGGAACATAATTATGAGCCAGCCAGCACTTCCTGGGTTGGCCAGTGAAGTTCCAATTTGGACTGATGATAGAAATCTGAGAGAGCTAGAGATTTATTATGAACAAATAACACACACTAACTCATACATGCCCACGCACATAGGAATAAAATATTAGAGGGCTGCAATCCCTCTCCAGGGTTAGGAACCCAGAACCGGTGTAGGACACGGCTCCAAAGCACATCTCGGCCATGGTGATGGAGCATCCTCAGTACAGATTGGCAGAAGCCAGACACCATTCCTGACCCTGAAGTGAACCACAGAAGTCAGAAAATAGTTTGACTCTTTCTCGTTTCCCAGTCAGGACTATCCTTGTGTTATAGAAGAGAGCAATGTGACTTTGGAAGGTGTGATGTTAATGTTTTTTACCAGTTTAGCCAGGATACAGCACCGAGGTACTCAATTGCTAGCCTTGATGATGCTGCAAACGGATTTTATAGCTGTAGATAATATCTACATCAGTGAACTTTAAGTAATGAAGACTGCCCTTGGTAATGTGGGTGGCTTTGTCCAATCAGTTGAAGGTCTTAAGAGAAAAACAGGTTCTTCTGAAAAAAAAGAAATTTCATCTGTTGGCTACAGCACCAGCACCTGCCCGTTTAAACCAACTCCTTGATATCTATGTATGTATATGTTTATCTATCATCTATCTATCTATCTATCTATCATCTATCACCTATCATCTGTCTACTATCTAGCTATTACTATTTATATATCTCTATACTATCTATTATCTACATATCATCTCTCTCAATCTTCTATTTACTATCTAGCATCTATTTATTATCTATCTATCTGATTCGATTTCTCTGGTAGATCCCTAACTGATACAGAAGGGACTTATTTTAAAATGTAAAACTTCACAGAGGAAAACTCTTTTAACAACACCACCAACAAAAGCCAATGGTTTTTATCACTGGACCATCTGACCTGAAGCAAATTTCTTAAACAGACTGAGTTTTAGTTGCTATGTTTATAAAATTTTCTCAACAAGTTATAGTAAGGCTACTGGAAGAAAAATTCATTTAAAACACTTAGCAAAGAGAGTAGCATTTGACAGGTAAAAAATATAATTTTCTTTCTCTTAACCCTTGAAACTGTTCTCCCAAAGACAAAGATTCAGCTGTGTTTCTTTGGAATGACCTCATAGAGAAATTGGGCTCACGGCCCTGAGTTTGAGCCCTCGCACCGCTAAAGAAAAGAACAGGTACCTTGGATGTCCACGATATCTTTTTTGTTTGCTTGTTCCTTTGTTTTGAGGTCTTCTTTAGGTCTACATTTCCTCCTATAATTAATAATAAAATCAGGCCTCAGTTGTTCTCACCAAGGTTTAGCTGAAGTACATAAATGTTCGCTTATCCTGCCTTACTGGAAAGAAAATACTTTCATTAGAAAACAGAATAGCTTTAACAGAACAGCACAAAAACAAAAGCAGCGAAAACTTTTATCCTGTCAGCTTTTCCAGCTTCTCCGCAGTCCTCTCACACTGTGGCTAAACCCAGTCCTGCTCCATCCCATCCTGCAAATCCTGTCAAGTTTTCCTCCCACATAAACTTTCTGCTTCAATGAATTCCACTTCCTACATGATAAACAAGACTTGGTCCTGTCTCCCTCTACAACCCTGGTGGAGAGCCATGGTCAAGATGAATGTAAGTAAATATGATTGCAATCATAAATATTTATTAGCTTATTTATTTATGACAGGGTCTCACTATACAGACTTGGCTGGCCTGGAACTCACCCAAGTGCTGGGATTAAAGGGGTGTGCCACCGTGCCTGACTAAGCGCAAGGTTATTATTGTTGCTTTCTTTTTCCTTTTAGTGTGTTTGTATGTGTGTCAGTGTTCATAGAATACAGATGTGCATACATATGCATGTATTCCTGTGTGGAGGCCAGAGGTGCCCTCTACCTTGTTTTTTGAGAAAGGGTCCCTTACTGGCCTGGAAGTTGCCAAGTAGGCTAGGCTAGCTGGCCAGCGAGCCCCAGGGATCCACTTGTCTCTGTTTCCCCAGCAATGAAACGCCAAGTGTGCATCACTGTGTCTGACTTTTTATGTGATTTCTGGGGATTAAACTCAAATCCTTGTGCCTGGGCCCCAAGTAGGTCCAAGTGTGCACTTGAGTGTGTGGCCAGATAATTTAATTTTAAACTGAGTTATATGCGAAACAACCAGACCAGAGCTTCTCTTTCTGTTTACCCAGGGACTCAACCAGAAGAAAAAGATGCATTCACAATATCCCTGCCTGACTCCATCATGCCCTTAAAGACGCTCTTTTTTTCAATGTCGGGAATTCGCTCCAGTTTCTGAAATGACTTCACATCTTGACAGAACCCGGAAAGATTCCTGCTTCCCAGTTGTTTCCTGAAGGATAAACACTGACTTAAAATCCTTCTAGTCAATAAGTAAGTCTGGAAGGAACCCATCTTCACATGAACATTTTTTTTCTGGTCCTGTTGTTTCTTGTAGCCTCAAAGGCTGGGGCACGATGTTTCTCTCCTACGTCTCTCGGATGTTCACCCGCAGATGTCCTTGAACAACCAAAGAGAAATGACATCATTCTCTAAAGGCTCCAAGTCTACATTCAAGGAGAATAAAATATCTCCCTATGCTTAATCTTGTGGCTTTGTCTCCTAAGTAGGAAACTATATGTGTGTATACACATGTATGTCCATGTATGTGTACATGCATGGCTATTTACATATATAAACACATAGGTATGTTTGTCTTTATAACTTTACCTACCAGTGCAGGTCTATGCAAATACTTCTACTAAATTATTTAATTCAATGCCAAAGGCAACTTAGTATTTTTAGCACCTATTAGGTACCAAGTAAAATGTCTGTGTCATGCAGTCCTGTATGGCAGGTGCTGGTTTACAGATGAGTCTCTGATTGGACAGCTAATAACTGCTTAATGTCTCAGTTCTGCCTATCTCTATGACCTTCTCCCATTTCCTTTCTTGCTCTTTGTTCCAGCCACTTCCTGGGAAGGCTCTTCCCCTTTGTCCTAGTTTGCCAAGCAATAGAATTTGTTTCTTCCTGAAACCTTCATCTCTCTGACGGTCAAAACTCTTGCCTTTAGTGTGATGCTAGAGGAGGTGGAGCCTGCTCATGCTGGTTCCTACAAGTCAAGCATCAGCATCTCTCCCTATTCCACTATCAGTAACATAGTATTGGGACCTTGAAATTGGCCATGGTGGAATTATTTGTGCCATAGAAATTGTCAAGCAATATAAATCAGAGCTATCTCCTGGGAAACTCAGTTATTAAACATTTTCTGGCACAATACCATCTTATAAAAGTTTAAACATATGTCCATTTGTTATGTATTATATTTATTTCATTTATAATCAGTTACTGTTTGCATATGCAGGCCCCATGTGTCAATTACATTAGATATGGGGGACTTTATTCCTCTATCTCTTTATCATCTTGAAAGACCCAGGGCTGCAGAACCCTTCAACTAGTACTTCTGGGTAGATGGGGATGCATAAAATACACCCTGATTTTTTTATGGCATCATGAGTATTCACTTACACATTTAATCAATCCCAACCCATCTCTCCAACTGTGCCATCTGTGACTAAAATTTGAGAAGTTAAAACTGAGCTTCCCATCTTTTGTAACAGACCCACCCCACCCTTTCCCAGCCACACTATCCTCCAGCTTCTCAGACTTGGGCTTAATTTTCTCTCTACTTCTTTTTTTCTCACTGTCTGAATTAGCTTTCAGTGGCTGCCAAATTCACCATGAACTGAGTGGCTTTAAACAATGCAATTCATTTCCTAGAGGTTCTGGGATCTAGAGTGACAGCAAGGTTGTATTCCTTCTGAAAGCCCTAGGGGAGGGTCGGTCCTTGCCTTTGCCCAGGTGCTGGGGGCTGCTGGCCACTCCTGGAATTCCTTGGTGTCTAGATGCATCACTCCAGCCTCTGTTCTGTTGTTACAAAACTTCCTCACTTGTGCGTATCTGTGTCTCTGTACCCAGCTCTCCCTTTTCCCAGACATTAGTCACACTGGACTAAGACTCAACATTAATTTCATATGAATTTATTTCAACTGGATTGCATCTGCGAAAACCCTATCCCAAAATGAGTTTACACTTACAGGTACCACGGGTTGAGCACATCTTTGTAGAGGACACGGTTCAATTCACACCATCCCATATGACAACACTTAACTTTTCCATAACACCACAAATGCCAGAACTCTAAAGAACATTCTCACTCTAAGCATACTGCTTCCTTTGTGAGTTCAATCATGGGTGTAATCTGGCCACATGACTACTTTCTGCACAGGCTTCTAACCTGGCTCTATCCTCCATGCATCCACTGATACCTTTAAGGTCCTTGAATCAGCTCTAACTGGTCCCTTCCCTAAGGGCCTTTACCTCAACATGATGTGCCATAAATATTTAAACCTAGCTGAGAAGAATCATAAGGTGAAAATATCAATAAAATAATGTAGGAGAATAATTCTCTTTTATTTTTATTTGTTGTATATGTGTATTGCCTACATGTGGATAGGTGCACCTGTGCCATGCAGTGCCTAAGGAGATCAGAAGAGGGTTTAAGATCCCCTGGAACTGGAGTTATGGATAGTTGTTAGCCATCATGTGGTGCTGGGAATCAAACCCAGGTCTTCTGCAAGAGCAGTCAGTGCTGCTCTTAACCACTGAGCCATCTCTCCAACCCAGAAAATAATCCTTTCGTCTGTCTTTTCTTTCTCCCTTCTCTTCCCTCTCCCCCTCCCTCACACCCCCCTTCCCCCTTTCTCCTCCTCCTCCTCCTCCTCCTCCTCCTCTTCCTCCCCCTTCTACCTCTTTTTCCTTCTTTTTCTTATACCACACTAAGTCTAATTGAAAAAATCTTCCTCTTCTTCTTTTTAAGGGGGTGTTGAGACAGGGCTCCCTGTAGCCCTAGCTGGTCTGGAACTCATCTATGTAGATCAAGCTGGCTTCAGTCTCATAGAGATCTGCCTGCATCTGCCTCCGCCTTCCAAGAGCTAGGATTAAAGGTGCGTGCCATCATGCCCAGTCCTAGAATGTCTTAAAATGTATTACTTGCCTGGCGTGATGGTGCAGGGCTTTAATCCCAGCACTTGGGAGGCAGAGGCAGGTGGATCTCTGTGAGTTCAAGGCCAGCCTGGTCTACATAGTGGGTTCCAGGCCAGCCAGGGCTACAGGGAGACCCTGTCTCAAAAAGACCAAAA
>NW_008350459.1:112465-141720 GCF_000622305.1 Nannospalax galili
CAAATATGTATTCTGAGTCCCACTTTAGAATCAGTAAATTAGAAGGAAAGGGAAGTCTACACAATTCTTTAGCATTTTATTGACTAGCTAATAGGTATTCCCATTATTTTTTAATATTTTATTTATTATTTTTATTTTATGTGTATCTATGTATTGCCTGTGTGAAGGTAAGTGCACTTGTGTCGTGCAATGCCCGCGGAGGTCAGAAGAGGCTGTCGGAGCCCCTGGAACTGGAGTTACGGACAGTTGTTAGCTGCCATGTGGGTGCTGGGATTCGAACCTGGGTCCTCTGCAAGAACAACCAGTGTTCTTAACCACTGAGCCATCTCTCCAGTCCCTCCTATTATTTTTTAAACTGCATAATATTCCATTGTGTGGATCTACTTTCACTTAATAACTAATATTTATTGATCTATACAATGAGATTTTTTATTTGAATTTTTCACCTCCTAAAATAATTTGGGTTATAGCCAACTATTTTGCTATTGCAAACAATAAGACAATTTAATATTCTGTTATAT
Source organism: Nannospalax galili (assembly GCF_000622305.1). Classification (NCBI taxonomy): domain Eukaryota; kingdom Metazoa; phylum Chordata; class Mammalia; order Rodentia; family Spalacidae; genus Nannospalax; species Nannospalax galili. The sequence goes on from NW_008350459.1 coordinate 112,987, forward strand.
AGTGTGGATATGTCATTTATTATGTGTACAGATATATCTGTGGAATAGATTATTGGAAGTGAACTTTTAGGTCAAAAGGTGGATGCAACTGTGATCTTGTTGAGTATTGCCAGATGTTAACAATGTGAGACAGTGTGTGCTTTCCCCACAGTGTTATCAACAGAGTGCCAGTGAATACTAATGGTAAAGAGTGGATTCCTAGCCGGTGTGGTGGCACACGCCTATAGTCCCAGAACTTGGAGGCAGAGGCAGGCGGATCTCTGTGAGTTCAAGGCCTGGTCTACATAGTGAGTTCCAGGACAGCTGGGGCTACAGGGAGACCCTGCTTCAAAAAGACAAAAAAAAAAAGAAAAAAAAGAAAAGAATGGATTCCTGTCCAACTTCCCCCCTGATGCCTGTGAGCAGGGCTCCACTAGGCAGTGTCCCAATAGGTGCAAGCCGCTGGACTTTATATCCAGAATTCATTGCCCACCAAAGCACCCAGTGTGACGAACTTGCAACTGCACATCTCCCAGTAGTTCACACCCCCCACACATTCTGAAGAATGCAACCCTTTTTCTGCAGCCATGTGTGGTAGCACCTGGATGCCTGATACAGAATGAAGTCATCCCCTTGCTGCTCTGGTGCAGCCTGCAGAGCCCAGCACTGCCAGGTGCCTAGAGGCTGTGTTACTTTCTGGGGAGGCAGGAGCCAATGGCTGATACATGAATGAGAATAAAGGCTCAACCTGAGTATCACCCAGCTTCAGAGCTTTCATGGGGCCCTGTGAAGGCTGTGCTGGAGCTCCCTGTTACTCCCCGGCCCCTCTCCCATTTCCATATGATGATGGGAAAGGCTTCATCTAAAGGAAGGGCAATTGGTTCACACGGAGTTAGCTGGGATGAGAGGGTTTGGGGTCACACCTGCTGAATTCAGCTCAATCAATAAGCCATGTATACTAACTTCAAGCAATTCTTTCATTGCCCCTCAAGAACCTCCTGCTGTGTTTACTCCTTAGCTCGCAAAGACCTCACTAAGAAACAAAAGATGATTCAAGCTCTGAGATAAAGGTATTTAAAGGTCTAAAGGTACCAGAAGATCAAACATGTCCCCCTGAAAGGTAACACCAACTTGACCACAAGTCAGGATATGGGGATTTTATCTGAGTCACTTAACCCAGTTAGTCATTAACTCAGATTGCCAACGGAGCTTAGACTATCTCCCTAATAGAAACAGTATGGACCATGTGTGAGCCTTGAGTAAGTGTGGCTGTTTGAATTCCAGCCTGGACTTTTTCTGAACCTTTGAAGACCACTAATCATATTTGGACAGGGGGTGTGCATGGTTGTTTTAAGAGGTACTTCACATATGATGCTGAAGTCATGTCACTAACGGTCACATCAAGAACAGAAACCTTGGCTTGTTTTCTCAGGGCCATGAAAGGGTCTCACCCTACCCCGCCCCAAGCTCTTAGCAGGTGTTCCGGACATTGGTGTAGTTCAGATGTCTAGAAAGGTCACAAAGTTAATGTGCATCCATTCAGAGTTCACATCATAGGGGACACACACACACACACACACACACGCACACACACACACACACACAGAGTGAGAGAGAGAGACAGAGACAGAGAAACAGAGAGAGACAGAGGGACAGAGACAGAGATAGATCAAATGAAAACATAAATAAACCTCACAGGTCAAAAGGAATCAGGAAAAGGAGAAAAAAAACTTTATCCACAAAATTTATTTAAAAAAAATATATAAAATAACTTTAAGTTATATTTTTAAACCTACCTCAGGATTGGAAAAGAACATTTCATCACACATTTTTTTGTGAGTGAAGAAATGGCAAAAGTGGGGGGCTTGCTGGTTAGTGACTAGATTCCTTCTGCTTATGGAGATGTGCGTCCTCATGATGTTACATGACTAACAACCTTACTTTGGAATGTATAGATTCTTCATTAGGAAAATACGGTTTTTATACCTTTATGAAGGAAGGCATTAAGTGCCTTCAATTCTCTTATGCTTGTTGATAATATTGCATCATGTTTAAAATTCTTCAATGGCTCCCCATACCTTTTAAGATAAAGTGCTTCCTGGCCCCCTCTTCTCACAGGCCCCTCCTCCTCACAGGCCCCTCCTTCTCACTGGCCCCACCTCCTCACAAGCCCCACCTTTGCACAGGTCCCGCCTCTGCACAGGCCCCTCCTCCTCACAGGCCCCGCCTTCTCACTGGCCCCTCCTCCTCACTGGCTCCGCCTCCTCACTGGCCCCTCCTTTCACTGGTCTCACCTCTGGTTGCTCCTGCCTTTCTATCATCCCTATCCTCTTAGAGGTCCTTCCTTCTTGCCGGCCTCTTAGGTCCTTCCAACCTCCCTTCAAGCATTCTGAGTTTCCCATATGGCATGCCTCTGGTGGCCTGTGCTGTCCTGAGGAAATTGCTGTGTAAGACTGGAATCCAGCACTTCCAGTCCTGGTGAACCCTGTGAACCTTCTGAAACTGGTTTCCTCTACTGTTAAATGACAGGTGGCTCTGCTGCACTTGCCATAATTGGGACCTTTGACTTTGGAGAGGCACAGAGGCGAGGAATGCAGCCCTTGGAGACACATAGCAGCGCCCCAGCCTGTGGCCTTCTCAGCTCACCTCCTTGGCTCTCTTTACCCCTTCCTCTAAAACCATGCCAACTAAAACCAAAACCAGTTCCTGGGGAAAGTTGTCACCAAATTACCCAACCATTTCTACCAAGCAACAACTGAGTGGTTGTGCACTGTTTAGAGCTTAAGGCTATTGCGTAAAGACATGTTCAAAGTATAAAACACACTGCTTTCATAGAGTGTGTGAATGAATGAATGAAGAAGAAATGAATGAAAATTTAAATACTCCCTTTAAAACTCAGTTGAAATGTCATTTTGCTAGGGATTCATTTCTCCATATGCTGAGTCCCTGCTAATTGTTGCCATAATCTCTGGTAATCTTATCATCAGCATAATAAAGTAAATATTTATGCAACAATTTGCTTAAGGTCCCCCATCTAGCTGGAAAATACATTCCTTTCTCTTTCCATTGTTTTATTCAGCACCTGTGCAGCATGTATCACAGAGGAGAAACTAAATACCAGTTGAATGAATAGCCACCTTCTTTACCTATCAACATGTGCTCCACAGATCGTCAGCAGTCCACTTCACCTGGGACTTTGTTTGAAATGCACATTTTAAGGCCTTTCCCTGGCTCTGGAACCAGGTCTCTAGGTAGAGGCCAGCAATCTATTTTAATAAAACCTCCAGTGATCCTGATGCACTCTCAATGAACTAAGGTGGAACATAAAACTGTCCCACACAGGATCTGGAATGATAGAGGAAGAGAGAAAGAAACCTGCCCCTTAAGCTTAAGTAAACTCAATGAGGAATCAAGGTCATATTGTGAGGAAAGGGGCGGGGGTATGCTGCAGCTGCCTGGGTACAAAAGATAGAGACGTACCATAACAGTGACCACCCCTTTACATATTGCCCTTCTGGACTTCCCCTCTGTTATGATTTGAGTGTGAAATAACTCCCCTGCCCATAGGCTCATGTTTAAACACTTGCTCTATCTGGTAGTGCTGTGTTTGGAGGTTGTACAATGTTTCGGATATGGGGTTCAGCTGACAGATCAAGGGCCATAGGTGTAGGGCTTGAGGGTTATAGCTCTGTCCTGCTTCCAGTTTGAGCTCCTTTCTCTGCTTTCTGGTCTGATGAAATGTAACTAGCCATGCTACAAGCTTCCACCACCACAGACTTGAGTCCTAACTGTCATGCCTTCCCTGCCATGACTGACTGTGTACCCTTAAGCCATGAGCCCAAAGGAATTCTTCTTCCCTTAAGTTACTTCCGCCTGGTAATTCTGTCACAGCAAGAGAAATAGCTATGGCACCCTCCTTTTGCCCAGTATTCTAAATTCAAAAGAAAAGTCAACCTAACTGGTTAAGATGTCAACTGATAATCTTCCCTTCTAGTCTGTGCATCAACTAACACAAAGCATGTAAGTTTCTGTGAGGTTTAACTTTCAGGAACATAACATGTTTGTCTAAATAATTATAGGAACTAGCCCTTGGGAAGTCAAGTTTGGTTGTGATGTTCTGGCAAGAGACAGATGGGGTTAGAGGGAGGGAGAGACAGACAGCAACAGAGTGAAAGAGAGACAGACAGAGATGACAGAGAGAGAAGTGGGAGGGGAGAGGAAGGGGGGGAGAGGGGAGGAGAGACACAACAAAGACGTCTCAGCTCACCGTCTTCCTGCCTGGTGTCTCCTGTACCTACTTCCCCTCCCTATAAAAGCCCTTTTGTGCATCTGTGTTTCTAAGATGAGCTTTTGAGGGGAATAGTGGCTACTCCTATCTTCTCAGGGTGCAGGACATTGAATCCACCCTATTTCCTTCCACTACCTCCCATCTCCTAAATACTGGCTTTCAAGTGGCAAGCAGACAGACTTCAGTCTGGTACTAATATTAAATTTGGCAGCAAGAGCAATTTCAGTCTCCAAATGGCGAATAGTGTTGAGACCTGAGACTGCTTCTGTGCACATAGAGTGGGCATATCCTTTGCTACCAGGATCCTTGGCCTTTTACGATTTATTTTATGGAGTCATTGGGTATGGGACCTCTTGGAGGCTGAGACTGCCATCCTCTAAGATCCCAGAACTGTACCCTGTAAATTGTTTTCTTTAGAGAGATAAGCTATTACTTCTGAGGAGATCGACTTTAGAACTGACTGCTAAGAGTTTTTTAATTTGTTGTTTCATACCCTACATTTAGAGATTCTAGATCGCATACCCTACTTCAAATCCATATTCACAGATACCAGGCGGCTCCTTGGCAGCTATGCCTAGTGGTCTGGGGAGTCCCAGTTACAACTGTCCAGCTAGGCTCTGTACTTTCTTTCACTGGAATTATTCCAAAATCTATAGAAAAATTTTAGTGTGAAAATTACACGTTATTTAGCATTTAATATTATTCAAGAGTCACATTAGTACTATAGAGCAAGTGGAATAAATGTAGAAAATAGTGTTTGATTCAGCCACTTGGATCAGAGCCAAGTTCATCAGGGCCTATCCTGTCCTGGTTATTTGGACTACAAGCTTCTCCTGGAGGGCAGCCAGTTCCCTGAACCAGTCAGAGTTTCTCCTATTTTTCCCTCACCCAAGAGTGAAGGTGTGGAGCAGGATCTTCATTCCCTGCTTAGAAATCTGAGCAGGCATCACACTGCTCAACCCACTTAACCTCTAGCTCATAGCTGAACAAGCTACTTTTGTGACCTTTCACCTGATAAGAACATTTGATTTACTCTTCCTGGCCAGGTGTGTGTGTGTGCGTGCATGCGTGTGTGTGCTTATTGGTTCTTCTCTTAAGGGGAGATCATTTAATTTATATGATAGATATATATTGAAAAAAAATTTTTCAGTTGGAAAGAAAATGATTCTATAAACAGAAGTCGCTGCCCATGAGTAAGCTGGGCATCATCAAGTGTACAAATTCATAGGGTCCTATTGGTAGAGAAGCAGTAATCATGCTGTGGAATGCTTCACTTGAAATCAGGGGAAGGGCATTCCTCAAGGAATTTGTGTGAGAAGATAGCTTGGCCCCCAAATCACTGATCTCAAAAGTACTGAGACCCTCCCTCTGCTCAGACCTGTGACCTCAGGAGTGATCCTTGTAACCCTCTAGGTGAGAACAAGGGGGAATTTAAAACAGAATGGAGGTGGAAAATGCCAAATACCAAGATTGATTTCAAAACATTATTACTAGATGATTAAAATATATTTAGATTTATTTTTATTTATGTGTTTGTGTGTATGTATGCCACAGGTACACAGGTGCCCAAGGAGGTCAGAAGAGGGCAACAGATCCCCTAGAGCTACCTGATGTGGATGCTGAGAACTTAACTCAGGTCCTCTGGAAGAGCAGCAAGTGTTCTTAGCCATTTAGCCATCTCTCCAGGCCCAATTAAATCTATTTAAAACATCCATGATGCCTTTGACAGTGATCTGCTGGATCTATTCTTCCAGATCATTTATATGGACTGCTCTGCTTTCTCTTCCATATTATTTCTGATAATGAAAATGTTCTCTTCAGCATATACTTGTCTATTTCCAAAGAAGAAAAAGAGAGAGAAAAATCATGCAGAGTCTGGATCAGTCTGTGGGCCCTTACAGTTCATAATCTTAGTGGTAATCACTTTTTCAAAACTGTGTATTCATTCTCTATGGGTATGTCCTAGATTCCATTGTCAAACTCCCTTGATGGCCATGGCAATGTCTTCCTATAAAGGCCCAATCCTGAAACACTCCCAAAACTCAGCCCAGCCAATGGGAGGGATCATGATGGGAACAGATGTTCTCGCCTTCCCTGGCCAAGGGTCTGAGTCCCTTCCCATACACATGATACTTGTTTCTTTCCCACCAGGAGCCCCTTCCCAATTTCATCAAGCAAGATGAGATATATGTGTGGGGTATGACCCTCTATTGTGTCCTAAGCAAACAAGTAAAATGTGTGAGTTTAGGGAGCACATGCACCTGATGGGTTAAATGTGGAGTTGGGAAATGATACTGGATTGAAAACACCACATTCTTTTCCTGGTGATTTTGTAAAAGGCAAAATAAAAGATCTCTGGAAGCAATCCTCGTATTCTAGAATAGAAACCAAAACTGGGGAATTATGGTGCTGTTTATTATTCATCAATAAAAATATAAAATCTAAAACTTTAAATTGGTAGCAAAATTCTTACTAAAATACATGGTTTACATAGTTCTTCCATGTGATTCAACCAATGTTTCCCAAATGCAATTTTTTATTTGAAAGGTCTGAGGTAGGCCCACCGAGTCTGCATTTCTGAACTAGGTCCATAGACTGCAGCTGCTGCTGGTCCATAGGGTACACTTGGAGTAGCAAGGTTTATGCTATTTTAAAAGCAGTATTTCTGACTATGGCCACTGAACCACATGGACAAGAATCCCCAGAGGAGGGTTTCATCAGAAGCCCTTGCAGACAGTGTCTGCAGAAGTCCAGGAGTCTGTATTTAACATGCTTCCTTGATGATTCTTATTTTCAATTGATGTATGATCATTGTATGTATTTATGGAGTACATTGGGATTACTCAGAACATGCAATGATCAAATCGAGGTTATTAATTATCATTTCCACCTCCTTAAACATTTGTTATTTCTTGGGGCAGGAGAGATGGCTCAGTGTTTAAGAGCACTTGCTGCTTTTGCAGAGGACCCTAGTTCTGTTCCCAGCTTACACAATGTGGCTCACAACTGTCTGTAACTCCAGTTCCAGGGGATCTTATGCCCTCTTCTGGCCTCTGTAGGCATTGCATGCACATGGTACACATACATACATGCAGACAATGCATTCATATACATAAAATAAAACTTAAAAATATTTTTTAAATGTAAACATATATTTAGAATTTATTCCTGTCAGCAAAATTTAAAGTCTTGTAATTCTTTGCATAATATAAATACTTGTAAACTATAGTTGCTCTACTTGCTGTAGAATACTAGAATCTATATCTATTTTCCCACTTCCCTTTACCCCTCCTCCCCACTGGCCTTCTTAGCCTCCAGTAGCCACTATTCATTCCATTTACTTCTATGAAATCAACCTTTTTTGCTTCCACACATAAATGAGAACATGGGATATTTGTCTTTCTGTTCTTGGATTATTTGACTTTGACATAATATCCTTTAGTTCCATTAAGGTTGCAGAAATGATTTAGTTATTTCTATGACTGAATAATATTCTTGAGTGTACATATCACATTTTCTTTCTCCATTCTTCTGTCCACAGACACATCAGTTAGTTCCACATCTTGTCTACTGTAAATAACACTACAGTAAACACAGGAGTGGTGGTATCTCTTTGATATACTGATTTCATTTCCTTTGTACATATATCCATGATGGACAAACTGGATCTTGTGGTAGTTCAATTATCAGGCACACTGTTTGAGACACAGATCACTCTTATGCCAAATCTCGAGAACTGATTCTAACAGATAAATGGCTAATTTCAGGTAACTATTAAACTGTAACAGATGAAGAAAGACTGTTGCACACATGGAGAAGGTTTGGGCTGTGGTAAGTAGGTACTTGGGTGTCTACAGTACAGGAAATTGCCAAGCAGTTAAGCAGGTGGAGCAGAAACAGGTTAGCAAGTGTGAGCAAGTCAGGGAGCCCAGATGACAGGGAGGAAGCTTTGCATGATTAGTGATCACATGGCACTGTATTAATTTCTGTTGGCTTAAGAAACACTAATGTTCAGCATTGAGCAATCTTTTACTTTAAAAAAATAATTATGCTTTGGAAAAGTTACAGGACAGTGGAGCAAGCTTTCTTCTCGTTGACTTGTATCCCCTCTTCAGAAGAGTAATATCCGGATGGTTCATCCTAATATTTAGCTTTTGTCTTTCTAGTTCTCATTCTCAAGAACTTTGATGAAGAAGAAAAGAAGATATGTAAACTGTTATGGTTTGTATCTTAAACATCCCCCAAAGCCCATGGGCTGCAGGTGTGATTGACAGTTAAGGCCCCATAGGGAGGGGTTAGAATCTTTAAGATGTAGGGCCTGCTGGAAAGAAGTTAGGTCATTGGAGGGAGTGTTCTTGAAGATGCCATATATAGTCTCTTACAGGTGCCGTGAGGTGAGCAGTTTTGCTCTACCATATGCTTCGTGCCATGATGCTGTGCCTCGCCAATGGGCCCCCAAACAATGGATTCAACCAATTCTGGACTGAAAGCTCTGATGCACTGAACCAAAACAAACCTTTCCTCCTTCTGTCTGGTATAATTGACCCAGTGATGAAAGGTTGCCTAATATAAATGTTAACTTTATCAAGCATATTGCTTTTCAACAACATATTATGTATGTGTGCATGAATACATATACATGCTGTGTGTGTGTGCATATGTGTGTGTGTGTTTGTGTGCCACAGAGACCAGAAGGCATACGATTCCCTGACGCTAGAGTTACAGATGGTTGTGAGCCCCCAGACATGGGTGCTGGGAACCTAACTTAGTTCCTCCACAAGAACAATATGCAGCCTTAACTGCTGAGCCATCTCTCCGACCCCTGTTTATTAATTTCTATAGGGAATATTTAACTTGGTGGTAGTGGCTTGCTTCTCTGGCAATTGATGGGACAATTATTTTTCAAAAATTTCATGGCCAATATTGGTCATTCCCCTTTATAAGATTTAAAATCCATTAAAATCAGTAAAGAGCTAACTTTCAATGCTTACAATTACAAATTCATTATGTCTTTTTTTTTTTTTTTTTTTTTAAGGGGCTGTGTTTTTATTGGAAAGAAAAACCATTGGCTAGGGTAGATAAACCAAGGAAATCCGGGACACCCTAGGAGCACCAGCACCCTGATCCTGACAGCTGCTCACCTGCCAGCCAGCACCCAATAGCTTTTCCAGGAAGCAGTTGATGCCATTCATGGACCCTTCCAGTGTGTTAGGAAATTTTTCCTGACTGAGTCCTGCTTTGTTTATTGGATATTTGCATTTAGCTCACACACAATAACTAGTATGGGAGTGCATTACTGTAATCCAAGCTACAGAAGAGCCTCCTAAACCCAGGAGTTCAGACCCAGCCTGGGCAGTATTGTCTTAAAAACACTCAAAATGTGGATGTTTATTTCACCTCTAACTTTTAAAATTCACCACTATAAAGTTGTACTTAATGCTTTTCAGAAAATCCATTCAAATTTCTATATTCGAGTCTTCTTTCTTATTGTGCATATTATTTTTATTTTTCCCCCATTTTTCTTTGATCATCTGTTTTCTTTCTTTTTAAAATTGTGATCCTCTATTTTATTTATAACTTTATTGAGAATTTATACATGTATATAAGATGTTTTGATCTAGTCCATGCCCACTCCCTCCCCTCCAACACCCCCTCCTCTGAAGAGGTAACCCTAAAATCTTCTAAGGATTAGATACAAGCTCCCAAATACTTTTGACATTTGTGGCCTTTGGAAAAGAGTATGTTGCTAACAGGCCCAAGGACATTTTGATTTTTAGCCAAGAAACTGGCTACATTTCTTTGGGGTCTTTTTACCCTAACTGCCTAGCCAATTCTTACCTCCTATTCTTATCACACCATCTTCTGAAGGGGTTACCTAAATTGCCAATAGCAAATAGGGACACCAACCACTCTGGCTTCTTCCATGCTGAACAGTGACGCAGGATGAGGCAACTGGAGTACCCCTTCAGTGGGTCTCTCTAAAAGACTCCCAAATTACATAACTCTTGTCTCGAGGGAAGAAGAAAGTCCTTGAATCATGAATAGGAGATGTGAAGGAGAAGTAAAAGCAAGAGTAATTAGCATTACAAGTTCTAGACAGGGAACTAGAAAAAAAGTCAGAACAGTGCAATTTTCAAATGTTCATGTGAAAGTCCACTGGAGTCTGTTTAAAGGCATTGTTGAATTTATTTGACAAAGAATATCTCTGCTTATTGCATGATTTTAACTGAAATGATTTTACTAATATGCTATCTGGGATAAAGTTGTGGATTTTTTTATTTAAATTTTAATTTTTTTGAGAACTTCACAGATGAGTACTATATTTATACCATTTTCATCCCTTGTCTCCGTACTCCAAACTACTTGTATGTTACCCACTCTATCAATTTCATGATCTCTTCTTTAATTATTAATGTGATTACTTTTGATTTTCATTATAATTTATGAAACTTCTGATGATCTTGTATGACTGCTACTTTGTAAACTGATTTTCATTCAACAATAAGCACTTTAAACACCTTATGAAAAATACATATTGCTTTTCAGATTTTGATGGCTTTGATGGTGAATCTTGGTTGTCAATTTGATGGGATTTAGAATCACCTAGAAAATATAACTCTGGGATGTTTCTTTAATGGTATTTCCAGAGAGTTTTACTGAAATCAAAAGATCTGCCCTGAATGTGGGGGCACCATCTGCAGGGGGTTCGAACCAGCGACCCCTGCACAGTGATGATTGGGGATGAGTAAGCCTGCTGTTCGCCAGCCCATGCCGCCCCAGTACCGGGAACACTCAGGCGCAACGGGGGAGACTAGTCAAGCAGGGACTCATTTATTGAAGGTGTTACAGAGCTTATAAAGGCATCTAGAAATCCCCCTCCCCGCTGAGGGTGTATCTTAAGGATGGTCATGTGCTGATCATGCACTCCTCAGCAGTGCAGAAGTATCCTTCAGACTTTTAAAACAAGTCAGGTCTGCGCCCCAGTAACTTCCTCTGGGACCTCTGCAAGGTGGGGCCTTTAGGTCCCCACAACCATCCATGGGCTCATGTCTGGACTAAATGAGAAAGAGAAAACCTTTGAAGCATTAGCACTCACCCGCCTCTGCTTCCTAACTGGATGCAATGTGACCAGCTGCATCACACTCCTGCCAAAGCTAGAGCTGTTCCACTGGCCTACACAGCTCCTGTCACAATGGACTTACCGCCAAACTGTGGGCCTTCCTTCCTTAAGTTGTTTTGCTCTGGTATTTTGTCACAGGAGTGATAATTGCGAATAATGGCTGTACATAATTAAGCAAAATTCTAACGCTATTTACTGGTTTCCAAAAATTTACCGATATGAACACCACAGTAAAAACGTTTGCAATGATCATCTTGTTTCTAGTCTGTATTCTTTAAAATGCCAGCACCTCTAACAGCTTTATGGTATCTCATGGTGCTCTCAGTGCAGTGAACAGTCAGTGGCATGATATTCCGTCATACGGTCTGATGGTCAATCTTGATTGTCAAACTGATTGGATTGAGAGATACTCTGGATATCCACAGAGCACACTTACGTGAATGTGGGGCGTTTCCAAATACAACTGACATAGGACCACAGCCGACAGGTAAATCTGCCCTGAGTTTGTGTGGAATCATCCAATTGGCTAAGGGCTGGGTGGAAGCGTTTCCAAATACAACTGACATAGGACCACAGCAGACAGGTAAAGATCTGCCCTGAGTTTGTGTGGAATCATCCAATTGGCTAAGGGCTGGGTGGAATGAAGGCACGAGGAGGAAACCAGTCGGGATGTTTTTCCGCAGCAAGTGATACATTGCTGCTGCCGTTGCCCACGGCTTCAGACTCAAGCTCCTCAGCTTTCACGAGGACTCACACTAGCAGCTCTCCAGGGAGTTCTAGCCCTTCAGCTTTGGATTAGGACTATGGAAACTTCCAGCTCCTTGGACTGAAGCGCTGCTCTGTTCTCTGCTCCCTAGCGTGAAGATGGCCATTGTTGGACTATCCAGCCTCCAATCGTGTAAGCTGTTCTAAAAAACCTGTGTGCTGTGTGTGCATGTGTTTTGCTAGCTCTGTTCCTCTACAAAACCTGAAATGCCTGATGCGTCACTGCTTATTTAACAATTTTGGATTTCAACTCTGCACTCTTTTTCCAAAATAGATATTTGCATGTATATCCTGGGGTTCTTATATCTATGGGCTAGATTCATAAACAGAGGGTTTCTTGCTGGGCCAATTGTTTTAATTCAATATTTGCGTGTCTTGCCAGATTGCTTTGCGGAAGAGATGTAACAGTTTCCATTCCCTGTGTGGCGATCCTCTCCCAGATCCTCAGCTGCACAGAGTAGGTGTGGTCACATGTGTGTGCCTATTCCTTCCTTTACTTTCGACTCCATGTTGTATGCTTCATAACCACCAAACATCGTTTTTCTCTGTTCTTTGGCAAAGGAACTCAGTCTATTCACATTAGTGGAACTACCAGAAAACCGAATTATATCACACTGATTTATAACTATATTTCTTTTGCTTTTGTGATCTTTACATTCTTTTTCTTTTTTTCTCCCCTGGGTCAGCCAAAATACAACTTCCTTTCCTATTGAACCGCACTTTCAGAAGTTCTATTCTGCCTTATCATTTGACCATTAAAGGTTACCATTAGAGGTTCTTGTAATCTCTCTACTTAGAATCCAACCCTTGCATTTCCACCATCATAATGACACAAATGCAGCCAGGTAGCACTGAGACTCAGGCTTATTCATCTATGCAGAAGAGAAAGGCCTTGGAAGCAGAAAAAATGGGGTGGGACTGAATCGTTTCTGTACCTTCCAAACGTCTCTGCTAGATGCTGACTCCGTAATGTTTCTTTGGATAGCATTCTTTCATTGATCAGGTTCCGTTCAAGAAAGAAAATTTCAATAAGAAGTGTCTGTAGGACCGGGGTGATAGCTCAGTTGGTAAAGTGCTTACCTTGCAAATGTGAGGACTTGAGTTTGATCCCTCAGAATCTACATTTTTTAAAAACTGGGGGGCTAGAGAGATGGTTCAGCAGTTAAGAGCACTGACTGCTCTTGCAGAGGACCCTTCGATTCCCAGCACCCACATAGCGGCTAAAAACCATCCTTAACTCCAGCTCCACGGGAATCCGAAGCCCTCTTCTGACCTCCATGGCATTGCATGACATGGGTGCACTCACATACATGCAAGCAATACACTTATACACATAAAATAAAATAATAAATAAAATATTTTTTAAAAACTGGGCATGGTAGCACATGCTTATAAATCCCAGTGCTGGGGAGAAGACAGGTGGATCTCTGGGGCCTGTTGGCCAGCCTATCTCACCTACTTGGCAAGCTCCAGAGCAGTGAGAGACCCTGTCTTAAAACAAAAGACAGAGTGTGCCTGAAGAATGGCACCCGAAGTGTCCTCTAGCAGCCTTCATGCACACATGCATACACATGCACATGTATCTGCACCCACATGTGTACCTGCACACAGAAACATGTATATGCGCACACACACACACACACACACACACACACACACAAACACACGTCCATCGAAGGAGAAGATGATGCGAACTGAGAGCTAAGATCACAGAATGGAGATTTGCCACAGAGGATTTCATTCCCTTCTAGCACTGCCAACTTTAACCAAGCCAAGCAAAGTGTGAGAAGGCCAGCTATGGAGGAAATCTGGAGAGCATCAACAATGTCAGGAAAAAACAGGGTCATGACCCCTGCCCAGAGAAAGCCACCCCTCACCTCTAGGGACATTTTTCTTCAGTGTTTTATATAGCGTGTCTGGTTTGTGTTTGCATGCATATAACATTTTGAGTCATTTCCTGTTCAGTGGTGATGCAGTGACTTAACTTCTCTTACATTTTACTTTCTCTTCTGGGAACTAGATATGAAACAGTACTGACCTTGTAGGCTTGTTAAGAGAGTTAAATAAGGTCAACCATCGCAGAGCAAATACTTTGTACTATTTCGTCCTTTTCTTCTCTTTGCTCTCGGATGGCTCACCCTGTACCATGTAGAATTGCTGTGAGGAGAGGAGAAGGGATTATTAACGTCTTCCTCAGAAACCACAGTGTTCCCACTAGTGTAGGGACTGTCACCGTTTCCACTGCACTAGAACCAAATGTTTCTTCTTTCAAAAAACTTTTGGTAATCACCATCATGTCACAAAAGCTGGGCGGATTCCAGGAGGCATGTGAAGGCTTGAAGACAATGTCCCCCAGCCCTTGAATTCCCATAGTTGGCTTTCTACACCTGTCCCTAGGACTTCAGTCATCAAGTCTGATGATTGAAGTAAGTAATTAAGCATCGTGATGTTGGCCTAGGAATAAGAAAATAAATCAATGGAATATATTAGGAACACACTAAAAGCCAACCCTTGTGTATATGAGAATTCATCTAATAAAGACCATCACATTTCAAATGGGGGGGTGGACAAAAGAAGTTTCAAAAATACCGTTGAAGCAGGCGTGATGGCAGATTCCTTTAATCTCCGCACTCAGGAGACAGAGACGGGGGATCTTTGTGAAACTGAGGACAGCAGTCTGGTCTACATAGTGCATTCCAGGTCAGCTGGGGCTACAAGGAAACCCTGTTTCAAAAAAGAAGTAAAAGATAAAATAAAAAATCTATTGAGGAACTGGTTATTCATTTGAGGGAAAATACTGACAACGAAGCCCTAAGCCTCACCCTGCCCACTTCACACCTGATCTGACGAGAGATGTTATATGGGTTAAAGGGTTATAAACAAAAATGAATTCCCAAATAAAACCTAGTATTAAAAGAAACTGTAGGTGAATCAGTTACTGCCGCAAAACAAACTGCCCCAAAGTGCAAGGATGTAAGCTACAATAACCAACTTTAGCAGACAAGTCTGCAAAGCATCTGAGAAGTTCTGCCGATCTAGACCAGTGTGGCACATCCCAGGGGCCTGTCCAGGAGGCTGTAGGTGGGCTGAAGGCTGGGCACCCCGGATGACCTTGCCCATTACATCTTCTGTAGCTACCCATGCTGGATGCTGGTGTGAGGACCACATGTCTTATCGTCCATCAGACCGTCTAGATTTGTCACATAGCAGAGTTAGGATTTCAAAGAAGAGAGAAAATGCTGTGCATTGTCACGTCCATTGGCCAAACAGTGGTCCCAGGAAGGAAGTATGTGCATCTATGAGGGGACAGGCAGCAAAGTTGGATTGCAAAGGGCAGGGGTCCAAGAGGTAGAAATGGTAATCATCTGCAGCCTTCCACAGTAAGAAAACAGTTCTTAAAAATGTATGCTTTCAGGATTGACTTAATAAAAATTTAAAATCTAGGCACGATAAAAGGTATAAACAAAGTTTAAAAATGAATATCATATTGAGGAAAACTATGAGCAGAATACCTGGCAAACAAAATGTCTCCACTCATCAATAAAAAGACAGCATTCTAATCTCAAATGAGGCCAAGGACCAAATTTAGTCAAGACTATATAAAAAAAAAGGGTACAAATAGCCAATAACTGTAGGAAAAGATCTTTAATAATCTCTAGTAATCTAGGAAAGAAACTTTAAAGAAAAACAAAGTAATGGTCATCACAAAAAGGCTGACTAGATTCACCGGATGGACACGTACTGGGGAACGGCTGGGGGTGCCGACAACACAGCAGACAGTAGCAGGGATATCAGAGTATAAGGGTTCTAGTTGGGGGAGGGAGGCTATGGGAGGGTGCCATCTGGGAAGTGGGTGTATAGATGAATAAGATTGGTATGTTCTGTATGATATACACACAAAAATCAACAAATTTAAAAAATGAGATACTTGAGGAGGAAGCATAAAAATTTACATCATGTTAATTAGTAGAGGTAATAAACATTACCATTGAAATCTACCCAATGACTTTATATCCATACACAGGTGCCAAGGATCCAAGGGCAACCGACCATGACTAGTAATAATCAGATACATACAGATTAGAAATGCATGCACCAACATCTAAGTGTTAGCAAAAACAATGAGTCTTTCTGTAAGAAACAGTTATATTTTAAAATGAAATGGAGATCTTTTTTAAAGGTTAAAAACTCATTCAATTTTATGTCTTATAGGGTTTATACTGAGTTCAATATTGTATAACTATATTAATTCAACTGTGAACCTAAAAATTTTATAGCCACTTTTGAAAGAGATGTATCTTTGCTTTGGAAATTGTTATTGAATATGTTAAAGCTGTAATGAAATACTTCTAAAAAATAATAAAATTTTTAAAAAAAGGATTTTGAAAGACAAAAATGATTCACAGTATTCAGAAATGCAGGCATGCAAAGAGAAGACTTCACCCTCTGTCAAGGGAGTTCTAAACTTGTAAATCTTTCTAGAATAAATCAGCAATATAAATCACAGTGTATTTAAAATGCATGCAGGTATTCTGCCCCAGAAATTTCCCTGCTGGGGATATTTCTTAAGGAAATGATCAGATAATTGTTTATAGCCACTGAAAACAACCTAAATATCTGGCACTGGAAACTAGTCAAATGACAACATACCCACACAATGTCATTGTGAGCTATTAGAAAGAATGGAGTGGATCTCTGTGAACTCCTAGGCGAAAGACAGCATGACCGATTCCTAAATGAAACAATATGTGGAAATCACGCTGTGGCCTTCTATGTACTGCTCTGTTCTAAGTCTAGTGGAACAGCAACACTCAGGCTGTGCCTTGCCCTGGGTGGCTCAGTTTTACAAATGAGCAGTTGACTCCATTTAAGTGTAAATGCAGAGGTAGGATGATGGCCTGGCACCTCATTTGTGCACGTAGACACCAGCACCTGTCCAACATGAACCATGAGACAGAATGATAATACCTTATTTCTATAAATAAAAGTACCATCTATAAACCTATTGAAGTAGGTTGGGAACACATGGGCCCATGAGTGTATGAAAAACATTATCAGAAAAACTCGCTCTATAAACTGACAGGAGCATAGTAGACCAGGAAGGGTGTGGCACTCTTACCTGGACCCATAAAAGGAAAGATGCCTAATGCAGTGATGAGGATGGCCCCAGCAACCTGTCATCCTGCAGACCATCTGACTGCTCTGGGGGCTTCAGCTCAGTGTGGTCTCCACTGCTTGATGTGGCCAACTGTCTGTCCATCTGTCCACCAGGACTTGGCCCTGCACTTTGCCTCAATCAACAGTCTTTTGCCCCTGTGGCTCTGTAGCTTGGCTCTCCTACTAAGTTAGCTGCCAGCAGCTATCCAACTGAGCTCCTTAATAGCCTGTCTACTCAACTGCAGTGACTCTCTCTGCCTCTGCCTTCAGAAAAGCCTCTGCCTGCTGAGGCCTCTTTAACCCTTTTGTAGTCATTCTGTAACTTATAAAGGTATACATGCACACACAATGCATACACACACAGACACGCACACATATACATACATATATTACTGTATGATGTGACAGTTAATAATTCAGATTGATTTTGTCCAGTGAAACTAACATAGCTTATGAATTTATTATTATCCAATACATTTTTACATTATGGAAAGATACGGACATGTCTGTCTTTGTTTCTAAAGTAAGATGCTCATGACAAACGATGACATGCCTCCTATGACCCTATCTTGGTGAAGACCATTGCTGCCAGTTGGATACTTGTCCCCTAGAATTCTTGTATTGGAAATTTAATCACTGAAGTTATCTGATAATGGTGTTTGATGATGAGATATTTGAGTGACTGGGTCATGGGTCTCTCATCACATGGACTACAGGACCAAAGGCCTAACAGATTACCATGTGACTGGATCTGTTTTAAGATCGCATTTTGCTGTCTCTTGCCTACTCTTCTTGGTAACCATGATGTACCTAGCCTCAGGTCTAGCAAGAAGAGGCTCACCAGATGTAGCTCTTTGACCCTGAGCCTCTGAGCATCAGGAACGTGAACTGAATAAACCTTAATTCTTTATAAAATACCCAGTCTGTGGTATTTAGTTATGGCAACAGAAAACAAACTAAAACAATCATCATATTTCAAACTACAGGGCTTTCCCCATGTTTTCCCTTCCTAGTAGAAGTATTCTAGTTAACCACGAATCTTCCCAAACACAACATGAGAATTTGTCCAGAGCAGCCCCAGATGATACCCTTTTCCTCACAGGAGGCTTACACACACACACACACACACACACACACACACACACACACACACATTTCTTTGCTTAAGTTAGCTTAAGAGGGAGAAGTGAGTAAAATTTTTATTGAACGGAGAAGGCCGAGTCAGCATCTTCTGAGCTAATGTCAATAGAGACAAAGCCAGGTAGCAAATACCTTCAGATGTGTTTGCTTGCTGAAGGCGCAATACTCTTAGCCAGGCTCCGAGCTATGCTCTAGGTCACAGCTGAGTGCAGTGGGCCCATGCTAGATGTTAGTGTCAAAGGAAAACGTGTGCCTTATCAGGGTTTCCAGAAGGAAGAAAATAGGCTTATCTGATAAACAAACTTTCAAAAACTTTTGTATGAGGGAATCTATTGAAGTTTTATTTATTTTCCATAATTCATTACAAATTGGAAGACATTTAGAGTTTGAGGGAGAAGGTCTATTTTTGTGAACTGTGCCCAGAAAGTCACATGGCAGAAAAGTGTAATTTCATAGGAAGGAAGAAAACAAAGCAAGAACAGACAGCAAGAAATTGAGAAAGGAGAGATGAGATTTGAGATGAGATCATTTTGTATGACAAGAAAGGAGGACAGAAAGGAAGGAAAATGGAAAGGAAGAAGGGAAGGAGGGAGGGAGGGAGGAAGAGAGGGAGAGAGGGAGGGAGGGAGGGAGGGAGGGAAGGCAGGAGGGGAAAGAACTGAGAAAGGAAGGAGAGAGAGAGGAAGGAAATGAGGGAGGAAAGGAGAGAGGTGGAGAGGGAGGAAGGACGTAAAAGAGGGGAGGGAGGGGAGGGGAAGGAAAGAGAGAAGAAGAAAGAAATCAGGGAGTTAGGAAAGGAAGGCGAGAGGAAGGGAGGGAAGGGGGAAAGCAAGGGAAAAGGAAGAGCATGGAAAAAGAAGGAAATAAGGAAGGAAGGGGAAAGTAAACCACCTTATGTCTAAGGAGAAAAAGGGAACTTCATAGGATGCCTTGCACATCACAGTATAGAATTCCCAACCCGCTGCAGTGCACAGGCTGTCTAGGTTCTGAGCTGTAAAGCAGTGTATTTACACTTTGTTAAAGTGTAACCATCTAGCAGTATTCTTTTCAAATTACCCCACCTTGCAACACATTGTGTACAATGATTAAATTTTTAACTATGTCCTTCTCTTTCTTTGCCCACTAGTGTAAACCCAAGAAAATAGCGTTTAGGGATTTTTTTTTAAAAAAAAGCATGATCGTATAGAAGCTTGTGGTGATTTTTAGACATGAGGCAATATTTTATTGCAGGTCTAATACTGATTAAGTACAGGACTGGTTTGATTACAATTAGAATAAAGACAATATGTGTAAACTTCATTTGAAGTTCAGATTTAATTATAGAATTAAAATATGCCAGTGTTCTTGAAGTTTTTTATAAAAATGCAAGATTTCATTTTAGCACTGGAATTCCCTCACTCTAAACAAAGGCATCAATAATTTGCCCAAATCTTACACATCAATGAAAATGAATAAGATTATGTGTCAACTAGGATCACTGTACTGTTAAGTATTATAGCTTAGTCTACTGCTTATAATCACCCCCAAGGCATGGAATTGGGCTGTTGTTCCTTTGCCAAACCTATATTCTCTGGGTGTTTCTTCTGTGTTTTGTAGGCGTGGAACCTATATTGAAGGTATAAGCTGGAGGTTTTTGGAAGATATGGAACAGACCTCCTCCTGGGGATACAAGATCAAGAAGTGTACTTCTGGGGCTAGAGAGATGGCTCAGTGGTTAAGAGCACTGACTACTCTTGCAGAGGACCCAGATTCGAATCCTAGCACTCACATGGCAGCTAACAACCATCCATAACTCCAGTTCCAGAGGATCCAACACCCTCTTCTGTCCTCCAAGGGCACTGCACCACATGGGTACACTTACATACATGCAGGCATAACACTTATACATATAAAATAAAAATAAATAAATCAAAAAATAAGTGTATTTATTTTTCAGATGAAAAATATTATCGAACAACGATAATTATGGAACAACGATCTGGTGTCATTTTGTTGAATCTTTTTAGACAACATGTCTCCCAAAAGCATTGTTGGCTCCATTAGTCCTATGAACTCAGCTACTGGGGAAATGTTAAAGGGGCAAAATTGATTCCTTCCAGAAATTTCTTATACATGAGGACTTTAAAATCCTGATTAGCCTTTAATGTCCCACCAGAGGTCTGGTAGTTTCAAAGGGCAAACTGTCATATAGATTTGGTCTCTTTGCTTTGTTCAAACTGTCCACAGTCTCCATGTGGCATAGGGAGGAACTAACATCCACTGTGCCTTCTAGGACATTTGGCCTTTGCTAGACTGCGCACATTCAAAAAGGGCTATCACAATACCTGTTTCCCGAGGACTCCTCTGACTGAAGAAGCTAAGTAATTTGGTGGCATGTGTAGCATCTCTTGCTTCTGGCCAGATTTTGACAATACGCCAAATAAAGCCAGAAAGTTAAAATTGTGCCGTTGCCTTTGGAGATACTTACCAGCTAAGTATATTTCAGTAGAAAGCTTAGCTTGGTTGAGTTCAAATTTTCTGTAATGTTTCTGCTGGCAAACGCTTTACAGCCCCTTTGAGGAAAAAAATTGATCATTCGGAAGACACATTTTCTCAAGATGGTAGCATTTACTGGCGTCTTCAGGTTGGAGCTAGTAACTGCTGACCTCAGGTCAACACTCAAACTTGTCTTCTTGGTCCAGATCCAGATAAATCACCTGGGGTCCAAAGTCAGCTGGGATCAGCCCACAGTTGGAGAAGGAAATTTCCCAGCCTACTCCAGGACCATAACTGCTCATAGCTGGGTTAGCTTTGCAAAGAGAGAGCTGGGAAGAGTGGAAAGCCTTGTTTTTCAAATCTGAGCTCAGGAGTAGCGTGTGGTGATACAGACCTCAAAATCCAAGTATTTGGGAGGCCACATAGGCAGTTTGGGCCATCCTAGGCAATATGAGACCCTGTGGGGGAAAATAACCTAAACAAATAAATAGATAAATAAATCTAAGTTCAAGACTTTCTGGGAAGGTTCAGAAAAAAGGAAAAGCTCCACCCCTCAAAAGTCAATGAATAACTTCTAATTTTACTTTGTTTGTGGGCTGTCTTCCAGTTTGTACAGTTTTTATAGCTTACTCTTTTCAACTATTAACCATAATTAGCATTATAAAGGCAGCTATTTCTCTCTTGGATTCTTTATTCCAAACCGTTCTCAAGAATTAACATGTTTCTGGGCTGGAGAGTTGGCTCAGTGGTTAAGAGCACTGGCTGCTCTGTCAGAAGACCCCAGCCCCGACATGTGGCTAACAACCATCCTTAACTGCAGCTCCAGGGATCAGTCACCATCTTCTTACCTTCATGGGCATTGCATGATATAGGTGCCCTTACATACATGCAGGCAATACACTCATACACATAAAATTAAAATAATAATTTTTTTTAAAGAATTAACATGTTTCTCCCAGGATCCCTTTCCTCACATCCAGAAACTTAGGGTGAAAATGAATCAGGAAGGGGTGCTGTCCAAGCCTTAGTAAGAGGAACCACTGGCTGTCTCCGATGGTGTGGCCTCCTGTAGAGAAGTGTTTTGAAATAAATATTAGATAGAGGCCAGCTCTTAGCACAAAATTTCCTCTCCAGCCAGTGCCCTCAGTTTATGGATATAAAATTTTAGAAATACTCAAATGGTCTTCAATTTGGAGGAATATGTAATTTAAAAACTTCTCCTGAGTGGGATTCATCATCAAGCCAGTTTCATTTCTGCGGTCATCTATCTGAAGACAGATGCCACTTCTACTTCAGTTGTCAGTGTCTGGTGACATGTTGCAGCACTGGTGACATGCTGAGATGACAGGCGGATCTGGAGTAAAGCAGGACATGAGGTTTGGTGGTGAAATGGACGGATACAGCCCTCTCTACCAGTGTGAATGGACCTTACTAAGGAAAGGCATGAGAATTGCTGGATGGTAGCGATAACCAACAGGAAGTCTTGCTCAGACCCCCATTAGCCCAACCACTAATATTCCTAGCTACACCTTCCTGAACCTTCTACTCACTTACTTCATATGCTCACAAAGTGACCTGCCTCTGGCATTTGGGAACAAGATTTTTCTCTGCCACAGCACTGCACAGCCACAGGTTATAAAGAGTGACTGTGTTTACCCACACATACCCAATCTCCTTTTGCAGTGACCCCACAATGCCTCATCTGTGCCAGATATAAGCCATTCAAGGCAAAGGTGGTCCTGGGTTTAGAGGCCTGGCCAGGATCTGTAAACTTCACAGAGACCCCCCCTGGTTGGTTTAGACAAACTTACTAAGGTGGTCTCTGCAGGAAATGAAGAGGGTTCCTACAAAATGCCACTGTGAATGCTATCTTCGACTGCTTTTGTTAATGAATGTTGGAGAGTCTGGATCAAACCTGAATCTCTCAAATCCTTCACATAGTAGTCATGGAACCCCAAAAGCTTTAAGTTCTAAAGAATTTTTATCAGATACTGACAAAAATAAAAATGACATTTGTATGAGGCTATCCACTGGGACAACACCTATAATAATGAAAGATTGAAAAAACAAGAAAACAAAAAACCACGTAAGTCCCACTAATAGGAAACTGGTCAAAATAGAATATCTACAAAATAGAGAAGTATTATTCAGTCATGAAAGTGAACGGAGATATCTACACGTGCAATGAGGCAGTTTCCACACACATGAAGCTAAAAAGCACCACGCAGGCCTGGAAATGTATCTCAGTGGTGGAGTATTTTTCTAGCATGTACAAAGTCCTGAGCTCAATTCCCAGCACTTCAAATAATAATAATAATGTGCTAATTATAACAATAATTTCTTTTCTTTTTTTTGAGACAAAGCCTCCTTACAGTCCCAGCTGGCCTGGAACTTACTATGTAAACCAAGCTGGCCTCAATCTCACAGAGCTCTACCTGTCTCTGCCTCTGGAGTGCTGGAATTTAAAGCATGTGCTGCCACATCTACTCATTTTTGTTGTTGTTTTGTTTTGTTTTGTTTTGTTTTAAGGTGGCTACTAAGCCATTTAAATTACAAACATGGCTTTCATCTTCCTATTGGATGATCCTACTTTGGAGACTGAACATCACACCACCAAATGTGCTTATCTTACCACAAAAATTATATTGAATCTCAAACAGGAACATGTTTGGACTTATGAGCTAATAAGAATAAGGCCAGATGGGGCTACAGGGAGATCTGTCTCAAAAGAAAAAAACTTCAAAAATAAAAGAACATTTGAAATAAGAATCTGGCATTCTAATAAACTATCTCGGGCTCCTAGATCTACTTAGCGCTGAAGCTGGCAACAGGTCACACACCTTGAAAATAGGAAGCCAGTGGAAATCAGGAATCAGAAACTGCTAAGATCGCCTTTTCCTCAGCACTCTGACAGAGATCTATCTTATGGGGTTGAATTTGACAGCATTGCATTCAGCTCATGGGTGCCTTACCTCTGTGAGAAAATGGAACCATCAGCTGGTGCCTCTGAGGCCATCAGAGCATATGTCAGTGCAAACCTGGGATCCGCTCACTGTCCACTCGTGGGTGACTCTGAGGAACATGCTCTCTGCATTCAGTGTTGAATGTTTAATCACAAAGGATATGGGAAGGGCCCATCACTGCTAAGATCAGAGATTGGAGATTTAAATCAAACTCTAGGGTATTCCCAAAGAAACTTTTGTTCCTGTATGTACCCAAATATCTAAAGCTTTGTTTTTAAGTTATTTTTTTACTTTTGAAATGTGGCTTCTGTCTTACTATAATATAAAAAGCATGTGTGTGTATGTATGTGTGTGTGTATGAGTATGTATGTATGCTATGTATGTATGTAGTGCTGTGTGTGTGTAAGAGTATGTATGGTATGTGTGTGTGTGCTGTGTGTGTATATGAGTATGTATATGGTATATGTGTGTGTGGTATGTGTATATATAAGTATGTATGTATGGTATGTATGTATGTGATGCTGTGTGTGTGGTATGCGTGTATGAATATGTATGTATAGTGTATGTGTATGTGGTGCTGTGTGTGTATGTGGCATGTATGTATGAGTATGTATCTATGGTATGTGGTACTGTGTATGCTGTGTGTATATATATGTATGGTGTGTGTGGTATATGAAATGTGTATGGCATATGTGGTATGATGTATCTATGGTATGTGGTACTGTGTACGCTGTGTGTATGTATATGTATGGTGTGTGTGGTATATGAAATGTGTATGGCATATGTGGTATGATGTGTGAGGCATGTGTGTGCATCGTGTATATGAATATATATGTAGTATATGTGTGTGTGGTATAGTGTGTTTATGTGTATGTGTGTGTGCTGTGTGTGTGTATGGTGTGTGTATAATGTATATGGCATGTATGGTTCGATGTGATGTGTGTGGCATAAGTGTAAATGAGTATGTATGATATATGTGTATGTGGTACTGTGTGTATATGTGTGTGTGCGCACGTGTGTGGGGGGTGTGGTGAGTGGTGTGTGTGTGTGTGTGGTGTGAAAGTCCACCACCCAGAGCAGTTTCAGTGAAGACTAAGACTAGTGAAAACTGTATCCTTCGCCTTTTATTTATTCAGTAATTCAGAGCAGTATGGGACTTGGGGGTATTCACTTTGTTCTTTGGGTTACAATCTAATACTGCCATTTTATATTTGTTCAGAATGCCCAGCCTTGGCTTTCAGGAGCCTTTCTGGTTGACTGCAGCGTCTTCTTTATATTCATAGTTCCCTTTAAAAAAGGAAACAAAACAGAAACCAGAACTTTCTTACCTGCTGGCACTGACTCAGGATGCTCAGCAGCTGAACAAACGTTCATTTTTAGAGCGCTGCAGTGGACAGTATGGTGGGCGTCCTGCAGTGCTTGAGAACTTTTAAGATCATGAACTTTAATCCCTCTATGCAAATGAAGTTGTACTTCAGCCAAAGCTGTGGTTGAATTCTAATCAGCTGGCTCTTCCTTTTTCACGCAGGCAGTGGAACACAGGGTCGGGGATGCTGAGAGGGAAACCCCCGGAGAATCAGCCCATGTGACGACATGAAGGGGGACGGGGCTCACTTCCTTACAGACATACAAATCCACTTCACAGAAAAGGGAACTGGGAGGGCACAACCAGGACCCTGAGTAGCTGGTCCTCTGGGACTGCTGGCTTGGTTATGTTGCTTGTTTCTCCCAATAGATGAAGCAAATTGATTCTTACATGGTTTCTGTGGGCCCTCAAGCACCCCAGCTCTCCAGCACTGGTACATGACCCAATCTTTCAATTCACCGCACTCATATATGCCTGGGGCTCCGCTTTGCTTCTGTCACTCATGAGGTGGCCTTAGGTCAGGAACTCCAAACAGGCCATGAGATGTGCCAAATCTGAGGCCGAGGGTTATGAGGCTTACTGTACTAGATTTCCATGACTGAGAATTGTGATCAATTATGTCTGCCTTGACAGACACAGGGCACACTGAGGACATGGCTGCATGCCAACCACAGGCTCAGAAGGGAATAAAACCTGTGTTCCACCCTTGCCTCAGGCCTCTGTTTCCTCCTCCCAGGCTAGGTGGCTAGATGATCTCACTGCCTAGGTGGCGGGGAGGCAGTCTGAAGGCCAGAGCTACAGATAACTTCCCTGGACCTGGGCTGAACAGTGTAAGTCTCAAGCTAGAGAGTACAGGGTGTGGCATGTTCTAGAGTGCCATGCCCTCCAAGTGAAGATGCTGTGGTAAACCTGACACTCAAACAGAGTATTAAACAACCTCTGAACAACCCCAGAACATTCAAGTTCAAACTAAAACACAGAAATGAAGATAGTGTAAAAGGATAGTTGTGGAAAGTTCCAGAATGAGGGGACACAGTTTCAAATAACAGTCTCAGGAAAAAAAAAAAAAAGCTTCTGTGCGTATGTAAAATATTTCCAGAAAATATAGAAGGGTCCAAAGGTAACCTGACTTTGCCTCCTCCTTCCCCTCAGTGCTCCTTCACAGCCAGGGCCCTGAGGCTACCTGGTCCAGCTGTCTTTGGGGCTGTCCTACTTCCAGAGGGCATCCTAGTATCTACTGGAGGCCTCAGGATGCTCTCCTCAGGATCTTTTCCACTTCTCCTTTGTCTTCTCAAGGCGCCTTGTCCAGGGTCTCCTGGGCCAGGTGCTGCTTCTGTTTTTTACTGGCTTTCATCACTTCCAAGAATTTCTCCTTACTTTTGTCCATTTTCTTCTTCCACTTGATGGCACTGGGCTTTTCAGCTCCAGGGACAGTTTTTGGACCTGTTTGCAGGCTTCCTCGGGGCTCACCTGATGGCTAGTGGATAGACTACTCTTCTTATGCCCAGTGAGTAAAGCAAGGCAGGGACAGATTAGTTAATATCCTCAGGATCACACAGAGATGCTGATCCTTCCTGCTCTGTGTTGAACCTTTATTGAACACCTGAGCTTGCTGGTATCCAAGTTTGAGGTCACTGAAGCTGGAGCTATAGCCACGCTTTGGGTAAATCAGTGAAGGGTACAGAGGAGAACTCGAGGAGGATTCACTACATCTACCAGCAGAGGAGCCTGGGGTACACACCTGAGCAAAAGGCCACCATGAGGAGCAGGATCTGATGGCAACACATAGCCAGCTCAAAGGAACCTTGGGAACATTCCAGAAAGAACCAACGTTTGAGGCAATTGAAGCTGGAGTTATAGCCACGCTTTGGGTAAATCAGTGAAGGGTACAGAGCAGAACTTGAGGAGGATTCACTACATCTACCACCAGAGGAGCCTGGGGTACACACCTGAGCAAGAGGCCACCGAGGAGCAGGATCTGACGGTAACACATAGCCAGCTCAAAGGAACCTTGGGAACATTCCAGAAAGAACCAACTAAGGTGCCCAGATCTCCTGCTGAGAAGCCAACTGGCATTTTGTAGGAGTTAAGGGAAGGATAACATTTATTGTATATTTATATTAGAGAAATTTTATTGATGACCACTTGTTATCAACTGACTATTGAAGACAATCTCAGTATGGCTACATTTGGAGACAAGATATCATAAGTAATTCAGATGAAGTGAGGTCATTTGGCTTGGGTCTAAGAAGGAGTGTATTTGGAGATACTGCTTCAAAGAAGTGACTAAATTAAAAGGACACCCAGTGTGTGGGGCTCCAATCCAACTGGATTGGTATTCTTTTAAGAAGAGACACTGTGAGGGCTGGAAAGATGGTTCAGCAGTTAAGAGCACTGGCCGCTCTTGCAGAGGACCCAGGCTCGAGTCCCAGCACCCATTTCCAGGGGAATTCAATGACCTCTTCTGACCTCCGTGGGCATGGTACAACACGGGTGTACTTACATGCATGCAGACAATACACTCATACACATAACATAAAAATAATAAATAAAGTATTTTGAAGAAGAGATGCTATGGAAATGTGAGCACGGATACAATGTCATGTATAGAAGCCAAGGAGAGAAGTCACAGGTGACACCAAAGCTGGGAACTCTTTGTCTTGGGCTTTGACCCTCCAGACCTGTGAGATAAATCTCTATTGTTTAAGCTCCCAGTATGTGGTGTGGTGCTATAAATACCTGAGCAGAAGATTTTAGATGGAAATATTTTAGCACTGACTCCCAAATTCCCGTGGGCCACATCTTTCCCTTGACTTCTAGAACTGGATTTCAGAATTCTTAAAGAAACCCTCACTTCGTCCTTCACCTGACCCCTTTTAGGAGTCATACAAACCAAATACTTTACCCCCACTTTCAACCACTGCCCAAAATGACTCCTCATCCCACCTGTCCAATCACAGCTGAGTCTGTCACTCCTTCAAGAACCTCCTCACCATGGGCCTATTTCTCTCTGCCACCGCCTTATCTCTTCCAGTTTGTCCCTTGAAGTCACTCTCCCCACTGCTCACTGTATATATCCATTTACTTATTATCTCCTTACCTGTAATATCTTCCTATGGGATTTTGACCTCTTACATCACTCTATGATTAATTCACAAAATGAAGTGTAACTAAGGGTGGGCTTCTGGAGAGGGTAGTTGGATAACTCCCTGTACCCAGTCAACCTGGGAAGTAGTCCCAGCCTCCAGCTAGGGCACTCCAAGCCAATGGGTAGAGCACAGTCTCCAGCCCCCAGGCCTGGAAGATTCCTGGCACACTGTCAGTATTCAACCCATTTCACTGAATGTATGAATTAGTTCCAAGCCCTGACCATCTCCTCCCAGCCACTTCAGGTTTTTTGATGAATGGACAGCAAGAATGACAAGAAGAGGGGCTGGAGAGATGGCTCAGCAGCTAAGAACACTGTTCTTGTGGAAGACTG
>NW_008350459.1:142519-173055 GCF_000622305.1 Nannospalax galili
GGGACTTATTGGCTGGTTAGAGAAAGGTGAGCTGAGCATTAGAGGCCAAGTGGACACCCTGAGTAAAGGCCTTGGGTTTGAACCAGCTTGGAATCTGAAGGACCTATAGGCAGCTACATACGGTGATCATATTGATAAGGAAAAAGTTTCAGGGGAGGTCAAGTGTGGAGCACAGTAGTCACAGACTGTGGTAAACCTTGCACCATACTATAGGGAGCTGATGCTATTGAAAGGACCTTCCAGAAGTATCAACCTTTCTTGCAATACATTATCTATTGTATGGAGAAAGAATTAACAGGGGCGAGGCAAGGTGGGAGTCCGAAGGTTCCTGCCAAAGTCTGGAAGAAAAATCAGGAAGACCAGGCCAGGAGAGTTGGACTGCTGAAAGAGAGTAGGTAGAGAATCATTTCACAGACAGAATTCCTTGGAGTTAGTGGTTGAGGGACTGAAAAACCCTGGCTTGGGATACAACATGGTGATAGGGTTTCTCCCTGTATTGGAGTATAGGGGGAGCAGAGGAACTTGGGACCCAAAGGAGACACTCTAAGGGAAAAACAAGAGGAAGACCAAGAGAAAATAATGTCACAGAGCTTAGGAGAACAGTGACAAAGAAGCAAGTGGTCCTCAGCATCAAAGGTGATGGAGAAGCTGGGATAATACAAGAAAAATGACCCTTGGTTTTGGAAATCATGGGTGCCCTTCATCAAAGACATTTCAGTAAAGTAATGGAGACAAATTATGATATGAACTGGAAATGTCTGCCACAGGCTCATGTGTTTGAACACTTGATTCCCTACTGGTGGCACTGTTTTGAGAGGCTGTAGAATCTCTGGAGCGAGAGGTTGGCAGAGGTGGGTCACCTGGGAACAGGTCTTTGAGTGCTATAGCATGACCCTGCCTCAGGACGTACTTTCTGCTTTCTGCCCCTAGAATGTGACAAGCAGCCTCACACACCTGCTGCTACAGGTGGGGCTGCACTCACTGCCATGATGAAGTTCCCCAGAAACGTGAGTCAAAATAAACCTCTCCTCCCTCAAGCTGTTTCTGCCTAGTTAGTCACAGTAATGAGAAAAGTAACTAATGCAGGGTAGAAGCTAGACTATAGAGGGTTGAGGAGAAAGGGGGTAAAGGGACATGGAGAATGAACATCAAGTATGGAACAGTCTTTCAAGAAAGTGACTGAGAGGGGGATGGAAGAGATGAAGCCCTGTCTACGGGCAGACAACAGGTCAGCTGGTACCTTTTCAGGATAGGGGTACTCGTACATATCTAGAGGAGAGAGAGAGACAGAGACAGAGACAGAGAGAGAAGTGTATGTGAGGGCAACTATATAAGGGAGAAATGGACAATTACAAGTCCTCTACTTAGAAGAGCTGAGAAGAAGTTAGATTTAAAGTGGTAGAGCCCTTGCACCAGAGGCAGAATGCCACACCCAGCACACTGAGGAAAGGAAGGCAGCAGGCAGGTGAGCAGTCTGCTGAAATTGTTTTCAGAAAACTGATATGCGCTACACCTGATGACTATAGTTTTCTTGACAAAATTGGTTAAGTCTTTGGCAATGGGCGATGATTATCGAGTTTGAGCAAAGCATTAAGGAGAGGTGTGGAAATTGTATCCACATGGCAAAGGGCAAGAGGTTGCCAAATGACAAGCCAAAGGCCTTAGAAAAGCTGTTCAGAGTCCAGGGGGGTAGGAAGGCAGGAATTTTTGTGAACACAAAAATATCCTGTTGTGTGACACAGCAGCATGGTGACTAATTGGCAGACTTATCCAATGAGTTTTGATGAGCAGTGTAGGGTCATAAGAAAGCAGTGGGGGAGGGGGGCTTAGAGAGTTAAGAATGCTTATAATAAGGAATGTGGTTGGAGGTCTCGATCCCATGGCTCTCTGGGGTTAAGAAGCTAGATCAGGAGGGGAGTGATGGGTTGGGAGAAGTGAATGGGGTTGAAGTATGCAGCAGGTCCAATCCAGAGTGGGTTTGGGAGGGACCATGGTAAGACAATGGGAAACTGTGGTCAGAGTTGGGGACAGGATGTTGGTGGAGCTTAAGGTTGCTGAGCAGAAACCATTCTGGGTGGGAACATGGTCAGGGATGCACAGGTACAATAGAGTAGCAGGAATAGGAAGAAAATGAAACCACTGGTGATGAGGTTTCCCAGACACTGAGGAGGTGGGGGGTGTCTGCGTGGATGCTGTAGTGAGCCAAGAATTAGAGCCAGGATTTGGGACACAGAGGTAGGCTGTAGTTGTGTCAAAGTCCTCTAGGGAGATGGAGAGTAAACAAGTGTTAATAGAGGAGGCATCTTAGCTGTGGGAAATAAGAGTCTAGAAGAACAGGTTAAAGGTACGGGATTTTGGACCTTAACAAACATGGATTCAAACCCCAGTTCCACCCTTAGAATTTCATGACTTAAGACAAATTGTATAGCCTTGTGTATTGATAAGATAATTCTAGGAAAGCAAAACTGATCTCTAGTGATAGAAAGCACTGTCTGTCTAGGGACTGGTGAAGGATCATAGGGGGCCAGTGGAAGGTCTTAGAAGGGGAGAAATGATGGGGGATGCATGGCTTGGGCATATACATTTGTTAAAGTTCATCTAGCTGTACATTTTAAATGAATGCATCTTATTTTAAGTAATTTCTACTATAATCAAAATAATTTTAAAGCCCTGTCCTAGTTGGCTTTTTTGTTATTATGATCAAACACTAACCAAAACTAACCTGGGGAGAAAAGAGTTTATTGCATGTTACTTACATGTGACAACCCATCACAGAGGGAAGTCAGGGCAGGAACTCGTGGCAGGAACCTGGAGACAGGAACTGAAGCAGAGTCTATGGGGGAATGCTTCTTACTGGCTAGCTTCCCCCTGGCTTGCTCAGCTACCTTTCATATACAGTTCAGGCCCACCTGCCCAGGGGATGGTACCATCCACAGTGGGCTAGGCCCTCTGCATCAACCAGTCATCAAGAAAAAGCCCCAAAGACAGAATCTCCCCTGCCCCAGGACAATTTGATGGAAGAAATTCCTTAATTGAGATTTCTTCTTCCCAAGTGACTGGTTTCTGTCAAGTTGAGAAAAACTAACCAGCACAAACTCTAAAATCAATCAGGTTAGTCTGACCAGTTCTTCAAGAACCAGGATCTGCTATAAGCTGATGTCAAGGACATGAGCCCTGATTCTTGGTAGTTACAGGATGGAACAGACCCATGGTGAATGAAGAAATAAAGCATTTCCAGCAACAGTAACAATAGAATGTATTTTCTAAGGTTAGAATTCTTCACTTCCTGTTTGTGATGGTTAGTTTAAACTGTCAACGTGACATAGCCTAGAATCACCTGAAAAGAGAGTCTCAAAGAGAGATAATCTAGATCAGGTTGGCCTGTGGGCATGTCTGTGGGGGACTGTCATGGCTGTTATTGATGTGGGAAGACCCAGCCTGAAAGGAGATAACATCGTTCCCAGGTATTGGCCCTGTGCTATATGAGCAGAAAAAGCTCACTGAATAGAACATATACATGCATTAATTCTTTCTGGTTCTGACTGTGGATGTGACAAGGTGCTTCAAGCCCATGCCATTGTGATTTCTCTGTAGTGATGGACTCTATCCTGGAATTATGAACTGAAATAATCTCTTTATCCTCTAAGCTGCTTTTGGTCAGGGTATTTTTATCACAATGGAAATGAAACTAGGACACTATTAGACCAAAAGAGACAGATCCATAGAAACAAGCACATGAAGCCCCCCGCACATGCCCATAGACACAGTCTTCCCGGATCCGTGGCAGGCACTGGCCAGATGGAAGTCTTTGTGAATGCTTTGGGGACAAAATTGCATGGAGATCCTAGAAATTCTGGAGTTGGGCACAAATGGCAGGCCAGTCTAGAACCCATTAAACATACTTAGGTGTGGTTATATTGAGTAGTAATAATTGAAAGCAGAAGAAAACAAAGTTACATTATAACTTATCTTCGATGAGTGTTTCTTAAAATTTTTCTCTACATGAATCATCAGCTAAATATAATAATTATAAATCTCCTAAAACTTTGTGCTTGTTTTTTTTCAACAAAGTTTTGTTTTATTTTCAGAAAATTATGTCTCATTAGTGGAAAAATTGCCTAGATTTGTGTCTAGTGGGGGAGTCTGTTTGGATTGGGAAACTTTTATTCCAACACCATCAGGAGAGGTTACTCCCCCATCTGTGTCTCTCAGGAGACATGGCTTTGGAAAGCCAACCTGGCAAGCGTTAGTCAAGAAACCAAGACTGAACTGTTTAAATACTTGGCATTCAAAAGTGTCTGTGTTCCAGGCTTCCCAATGAGCCTCTTTGTCTGCCATCAGGAGCAAGATCCTCGCCTGCCTCTTATCATACTTACCATGCTCAAAGCTGCTCTCCTTCCCTTCTTCTGCACTGCAGTCCTCTCTTTGTAATCCTCTCTCTCTCTCTCTCTCTCTCTCTCTCTCTCTCTCTCTCTCTCTCTCTTCTTTCCTCTCAGGTCAGGACTAAACTCTGAAGCTGGTCCTCATTACCCTGCTCCAGCTTTTGCTATGCTGAACTCTGATACCCTGGATAGCCCAGCCCTAGAACTCCATCATTTCTCATAATCCCCAAAGGCCCCCCCTTCCTCTGCTTTCCCACCCTGGCAAGAGAGCCTGAGACCCTGTGCCTCTTCCTCCATGCAAACAGCCTTCCTGTTCTGTAACTTCCGTTTTCCAAAGAGAGCTCACTTTGGCAGCTAATAATGTTGACAGGGAAGGTGGTAGCTACAAACACCAGAAGGGGCCCTGGACATACATATTTAAAATAAAAAGTAGCACCACTTGAGTATAACTGGCTCCAGTGATCACTCTCAGACCCTTTCGAGAGACAGTTTATACCTCAAGAATTCCCACTGTGAACAGAAACTGAAGGGACGGATGTTCCTCACTGTTCTCTGTGGACCACAGGAGGTTTGGGCTTGGAATAGCCTTATGGTCCCCAATCAAGAGGGAGGTGCTATACCTGGATTTGTTTTTCAAAATAGCAATTTAAGCCAGGCATGGTGGCATACATTTGTAATCCCAATACTCAAGAGGCTGAGGCAGGAGGATTGTGCATTTAAAGACAGACTGGGCTGCACGGTGAGACTATTTCTCAAAAAAAAAAAAAAAAAAAAAAAGAGGAAGTGTTGGGGTAGAAAAAGAGGACAACTCTCTCTTTCTTAATGAAATTTATTCAGAAACCTGGTTCTGGTTCCAAATTCTGTACTGATGATCTTATACCACAAAGCAATCCTAACATTTTATTTCCCAGACTCTTATTTCCAATAATTCTAATTCTCACAATGAAAACCCATACAAAAAAGCCATGGAGACATGATCTGAGGACTAGATGTGTATTCTGAGAATAAATGAAATCTCTCTCAAGAAAAAAAGAAACATTAAAGATACTTTCTATCAAAGATATCATCAGAGGCTGGTGGACAGCTTAGTAGTGTTACTGTGTCATAGTTACTAGCAATGTTACCTGTGTCATAGCTACTGTCAACATAACACAAACCTAGACATACCTGAGAAGAGGGACTCTCAGTTGAGGAGTAAACCTATAAGACTGGCATGTGGATATGTCTATGGGGCATTTTCTTAATTTCTAATTTATGTAGGAGGGCGCTGTCTGCTGTGGGTGGTGCCATCCCTGGATGGGTGGGCCTGGGTCATAAAAAAAAAAAAAGACAAGGCAAGTGAGCCAGTGAAAGCCATCTTCCATGGTCTCTGCCTCAGTTCCTGCCTGAAGTTTCTGCCCTGACTTCCCTCAGAGATGGATTGTGACTTGGGAGTTGTAAAATGGAATAAACCCTTTCCTCCCCAAGTTAGTTTTGGTTAGTGTTTTATCATAGCAACAGAAAGCAAGCAGGAGGTCCTGAATTTGATCCCCAAAACCAATATAAAAAAGACTGGTGTGGTAGTGTGCAACTATTATCCCAGCACTGGGGAGGTAGAGAAAGGGGATCCTTGGGTCCTGCTGTGCAACCTGCCTAGCCTACTTGGTGAGTTCTGCCCCAGTAGAGACCTTGTCAGAAAAACAACAACAAAAGGAAAACAGCACCTAAGGAACCACATCCACACATGTTAACTCCAAATGTACACACATACATGTGTGTGTGCTCCCACATGCGTGAGCACAAACACATATACACAAACGTGAGAGACCATCAAATATTCTTCCCATTCCACCAAGAGGGATTCAAACTAAAATCCTAGAATACCTGATATTCCAAAACAGAAGACACAGCAGGGTTCCCTGACCCTCAAATACAATTAGAGGGAGTAAAATGAGAATATCTCAAGAACAGGACTGTTTATGATGTTTGATGGTGGGCAAATGTTTACAAATGTAAATAGAGAAGAAATTAATCATAAGGGCAGAGACCTTGGTCAACTAATTTAAAAGCATAATATTAGGTGGTTATTCTACATGATGTATGATTTTAAATGACCAACATTTTAGTATTCTCTTGGTTTGCAGATATAAAACTAAAACAAAAAAAAATCCTAACATAGGAATTATAACCCAGCAGTTTCTCTAGTTGAGGATGCCTAAGGAGATTTGTGCTAAGGGTTTTGGAGACCAACTTGGCCATTTTCATCAATTTTCTTTACACACAAGATCAGACCAGATAATGGAAAAACTGCACAGTTTTATACTAGAATAGAAAGAGAAAATATTTCTCTCTTCATGTGAGATGCAAAATCATGTGATCATCAGAAAGGAAAAGTGGTTTTCTGTTTTCTTCACTAGGAAGGAGGCATTAGTACAGACAATCTAAACAAATGCAGTGCTGAATCACGTGTAGTGATTCCTCAGATGTTTTCCGTCTCAGTGCAAATAAGGGTGTGTCTTAGGTTCCAGGAATTCACATTTTAGGTTACCGTCATGATTTCCACACTTGCAGAGAACCGTGTTCCTTCTAGCTCAGAGCTTGGGGATCTGAAAATACAAGTTATACCTTGTAAAAAGGTATGCTTTTTTAATCTTTCAAAAGTTAAGATTATAAACCAAAGCATTATTTTCCTTAATAATCTAACATGGCCCTTATGTTATCAATATACCTGTCTTTTCAACCACCACATTTGTGTCACACTTGAGAAATGACATCTCCATTAGTTCTCATCAATTCTCCTCGGCCCAAACCATTCCAGTTTACTTTCATCCTCTACCCTCGGTGGAGTTTTCTGTTTCCATTCTGACCATTCCTTCTTCTTGTAGAACCTTCCTACTCTGTGTCCTGTGACCTTTCAGCTGCTTCTGGTCTTCTACCTTGTCTAAGCTCCTACCCATGCCAATAAACCTCACCCAAGCTCTCTGCTTTAAATTGTTCTATCTTAGGTACATTGCTCTTTCTACAGAAATTAGTTCACATAAATTGTAAAAGTGTATTTGTATTATCATTCTGAGTCTTTCTGGATGTAATGAACAGAGCTTACTCACTTTTGAATTTCAAGTGTTTTAGAAATGATATACGCTACAACAATCTTCCTTTTTTTCTGGAACCATTCCTTAGGGATGTTTACTTTTTCGCTGGATTTCCTGGTTCCCACAGGTCAATGGATCAAACACTCTATAGGTGATTCCTTAACCCTTTTTTGATGTGGCAGTTATTTCAGTACTGCTCATTTATGACACAGGTCCACATCATATATATGAATTCATAAGCAGTTAACCACATGCAAACTCAGTGATCTCCTGGTTCATTAATGTCATATGAACATTTGGTCCTATAAACAAGATAGGTATCGTTTGCAGTCTTTGGAAATTCATACAGCATTTACTCAATATGAAGTTTTTCTCAGGTTGCAACATCCTTGTTTGAATTTTTTAAATCTAGCCTGTGCATGGGAGAGATTCAAGTCATTTGATCAACCAGTTAGTCAACTGGAGTTTATAGAGAATGCTCATTAATGTGCAGGGAACTGTGGCAATCAGGAGGCTGTGTACATCGGACCAGCTTGTAGAGGCTGAAGGTATGAGTCATGGTTTTTGGCTCACAGGGTGCCCCTGAGTGCCTGCCAAGGACTATAAATAACACTGACAGTTCAGCAGTTCTTGGGGACACACAGTGTTCCTATAAAATTAAAACTGCATAATTTGGTCAATAGATAAACCATTTCATCCCACCCCTACCTCGGGCTTAGCTCACCTCTGCTATCCAGATCTATTACATCCTGTTTATCTGCCACTTACACATCCCGAAAGGTAATTCAGGGGTTGGAATCTCTCTTAAGCTTTTTCTCCCAGGCTAATTCTAAAACCAAACATATTCTTTCCTTTAAAAAAAAATCTGAAAATGGATAATTAACAGCCTAATTAGCAAGAGGCAGTACT
Organism: Nannospalax galili; assembly: GCF_000622305.1. NCBI lineage: Eukaryota > Metazoa > Chordata > Mammalia > Rodentia > Spalacidae > Nannospalax > Nannospalax galili. The sequence goes on from NW_008350459.1 coordinate 150,882, forward strand.
AAGAGCTGCTTATTGTTTGAGAAGTCTGGTTTCTGGGTATTTCTAACCTGAGCATTTTATTTCTTTTATAAAGTATTTAAACTTTTTTGTTTATAGGTGTTTTGATTCCCAGCACGTTTACTGGTATGTGTGTAGTGCCTGGGAAGGCCAAAAGAGGATAACAGAGCTACCATGTGGGTGCTGAAAGTCGAACCCAGACCCTCTTGAAAAAGAGCAAGTGCTCTTAACCCACGAGCCATGTCTCCAGCCCCTATTTTTACTTTTTCTTGCTGTGACCAGTCCTTAGCCTCCCCAGGAGTCTTTGACCCACCCCCAAAAACCTGCTTCTTCATTTTCATGGATCCTGCACAGTAGAATCCCATTCTTCATGAGGAGTAAAGGCAATCTTCAAGTGAGGTGGTAAGACTGGCCTCCGGGGCTGCCTAGTGGACATCTTGACTCCATGTGACCTTGGAAAAACTCATTAACCCATTTCCCTGTTTCCAGCCTCTCACAGGGCTGTTCAGAAGACAAAACAAATCAGTATAGACAAAATGCTTAGAGTAATGTCATGCACGGTACATATCAATGACTGCCAAAGGCAATGTTTAGAAAAAATAGAATATATCAATTGGGAAATCCAAAACACTCAACTTCTGAAAACTTCAGAGTAACTTGAATTCAGTTACACCATTGCCTCCAGCCTCCTTTTATCCAAAGTGGTGGCCTGGGGTTGACTGAGCACATTCCCCATGCTGTGCTTCAGGTGCCTCCCAAGGCCCCTGCTTCCTTGGCAACCCCTGCTGTCACCACCTTCCCTCTTTCTCTCCACTCCCTGTGGGCTATGATTCCTCTCACCAATGTTAAACATGCTTTTTTTTTATTATTATTAAAAACAGCAATAATCACACATTTCTCCTACCACTTGTATGAGCAGTAGCATCTCCACTCTGTTCCCCCCTCACCTCCCGAGCACCTCACCCAAATTGTCTGTCCTACAGCTGTCCCCAGCCACTCCAACTGCTTTCTCCAGTGGTCCTTCCTTCATAAAACCCCGTGGACATGGGCAGTCCTTATAAGGCTGGAATTCTCGGCAGCTTTTAATGCTGTGAGCACTCCCCTCTTCCCCGAGGCGCACACTCCACGTTGCTTTAACTTGCTTCTTTAGACTCTTCCTATCATTTTCCTCAGCTAAAACTGGTACATCCCACGTGCTCCTGATGTGTTCCCGCTCCCTTCTTTTTCTTTGCAGTTGCTGCTTTCAGTGTCCTATTTAAGAAATTTTACTTTACCTTGGCATCACAAAGAAATTATTCTATATTACTCTATAAAACTTTATTGTTTAATGTTTAACGTTTAAATCTCAATCCAATTGGATCTTCTGATTTCAGTAGGGTAAAAGAAAAGAGAAAATTACTGCATGTGCTGTGTGTGTTTGGTATTCGTGTGCATCGATACATATATGTGTATGTGAGCAAAGGTGTGCGTGTATGTGCATATGCAAGTGCACGCACTCATGCAAGCATGACACAGAGGTCAAAGGAAAACACCAAGCGCTGTTCTTCAGACACTATCCACCTTTTTGAAATTCACTGGCCTGGAGCTAACCAAACAGGCTAATGTGGCCAGCCAATGAGCTTCAGAGATCCTCCTGTCTCTGCCTCTCCAGCTCTGGGACTATTACAAGTGCTACCATGCCTGACTGTTTTAAAATATGTGTTCTGGGTGACCAAACTCAGGTCCTTGTGCCTGTTAAGGCAAGCCCTTTAACAACTGAGTCATGTCCTCAACCCCAAGAAAAAGAAAAGTTTATCTTTCTCTAAACGAGCATCTAGCTGACACAGCACTGTGTTTTCTGACAGACAACCTTTCACCCTCTGCGCTTGGCCAATGTTGACATAAGTGCAGATGTGTGTCTGCCCTGGGCTCTGTGCTATCGTGTAACCAATGTTTGTGCCAATAGCACACTTTATAACAAATCTTCATAAAAGGAAGCAGGCCTTTCCACACATTTTCTTCTTCATAAGCTTTGTTGAGACTTAAAAATCGGGATTGGAATTGTATTGAATGTGTGTATGTGTATGCATGTGTGCATGTGTACATGTGTACATGCATATATATGCACAAAATGGGAGGGAGCCAACATCGTTACTATTTTGACAGTGAACACACATAGAAAACCTTGTATTTATTTGATTTAATTGAATGATTCAAAGAAGTAATGTGTATCCTTGTGAGATTTATTCCTAAGCATTTTTATTTTTGATGAAATTGAAACAGAATCTTCTAAATTACATTTTAACTGTTTGCTGGTATATAGAAATGAAGTTTATTTTTACAGTTTATCCCAAGTTCTGGCTCAATTATTAGTCTAATCCTCGTCAATATTTGGAACTTAATACACATCTGTCTATAACCGCATTGTTGGTCTTATTTCTACTTTCTCAGCACTTAAACATTGTGTCCCTTTACTTTCCTCAAGTGCACTGGCTTAAGCATCAGTACCATGCTGAGTAGCAATGGAGACAAAGAGAATATTTGTTTCTTTCCATAATACATTTGCTTAACATAATTTTGCCTAATATTATTTCCCTGCTTCATTCATAATCTAATAACAGAATTACATAATATTAAAACTGGAAAAAGTCTGGAAGGTCACTGGGTGAGATACCAAGAGGTGAACTGAATTCCTCAACACCACATAATAGGAGTAAAACCAACGGATCTGAACACTGATAGTCTACGTAGCAGTTCAATGGTCTTTTTCCCATAGCAAAATAATCCTTTGAAAGAAGGAATACCATTAAGAACATTTGTTTTTACCTCTTGAAGTTAAATGGTGCTTGAAATTCAAAGCTTTGGCAGTTGAGCAACTTGGTGACAGTGCCATGAATGAGACCACTACAGCCAGTTTAAAAACTAGGAGCCCTTGTTGCTAAGCCCCGTTCCAAGATATCCAGACCTGATGCACTTCCAGGATGCTCTCAGACCCCACTGGCTTTCTGTAACACTGAAATCCCTAGTAATTTCATTAACCTGTTTCCGTGATCCTTCTTCAACCCCGAGAAGAGTTGATGATGAAGACAGCCATTTCAGAACACCTCTCTTCTGTCCTCTTCTTTTTAGCCAGTATCTTTACTTCTGCCATCTCTAGCTTTCTCATTGGTCCCTGCTGGTAAACTTCAGCCTAACCTTTCAATCTGACTCACTATTCCTCAGAACTGGACTCCTAAGCCCTGATAGAATCTGGAAAGCATAAAAGAGTACAATCAAATGATATTTAAAAGGCCACTTCAAGCCGGGTGTGGTGGTGCATGGCTTTAATCCCAGCACTCAGGAGGCAGAGGCAGGCGGAGCTCTGTGAGTACAAGGCCAACCTGGTCTACATAGTGAGTTCCAGGCCAGCTGGGGCTACTGGGAGACCCTGTCTCAAAAAGATTAAAAAGGGGGCGGGGGGCACTTCAAAAGGCAGAAGAACACTGGGCATAATTGCTCGTGCCTTTAATCCCAGCTTTCAGGAGGCAGAGGTAGGCAGATCTCTGTGAGATCAAGGCCAGCCTGATCTACATAGTGACTGCCAAAAGAGATATCATATGTAATATAGGTGTTTAAAGACTTTATAATCTAGTTGATGGCACAAGATTAGAACATACAAATTAAAGAGCACTAAAGGGACAATGTTTATATGATCTGTCGTAGCAAATAACTTAGAATAAAAACCCTCTAACAGTTCAACAAGTTGAAGAGTAACTAACTCAGTTGTCCATACCCCACCTTCTGCTTGTACCTGCCCTGCTTTCTCTCAGTTCCTTATCCCTTTGTTACCTCAGCCCCACCGGCTGATTTATTATTCTCCCCTCCTGCACTGAAGTCACTGATGGATATGTTTGCTTTGGGGATTCTAGAACTTGGCATGTAGTTCCCTGTAAGACACATTGGCAAGAAATGGTGTAAATCCTTCAATCACATTACAAGCTAAATGTGCTTTTGTGAAATGACTGTAACTATTTCTTTGGGAAAGCTGTTCTGAATACAAAATGGCCTGCTTTCAAACGAAATTTAAGAACACAGACCCTCCTTTTGGCTCCAAATACTCAAAAATAGGCATTCAGGAAGTATGTGCTGCCAGTCCCACAATGTTCTCTTTCACTAGCACAGCTGATAGTCTTATGATTATCCATATAAAACAATAGCGTATGGACAGGTTGAGTGATGAAGCATAGTGGGTCTCATGCTCTTTGTTTTCATGGAGACAACTCCTCTCCTCCTCTCCATGTGCAAGAGGATCAAAAACATTTTGGGAGACGCAAGAATGTACCGAACATGCTTACTATGTGGCTCACAGTACTCAGGTCTGTGGAATGAACAGTGACACCTGGGTTTGCACTCTTGGCCTGACCTGAGCAAGACAGTTTTTAGAATACACATAATTCATAATTCAGAGGGTTTTAGATAATAGAAGTAGAGCCAGACTGGAGGATGAACAAATTTCCAGTGAGGCTTTTGCTGGTGCTTCTCACAGTGTGATCCACGGACCTGTGGCACTAGACTTGCCTGGGAAGTTGCTGGAAATGCAGATTCTTGGACCCACCCAGACTCAGAATCTCTGCAATGAGGTCCAAGTATCTGGGCCTCAGCAAATTTTTTCCAGTGATTTTTATGCATGCCAGAGAGAATGGGGACTAGGCTTGGCTTCCTTCCCCAAGCTCAGTGAAATCAGCATTAATGGTCACCTGCTGGCAGCTGGAAAGGTTGCAGAGCTCCTGGAGGTGCCTGGACTGGCTGTGACTGGAGAATGGGTTGACTGAGCTCAGGGATAAACACAGAACAGGCACCCATTGACTGTGGAATGAATGAATCCAGTTTGTACCCCACGTGCCTTCTGCTCCACTGTCACCTATGTATATTCTCACTTGTTATGGGCTAATTTGTGTCCTCTCAAAATGGATTAGGTTGAAGTCATAGCCCCCAGGATCTTGAATGAATTTGGAGACAGGGTCTTTCAAAGGATAATTAGATTAAACTGAGGCCATTAGTGATGAGCCCTAAGACAACTGGGTCACTAAAAGAAAAGGACAGGAGGACATACATCAAAGAATGACCTTCTGAAGACAGGGGGAGACAGCCATCACAGGGAAGGGGAGAGGACTCAGGACAGACCAATGCTGCTGACACCTTGATCTTGGACTTCTAGCCTCAGGAACTGTGAAAAATGTGATTGATGTTTAAGCACCGTCAGGCTCCTCTCCATCATAGTTTATTGCACTTTGTTATGGCAACCCCAGCATGCTAGAACACAACCCTGCCCCTGCCCTCACACACCTGGAATGCTTCATAATGAAGCTCTGCCCAGAGTGATTGCTAACTCCTACCCAACTTACCACTGGCCTTTACAGAGGATATGTCCAAGGAAATCTTCTGTGATGACCAGATGTGTGTCTGTCCCTGGTCTCCTCAGTACAGAGAACCTGAGCCCAATCTTGACTTTGGTAAGAATGTGACTGATTATCTACTACTCTGTCTCATTGGGGATAGGGACTTGACAGGCCAGGAACAGCTTTGGCCTATCAACCTAACTCTCCAAAGCCCAGGATCCCCGTTACCACTAACTACCTGTGTGTCAGCTGGCATGCCCTCATTCTAATTTGGTTTTCTTATGTGTAACATGAAGTAATAACCTTCATATTGACAATTCTCTCTGTTGCCCCTGTTGAAAAGATCATATGAGAAGGCATATATAAAAGCTATAAATGTGTTATAAATGAAAACTTGGAGGCAAATGATTTGATGATGGTGGTAATGGTGATGATGCTGATGCTGATGCTGATGGTGAGGATGCTGATGCTGATGGTGATGATGGTGATGATGATGGTGATGATGATGGTGGTGGTGGTGATGATGGTGATGGTGATAATGATGATGATAGTGATGGTAGTGGTGATAATGATGATGGTGATGGTGATGATGATGGTGATGGTGATGATGATGATGGTGGCCATGGTGGTGGTGATGATGATGATGGTGATGGTGATAATGATGATGATAGTGATGGTAGTGGTGATAATGATGATGGTGATGGTGATGATGATGGTGATGGTGATGATGATGATGGTGGCCATGGTGGTGGTGATGATGATGATGGTGATGGTGATAATGATGATGATAGTGATGGTAGTGGTGATAATGATGATGGTGATGGTGATGATGATGGTGATGGTGATGATGATGATGGTGGCCATGGTGGTGGTGATGATGATGATGGTGATGGTGATAATGATGATGATAGTGATGGTAGTGGTGATGATGATGGTGATGGTGATGATGATGATGGTGGTGGTGATGATAGTGGTGATGCTGGTGATGATGGTGGTGGTGGTAGTGGTGGTGGTAATGGTGATGATGATAGTGGTGATGGTGATAATGATGGTGGTAGTTGTGATGGTGATGGTAGTAGTGATGATGATGACAGTGATGATGGTGATGGTGGTGGTGATGATGAAGATGGTGGTACTGGTGGTAGTGATGGTGATGATGGTGATGGTGGGGGTGGTGGTAGTGATGGTGATGGTAGTGATGGTGATGATGGTAGTAATGATGGGGCTGGTAGTGATGATGGATGACAATGGTGAGATCATGTGGTAGTAGCGGTGATAATGATGATGGTGGTAGTGATGAAGGTGGTGGTAGTGATGTGATAGCGGAAGTAATGATAATGGTGGTGGTAGTGATGATGGTGGTGGTGACGAAGGTGGTGATGGTGATAGTGATGATGGTGATGATGATGGTGGTGACAATGATGAACGTTGGTGTTAATAATGATGATGGTGGTGGCCGTGGTGGTGATGATGATGATGATGGTGGTGGTGGTGATGATGGTGATGGTGATAATGATGATGATAGTGACAGTGGTGATAATGATGATGGTGATGGTGATGATGATGATGATGGTGGCGATGATGAAGGCAATATTACCAAACCCTCTCTAAAGATACAGCTTGGGCAGAACAGCAGCTGAGTGCCATCATAGAAACTCTTGCCCCATCAGCTCAGTCACTTCTTAAAATTCAAGGGCCCCAGATTCAACCTGGTGGTCAGACTTTGGAAATCTGTCAAACAATCATGTAAATATGTTTGTACTTTTGAGATCTGTTTGTCACTCTACATTTTTATCCCGACTTCAGATTGTCTGAGAGTGGGAGAGGAATTCCAGAGGACAGGGAAGTTAGATTTTGGACAAAGATGCCAAGTTAGGATATTTTCAATCTGCAAGGCCATCGGGACAGTGAGAGCCATCTTGTAGGCAGCTGAACACAGAGGATGGTGTTTCTAAGTCATGCTGAGTTTAGTTGAATTGACCATTGGACATAAAGGATTAACACTGGGTGACGATGTAGATGGAGTTGTCAAGTAAATGCAAGGTCTTGGTTGAGGATGAGGGCAAACAGAAGGTATCCTTGGATGAGTAGTGGGCATAGAAGAAAACTACAAAGGTGATACAGGATCAGGCAAAGAGAGGAGCCAAGAACACTCGTGGGATTTTCAAATCATAAAGACATAGGAGTCAGTAAAAGCATCCAAGACCAAAGGGAGGCTGAGAAGAATGAGATGCCAACCAACCCACTGAATATGAACTTCTGAGTGGGAGACCTAGGGTTAGGAGAGAGGTGGGATTAGGGTTATGTGTATGTGGTCCAATGCTAGGCAGACCAAGTTGTCATCTATAACTGTGGCTCCAACTCGCCCGTCTCCTTAATTTGAACCACCACATTGTCTCCAATTCTCAAATGTAAAATGCCTGTATCTAGGTCAATATGGATACAATTAAATTGAAGATAAAGACCCCCTTATTCCTGAATTTAAGACATCAGAGCAAAGAATTGTATCAGGCTTTGTTCAGCCAGAAAGTACAGCAGATTGAGTGCTAAATGACACCAGACCAAACAAGAGAGTGTTCTTGAGAGATCATTGGTAGAATTTAGACTCAAAGACTTCTGTTTAATTCAAATCACATAACAAATATGGTGATATCATTAAAATAAATATCCCACATGGCCCATCTCTCTCCCTCCCATCTAACAGCACTGACATCATTTTTGCATATTATATTAATGGCATTTTTCTGTATTTTGCTGAAAGGCCACAATTCTGTCTGTAATGTGATTCAGCCCCCAGTTAAGCTGTTCCAAGACACCACCACCCTTTTCCAAAACAATTTGGAGGGCGGCCTCTCAACCGCCCTCCAGTATGAATTCCAGAGAGCAGATGTCTCCTTGGGTGTGAGCCTTCAGATAAAGTGAGTGAGTTCACTCCAGATTACTGTGGTCCCTGGTACTGTGGCCAGGACTACCTAGGGGGACACATTGCTGGATACAATATCCAGGAGGCTGGGCTTCCTCAGAATGCATAATTGGTAAGGCAGAAGGGAATAAAGGGCCCTGTGTCAGGTTGATGTTAGACTCCCCCAAATGCTGCCACAACTGTCAAAAAGTCCTGAAAACCAGACTAAGAATTATTTAATAATTAAAATCTTGGTAGCATGTCCAGCCTGAAGTCCAGTGTAGCTATGACTGCATCCCAACACAAAGAAAAACTTATTTAAAACATCGAATGTTTCTGTGTGATTTTCTTTGTATTGCATGAGGTTCTTTTTAAAGACTTCTTTGATTTACTTTTATTTTATATGTATGAGTGCTTTGCCTGCATGTCTGTAACTGCACCCTTAGTGCCTGCACATCTGTAAGTGTGCATGGAGGCCAAAAGAGGGCATCAGATCCCCTGGAACTGGAGTTATGGAGGTTGTTAGTTACCATGTGGGTGCTGGAAACTGAACCCAGGTCCTCTGCAAGAACAGCCAGTACTCTCAACCACTGAGGCATCTCTCCAGTCTCTGCCCAGGGTTCTCAAGTGTGAACTTTGTAGATGGCAATATCATGTCACATGTTGAGAGACTAGACAACCTTAGTGGAGTTAAGACAAAGTAAAACAGCCCTGGGTCTGTTTCTTGCATATCTGTGTGGCTTTAAGCAAATTGCCCAACCTTTCTGAGTCTCTAAGAGAGGATGCTAATAATGGTCCTGCCCTCCTAGGGATGTTGAGAGAATTATGTTGCCCATCAAGCACTTAGCATAGTGGTGAGAAGTGTCAGTTGCTATTTTACTGTTAATAGGATTGGGTCAAGCTTGAATATCTGACATAAGGACCTACCACTCCTGCCACCTGGTAGGCCTGAGGGAAGAAATAAAAGACACATTTGGCATGCGTTGTTCTTGATGCTTCTCACAGAAGGGGATGAACATCAGGATGCATACATACATCCTCCGAGGCTGTGCAATCAGGTGCTCATCTGCATCTCAGTGCGAAACATGGATCCATTTCTGAGCTCATTCACTAAATCCATAAGACCTATTTTCACTCCCCACTCAGTTGTGCCTGCACACTCTTTACATTTGTGTTAACAGGATCCAGCAACTCTCTCATCCCCACCTGAGTCAGATAGAAAGGACTCTGTTAGCCAACTGACACTTTAGTGCAGATTAATGCAACATGTTCATTTTCCCAGGAGGAGTTGCATTCTGAAAGGCAGTGACCAGGAAAGACACAGAGGCTCTTTTAATTATTAGATCAGAGGAATGGTTGAGACAGACTATCTGGATTTTAGCCAGAGGATTGGCTAAAGTTCTCCAAGCATCCATCTGGAGAAATTATATACTAGAAAAAAGCACAGTTCTATTTATAACCAGTTCAATATCCCTGGCTAAAAAATGCTTATTAACAGAATAAGAATACAAATGGATGCTGTCCTTGGAGAAGGTCACAGGGCTCTTCTCCAGGCCACATCCTGGTCAACACTTTTATCAATAGGTTCAATGAAAACATAGACAGCATGCCAAACAAGTTCACAGACAGTTAATTTGTAGCTGATATGCTTTGATGATCTTATTTGTGTCAATGGCATGGCATAACGGGTGGAACTGTTCAGTGATTGAGTTCCTGCTCAACCCAAGGGATGGGCCAAGCAATCTGCACACATGACTTCTATCCCTGGAGAGGCATTGTTGCTTCTGTATTATAAAGAAACCGATGCTCGGAATGGTCAAGAAGATTGAAAGGATCTCCCAGCTAAGAAAGACATAACCCAAATCAGTCAGGCACAGGGCATATGCCCATAATCCCAGTACTTGGGATACTAAGGCAAGAGGATTGCAAATTCAAGGCCACCCTGAAAGTCATAGTAAGATCCCATTCCAAACAAATCCAAATCGTAACTCCAGAGTCCATGCTCTTTCGTGACCTGACATAGTCAATGCATAAACTCTGAACTTGCCTTTAATACACAAATATTTAAGTTCCACAATGGAGAGAAAGGGCTGCTAGCACAGTTTCTGGCTCTTAGCTATAGAAATATTTGTGGGAAGAAAAAAAAAAAGGAGTGAGTAGGAGGGAGGAAGAGAGAGAGGAAGTATGTCTGCTTTCATCTGTGCTGGTAATCATGACCAATGAGAAACATCTGAAGATATTTGGTTTGGCAAATGGAGACACCCTAGTTCTCTCCAAATATTTAAAGGACTATGTGTAAGACATATTGAGTGGAGCTGAGAGCAGTGGATTTTAATTCAATGTGAGCTGGAACTTTCCAAAATAACGAACACTGCTTGTACATGCAGAGGGCTGCCTCCTGAGCTCATGTCTTGTCCCTGGAGGTCTTTAGGCCTTATCAGATCACAGCTCACTAGAGGCAACAGAAAAGAGGGAGAGGAACGGGGACAGTAGAATAAACAAGTTCTCCTTCCCCCAAATGTCCTGATAGCATTTCAGATGGTTAGCCGGGGTGTTCAGGGCACCCTGGGAAGCTAAAGCAGGAGCAGGCTTTCTCTCCTTAAAGTCTACCTCCATCTACTTCTTCCCCTAGGGGTGTCAACATTATAAGTATCAAATAGATATGGCTCTTCAGCGTACCAAATGCCAACAAAACAGTACCCATTTCATTATCTGAAGGAAAGAGCTAAATAGCCCCTAAACAGGCTTCTGGAGAAATGAAAACCCTTGAAAGAACAGCAGGGTCTTCGGGAAGCACAAAATGAGCTTTGTCTGTTGCTGTAAGCCCGCGCCAGCAGGCCGATGAGGAAATGGAAAAAGTGTCCCAACGCACCGTTCCTTCCCCTGCCACCTTGCGATAGTCACAGAGGCATACATGCACTTTCTTGGTAGAATGCTCATGGTGATACACTCAAGTAGTATGGAGTATTGTGAGGTTTCTTTTTCCTCTTGTAATCTCCAAGGCAATAAACCAGGAAAAACTTTAGACATCCTCCCAGTAACTGGAATACTAACAATGAAACACACCAAGAGCCCAGCCTGCTTGATGATTTCCTAATAGTCTCTTTATGCCGGTTCCAGCCGGAGTCCCTGCCAGATGCAGAAAGCTTCCTTCATGGCAGCACAAATAGTTTCCATTTCCCAGCCCAGAGCCAGCCAAGAAGATCCTCTCATTTGAAACTGAATGAAACAAAAGATGGCCCAGAACCCAACCATAGCCAGGAAACAGAGGCACCCCATGCCAGAAACCCTCCGCAGTGTCCCAGAAATCCCCAGGGGGCAGAGGGAGGGCACACTGGCTACTCTATGTAAGTAGCCATGCTCAAAGGACAGCTTTCCAGCTGTTATAAATGCCTCCAAGTTCTTGACAAACTTTCATAAAGCCACATTCTGCATGACAGTTCCAACAGCGTTCCCTGGCCTTCATTAATTCATCCACCTAGTCATTAATTTTTCCACCTTTTTTCAACACCATGTGTATGTGTGTGTATATGTGTGTGTATGTGTGTGTGTGTACATATACATATCTTAGTCCATTTTGTACATTTTGTATTGCTAAATCAGAATACTTGAAGTTTAATGAGTCTTCTAGTTTGCTTTCTATTGCTGGGATAAAACACTGACCAAAACCAACCTGGAGAAGAAAGGGTTTATTGTACCTTACATTCCAAGCAAGAATCCATCACTGAAGGAAGTCAGGGCAGGAGCTCAAGGCAGGAATCTGGAGGCAGGAACTGAAGCAGAGACCATGGAGGAACACTGCTCACCAGCTTGCTTCCTCTGGAGTGCTCAGCTACTTTTCTTATACAGCCCAGGCCCACCTGGCCAAGATGGCCCCACACACAGAGGGATGTGCCACATCAATCAGCAATCAAGAAAATGCCCTGCAGACAGGCCCACAGGTCAACCTGATGGAGGAAATTCTGCAACTGAGGTCCCCTCTTCTCAGGGTTCCCTAATTTCTGTCAAGCTGACAACAACTAAACCAGCATAACTGACCCCTTGACACACAAACACGTCGCTACTAGACCATAGTCTTTCCTTTCTTGTTTATCCCCAAGATCTCATGTTAATATCATAAGCTAAAACATAAAACTTTAAAAGTCCCACAGTCTTTAAAAAGTTCAAACACTTTAAAAGTTCAAAATTTTTTTTTAATTTCCAAAGTCTGCCAACTGTAGGCTCCTATAAAATAAAAAATAAGCTATATGTGTTCTTATTTCAAAAGCGTGTAACTGGGCACACTTAAGAAAAACCAAAGTCCAGCAATGTAGCTCAGTATCCAACATCTCAGATTCACTCCTGATCTTCTGGTCTTCTAAAGGCTTAGGCAGCTCCACTTCTCTGGCTCTGCCATCCATAGCACACACAGCTTGTATTTTGGGTTCAGGCAGGCTCCACTCCATACCGGCTGCTGTCCTTCGTGGTCATCCCAAGGTCCTGGCATCACTAGTATCCTAGGGTCTCCACTGCAACTGAGGCTGCACCTTCACCTTCTCCTGATCGCTCATTGTGCCAAGTCTCAGCCTCTCTCATCGATCCCTTCAATTCTTCAGTTTTCACACTGCCTAAACCTGGACCACATGGTAGATTCTTAAACATTACCAAGTTCAGCAGCCAGCATGAGATGCAGATTTGGTCCTCCCTGCACCGCAGCTTCTGTGTGCTGACCCTGAGGAAATGCTTCCCAGAAGATTCTGCCTCAATGATGCTGGTTTCTTGTTAATCACAAGCCTCAGCTGACTAGAAACCACATCTATCAGTGTTTCAGCATATTCAGACCTGACTTCATGTCCTAACATTTTACACCCCTTTTTCCTTACGACTTCATGTCCCTTTACTCCAGGCAATAGAGACTTTCCTGTCCCAAATGTCCAACACTTGTTTTGTTCCATTTCCAGTGCTACTATTCAAGGACAGGATAAAAGCCCACTGGTTGTTAACGTGGACCATTCCAGTAGTCCACAGCTACTTCATTAAGAATTGATCCCAGGACTGAAGAGATGGCTGAGTGGTTGAGAGCATAGACACGGGGAAGTGGATAAGAAACCTCAGCACTACTTGAGGAACTGTTGGCAACTGATGGCTTCTGGGAAGGGAGAGTCTGTTTTCTGTAAGGGTGTGACTCTGGGCAGATTAATCAGGCTCCAGTGGATGGACCCAGACCAAAGGGCAATTGGAGACACAAATTTGACTGAATAGGCCTTTAAATTACATTATATACATTAATATACATTAATAATATATATTATATATATTAGAGTACATGAAATCAGGTGAGCAGTAGTAAGGGGGTACATATAGGGGGATCTAAATATGATTTAAATATATTGTATAAAATTCAATGGATTGTTTTTAAAGGAGAAACAAAAAGCCAGGCATGGTGGCATACACCTTTAATCCCAGCACTAAGAAGGTGGATCTCTGTTAGATCAAGGCCAGACTGGTTTACTTAGCAAGTTCCAGATTGAGGCTACAGGGAGACCTGGTCTAAAAAGAAGGAAGAAGAAGAGGAGGAGGAGGAGGAGGAGGAGGAGGAGGAGACAGAATTAATAGGGACTGTCCATCTTCAGCTCTTAACGAGGATGCTAGGATGATAAAGCAGTCTGCACTTTAGTGAGCTGTGGGCTATAATGGCTGTTAGGGGAAGCCGGTTTGCCTTCTGCACACAGTGTCCTTGAATACATTGTCAGGAAACCTCCTTCCTGATTCTTTCCTTCCTAGACTCTGCCCTCTGCTCCTTTTCCAACTCTAGCACTGTCACAGGACTGTCACAGTGGGTGACATGAGAACACACATCACCAGCCAGATCTCCCCAATCACCTGGGCCATGTCTCCAGTTCACACAAAGTTTAACTGGCCCTGGAAGCGGGTGCTTGGCCAGTTTACATGGTCCTAGTCCCCTTGTTCGAAAAGCTTTCACTGTTTGGGAGTGTAACAAGCCAAGTAGGTGGTTTTCCAACTTATCCTTGTGAAACTGTGATTTCAGATAATGCTCTAAAGCTGGAACCATTGCAGAGATCTAAGGAGCTGGGGTGAGGCTTTGGTGGTGATCCACGAAGCCAGCCCTCCCAAGACATGGTTTGGCCTCCACAGGTTGTTCAACATGGGAGTCCCTTTCTAGTTCTGGCTCCTGTTTCCCTACTAGAGTGAGGATTCCCTCCAGGCAGCCAGATCTCCACACACATGCTGGTTAACTGGCACCTAAGGGCTGGGTAGCTGCCATGTTTAACTTGGCCAGGCCAAAGGCAGCACCTTTTAAACCAAAGGGAAATCTAGATCATGTTTGTAGGTTGCTGAGCAGAACATACTGGCTCATTACTTGAGCTTTCTGTTACCAGAATACAGAAGTAATAATAAATTCTCATGTTCTTTAGCCCAGGACTCTATCAAGTTATCTGAAATAACATATAATTTTTCTCTCTTTTATTGTCTTTTAGCAAGTACTCATTTCTTTTGTTAAAAAATAAAGGCAAAATTTAGGAATTTGAACCCAATATTATTTTTTCTTCTTTTGATACATTCTTAACTATTTTGGAACTATACTTTTAAATATTTTAATATTAAAATATTAAAAGTATTTAATCCTGTCTGCTTGAGCTTCTATAACAAATTACCACAGGTTAGATGACGTAAACAATAGAAATTTGTGTTCTCACAGTTCTGAAGGCAAGAGGTACCATGTGGTTTGTTCTGGTGAGGCCTTCTACATTGCAAACTGCTCCTTCTGAATGAATTACACAAGGTGAAGAGGGAGAAATCCAGGTCTCTGGTGTTTTTTATAATGGCTTTAATCTTTTCAAATCCCGGGGCGCCACCCTATGACTTCATCTAACCTTAGTTACTTCCACAAAGATCCTGTCACCAAATTCCATTACATTGGGAGACTTTCAGCATGCAGATTTCAGGGTGAGCACAAACATTCATTCTATAACTACAACTGTGTCTGTAGCATCATCACAAATGCCACAAGAAAAGGCAGGCTGAGGAGCTACCTCAGTCGGTAAAGCAGTTCCTGGGCAAGCATGAAGAGCTGAGTTCCAGTCCCCAAATCCATGTGAAAAAAAAAAAAAATATTAGGCATGGTGGTACAAGTTTATAATCCTAGCACTGGGGAGGCAGAGACAGGCAGATCCCTGGGGGTCGGGGACTGATGAGTCAGCCAGTCTTCCCTATTTGATGAGTTCCAAGTCAGTGAGAAAAACTGTCTCAAAAAAAAAAAAATGCCAAGAGCAGCTGATGAATGACACCTGAAGTTGTCCTCTGCCCTCCACACCCTCACTCTGATAAATGCACACTCTGATAAACACCCATTGATCACACACATACACAAGCATCTGAGTCCATTGCTGGGACTCCTAATATAGTTTCTGTTCTTATCCCTGGCCCCCAGATGAGGAGACAGATGAGCAGGTTCAGTGAACACAGAGCTCACTGCTTCTCACTATTTTGGTCACGTCCTTTGTGTTAACACCATGCTTTATACTTTTGACAATAAATAGATCTTTTTTTGATTTATTTATTTTTATTTTATGTGTATGAGTGTTATGCCTGCATGTGTGTAAGTGCACCCATGTTGTGCAATGCCCACAGAGGACAGAAGAGGGCAATGGACCCTGGAACTGGAGTTATGGATGGTTGTTAGTCCACCATGTGGGTGCTGGGATTTGAACCTGGGTCTTCTGCAAGAACAGCCAGGGCTCTTAACCACTGAACCATCTCTCCAGCCCTGACAATAAGGAAATCTTATTTCATTCAATAATATCTGCCTGAAAACAATGTAGATGCCAGATTATAATTGTTTATTCTTACCTCATTTCAAGAAAAACCATTCGAGGTGGCTTACTAAAGTACAGACGGGACTACAGAAAAGGATGGAAAAGAATATAAAGCCACAAACAAGAGTGGAAGACAAAAAATGACCAGAAATACCTGGGCAATCGCCTTGATGAATGTCAGCTTGGAATCTGAGCTCCCAAGTAGCAAAAGCAAAAAGAAAATGCGGAGTTTTCTGCATTAATGATTTCTAGCAAGACCATGTTCCTTGAAGATTAACCTTGTGGGAGAGAAGAGAGAAAGAATAGAGTTGACATGCTCTTAAGAAGATTAAGGAGCCCAATTAAAAGACAGAATGGCCACAGGCATACTGAAACTATATCTATGACTAAGCCCAAGATTTTCATATCTTCCTTTTTAGAACTTCAGTGTACTAAGGAACACCTGGGAAAGTTTGTGAGCCATTTCCAAAGATTTGTGATGGGACATGGAATCTGTGTTTTCAGCAAGGTTAGCTACAGAACCCACTGAAAATACTATTAGAAAGGATGGGTGTGAAAATTTTGGCAAAAAAATGCTCAAAGCAAAATATACTAATTGTTTAGTGTACATAGAACATACACATAAATATACACACATACACACACAAATACACACAAAACACATATGTAAATACACACATACACGTGCATACACACAGATATATACACACATATACACATGTATACACATAAATGTATACCTATAATAGACACATATGAGTACATACAAAAATATAGACACAAATACACATACACATAAATATACACATAATCACACATATAAATACACATGTACATATGCATGAGTACACACACATATACACATATAAATACATACACATATAAACACACATACATACATATACATAATAAACATGCAAATACACACATACACATATATAACATACATATACATACGGACATATAAATACACACATAGACATATAAAAACACATACATGCATGCAATACAGGCATATACATACATGCAAACACACATGCACACATAGAGTCCATAGAAACCTAGTTTTAAGCAGGACCACTTCGGGCTAACCCTCTAGTATAAACTGGCTGTCACGTCCCCCAGGAAGTCAAGCTGCTGATTTGCTATACATGGGTATTGGACAGAAGCCAAGTAAAACTCCCAGGTTTCCTTTACATAAACTGCACTTGAGGTATTGACTTTTTTCAAGCTCAAACATAGAAGTTTACATTGATTCTTGTTTCCACCAGTGTGTCATTTGATTGGCTGGTCCACATCCATGAAGCTGGCTGGCCTTGCTTGCCCTGTGCTCCAAACAGCTGAATTCATAAAGGAGGGCCCCACATTTAGCCTGTGGAACCTTTACTGAGGTCAGTCATAATGAACAACAGACTCAAAGTTTCTTACTTTTTTTAAAGCACTTTTTTTCCTTGATTGAAAATTTGAGAGCTAAAATAATAATAATATAAATAATTACCTGCTTCTTGAAGGCTTTCAGCGTCTGAAGGATAAAGCTCAGGTTCCGTTCAACTTTAGAGCTAACCATTCAGTGAACGAGTGCAGTGATTGCTGAGTGAGGGAGTAAAGAAGAAAAGAACAGTTTACATCAGAAACGGAACTAAATTTTCCAGCAGAATTACCCTTCGTGGTTAAATGACCACATGAACACCAAAAGCCAATGAACCAATTCGTTAATATAGATCAGCTGACCTCAAGTACGTTTCCTCCCTCCCACCTACAGTAGCAATAGTATTACTTAGAAACTCATTAAAAGGGCAAATTATGGAGCCTGACTTCAGAAGAGCCAGATCAGAAGCTCTGGGGAGGCCAAGTCCTCTCTGGTTGCCTTCCTCCCCAGGCAACGCAGGTGCATGTAGGATTCAGAACCACTAATGGGGTATTGGTCCTCACTAGTCTCACACAGTACAGGTGTGTAAAGTTGCCTGATTCAATCCATGTAATTTGTGGCTCGAAAAACTTTCATTGATGATTAGGGATGTAGCTCAGTCAACAGAGTGTGGGCCTAGCAAGGAGCCCTGTGGCAAAGACCTATAATGCCAGCACTCGGAAGGTCGAAGCGGGAAGATCAGAAGTTGAAGGCCGCCCTCAACTACAGAGTGAATTTGAGGTTAGCCTACATTCCATAAGACCCTGTACCCTATACCAGATTCTTTTTTTTTTTTTTTAAGTGACTCTGTGCTAGGCACTGGAGTAGACTCAGAACAAAGACAAGAAAGGCTAGCTAACAGTTTATTATGCTGCATTTCTCCTGAGCATCAGTGTAATATAGTCATAGTAAAACTTTTAAAATATGAAAACACACATTAGTAGGAAGAAGACATACATAATCCTACCTCCTAGAGGCAGGATCCCTTTTATTTTGATGAAATCTAAATAATAATGCTGACAGTGACCCTGTGGTCTTCTGGGAAGTTTCCAGAGCTTGGGCGACCTCTACCAATAGCAAACACCCACTAGAGATGCCAGGGATTGATCTATCTAATTAAGATATGCTGCTCTGTTTTCAGTCATTGTGTGAAGTGACTTCAGTCCTGTTTTGTGCAGGACTGCCCCATTGTTAATGCATAAGTCAGCCCCCACCATTCAGTACTATTAGTGACAGTTTGTTACTATAACCCAAGGTAATTAACGCACAAAGAGGAAAGGCTTATTTTGGCTCACAGTTTTGTAGGTTTCATTCATGGTCACTTGGCTTTGAGCCCATCATAGTGGAGAGCACATGGTAGAGTAAAGGACTTATCTCATGATGGCTGGGAAGTGAGAGAGAGAGAGAGAGAGAGAGAGAGAGAGATGGGGGTGGGGGAAGGATCTGAATTCCCACTGTCCCCTTCCCAGGTATGTTCCAGAAGCTTAAGACTTCTCAGTAGGCCATACCCCAAAGACTGGGTTACCTCCTAACAGCACCAAGCAGAGGCAAACACAAGCGTTTAACACAGGAGCATTTGGGGAACATTCAAGACCCAAACCACAGCAGTGACCCAAGCAAGTGCTTCTGCCTCAGATGAGTGTTCTGCTCTTGGTTTCTTTCTGTAGTGAAGGAAAAAGCAGGAAGATTTCACACAAAAAGTTAGTATGAGATGTGAAAGAACACTAGAGGCAGAAATACTGATGTGAGCTTGACTAAGTCACTTACTGTGTACTTTGACAATTCAGGGAATATCCCCAAACTGAGAACCTCAAATGGCTTCTTACAGCGTTCAGAGTCAAGGAAAAGTGTTCCTACTGTCGCCCAGGAACCTGCACACCCTGTCCATCCTGTATTGCTCTTAGACCTCATGGACCACTCTCCTGGCATATGTCCATACAAGCCACTCTAAGCCATCTTGCTGTTCCCCAAACACACGGGGTGTTTCTCCTGCAGGGTCTTCGAGATTGCTCTTTTCGATCTGGAACACTTTGTCAGTAAGCTATTGCCTAGCCACCTGTTACACAACTCACAGTGAGGCTGGCAAGATGACTCAGCGGATAAAGGCACTTGCCACCATGCCTGATGAATTTTGATTCCCAGGACCCATATTATGGAAGGAGAAAACCATCTCTGGAAAGTTGTCCTCTGACCTCCACACATATGTCATGGCATGTGCACATGTATGCACACACTGACATGCACACTCAATAGGTGGATGGATAGATGGATAGAGAGATGATAGATAAATGACAGATAGATAGATAGATAGATAGATAGATAGATAGATAGATGATAGATAAAAAATAATAATTCCCATCCCCTTTTCTGCATCCCTGCCCACACCATCCCCTACAATGCCTTCCCCTGTTTCCGTTTCTTTCATGGCACTCATGGCCCTATAACCCTGTGTTCTTGTGTTACTGATGGATTTTCCATCATCTCCCAGTAGAATGTAGCTACATCTCAGCAAGCATGTCTGTAACCTTGGTGACACAGCTAGTGCCAAGCCCATGGATGAATGAAGCAGCCTGTGTTAAGTGTTTTGGAAAAAGTACAGATGTCATCATAAATAAGCTTTATAAATAAGTGTTGGGCTGGAAAATGTATTTATAACATATATAGAGTCCAAAAAAATCTATATTTAAAAAATTCTAGATATCAATAAGCAAAAGATCACAATACAGTGGAATAGTAATAGAAAATTTAGAGTGGAGAGAATGTGACTGATCAGTGACTTTGGGCAGGAAAATTGACTCCTGGGTCTAGTTTTCTCCATATGGTAAGAGAGTTCTGACAGCTCAGGTGGGAAGGATACAATGAGTCAATACAAGTCAACTTCTTGAAAAACAGTAGGTCCCATGGAAGGTGCTAAACTGGGAGCTGGAGAGATGACTCAGCTGTTAGGAGTACTTGCTGTTCTTCCAGAGGAGTGGAGTTGCTGCCCACCACCCATGTTGGGCAGTTCAAAAGCAATCCAATAATCTCTTCTGAATTTTGTGGGCTCTCTCTCTCTCTCTCTCTCTCTCTCTCTCTCTTTCTCTCTCTCATGCAAATAAAATAAATCTTAAAAAAGAAAATGTTGAACTAGTGAGAAAAACTAGTCTTGTTTATGGAAACCAGAGAAATACAGCAGAAAACAAAAAGACCACTGCGATGACTAATCTTGGTTGTCACCTTGACAACTTGGGAAGAAGGAACCTCAATTGAGGAATTTCCTCCATTGGACTGGCCTGTGAGGATGTCTGTGAGTCATTTTCTTGATTGCTAATTGATGTGGGAGGACCCAGACCACTGTGGGCAGTACCATCCCTAGGCAGGTGGGACTGGGCTGTATAAGAAAGGTAGCTGTGTGGGGGCCTGGAAGCAAGCCAGTAAGCAGCTTTCCCTGTGATGTCTGCTTCAATTCTTGCCTCCAGGTTTCTGCCTTGAGTTCCCCCCCTAATTTCCTTCAGTGGTGGGCTATGACCCAGGAGTTGTAAGATAAAATAAATTCTTTCTTCCCCAGCTTGCTTGAGGTTGTGGTGTTTATCACAGCAACAGAAAGCTTACTAGAACAACCACCTTTCACCCATCACCTTGGTGAAGAACTCTGAAGATATCAGATGTTAGAAATGTGGGGAATATATCTATTGTGCACTTCTGGTATACTATTGGCTAGAAAAGTCCCCTCTCGAAAGCACTGAGGCAGTATCAAGTAAAATCGAGAATGTGCTGGTCTGTGTTCAAACAGTCCCTTGGGCAGGACTTCCTAAACCTCCTTGACCCCAAGAACCCTTGGAGTGGGAGACCAGCACCCAGGTGCCTGGGGTGCACCTCATGTGGCTTGGGTGTGGTTTGTGTTCCACGGGTTCCTGTGCTTGATGCCTGTTCCCCAAGGAACAAAATTGGGAAGTAGTTGGGTTTTAAGTGGTGATGCCTAGTGGAGAGGTCCCAGGCTGTTGGGTTCAGTATCGTCTAAAGAGATGAATGACTGTCCTAAGACAGACTGTATTAGTGTGACAATTCTGGGAAGAGCAAAGATATTCTAAAGAGAGACACGTGGACTGTCAGGCTATTGAAGCCATTGAAACTTGGGGCTATCTCAGTATTGTAATGATGGCTTTTAAGGAACTAAAATGTCCCAAGAGTCTCGTGCCAGAAAAAGGAGAAGCAGCAAGCACTGGTACGGGTCAGAGGAGGACATTTAGTTCTAAGTTGTCAAACCACATTGAAGGAGAGACCAGAGCAGAGACAACAATGGGTGAAGGTAGACAGGACCACACCTTAACCAGGACTGCTTCACTTCAAATACCGCTGGCCCTCTACTTGAATGTAAACCTCGTGTCAGGACCGTAAAGATAGACTTAGGGGATCCATCCCTTTATTTGTTCCTCTCCCCAGTGTGTCCATATTGAATAAATCTTCCCTCTCTGATTTTTACTACAGCTTCTCTTTTTAGTTGGTATACCAAGGACAGGTGACCCATCATAGATGGTTGGTACTCCTGGGGACCAGGATTTGACCCTAAGATCCCCTGGTAACATTTGATCAAGATCACTGTGAGAGCATGTTCTTCTAAAGTGAGTTTGAGTTTCTAGACCTGTCCATCTGCCTTCTGAGTTGATGCCAGCATATCTATTACTCTTAGATCTTCAGAGCTTTGAGATTAAAA
>NW_008350459.1:173351-176136 GCF_000622305.1 Nannospalax galili
AACTCTTTTCTTTATAAAGCATCCAGTCTCAAGTGTTTTGATATAGAAATACAAAGCAGACTAAGACAATATCCCTGGTCCACTAATCCAGAACCCCCAGGAGAAAAGACCAGGGAATCAGGGTGCTTAACAAGCAGTACAGATGATTCTTACTGTCACACACATGGGAAATAGTGAAGTAAAGAATGGCCTTTTATTCAAGACTTGTACAATAAGCTGGGGTGCACACCTCTAATCTCAGCATTCAACCTCAGGCTGAGGCAGAAAGATCTTCAGCTTGAAGCCAGTCTTGGTTAAATGCAGCATTCCTAGTGCAAACAAAATGAAGGGAAAGACCTAATATTTGGCAAAAGGTGAATTAATTAATAAAATGTGATTTACACGTACAGCAAGATTGTTGCAGAAGTTAGAGGTATAACTCTGTAAGTCAATATAAATGGATGGTTTTATTTTTAAAATGGATAAAGAAAATCAAGATGAAAAATTATTCTTAATGCCTCTGTGGGCATTCCACATATATACAGGCTAGCAATATACTCATACACATAAAATAAAAATAAATAAACTAAAAAATTAACAATTAAAAATAGAAAAGGTCACAGGTTGATGGAAACGAAGACTACACTAAAGCGCACTAAAATCCTGTCACAGGACAGCGATTCCACTCCTTGCAATACACTCCATAGATGTACCTATGTGGATGCCAGAAAGTGAGCAGAAGATTCATAGCAGAGATATTCATAACAGCTGCAAACTGTAAACCACCCAATGGCTGTCCAGGGGATAGTGGACTGCAACACAGATGCAGTAACAAGTCTGATGACTACACTGCAGTGAAAATGAATGGCCAAAAGCAAGAATGCATTATATATGCATGGAGTATAGTAAGAGAGATGCAAAATGCTTGATAGGTAGACTTCAAGAACAAAATTAATACTATGGTGCTATAAGATGAATGCAAAGAACTGGTGCTATTCTGATTTTTTACATAAGTGGTGGGTACATCGATTTCTTTCTATACAGAACTATATCGAGCTGATTTTTATATGTGCATATTTTATACATGTACGTGTACGTCAGTAAAAAAGTCAAAATATACATTAAATGTATTCTCTTTTTATGGACACATATGTCATGCAAAATATGAAGATGCACTTGAGTCATCTACTCCAGATCTGTTAGATTCATCATGCAAGGGCACACAGTAAGGTAAGTATGGCAAAGGTTGGGGGAACTAAAGAAGAAGATTGAAGCCTGCTGGAGCTCTGTGCATTCTGCTTTGAATGTTTAGAAAAGAAAAAGGAAAGAGAAAAGGCTGGAAGCAAAGGTATTGAAAACCACGTTGATAATTCAATTCCGGGCAATGCAAACATGCATGTATTACTACCTTGTTGACTGTTCTCTACTTTAATTTAATTTTTTTATATTATTATTTTTTAATTATTTATTTAATAACCACATACTTAGAAGAAGCATTTCATTACAACAGCATTGACATATTCAATAATTCCTGAGATAAGATGCATCTCTTTCAAAATTGGCTGTAAATTTTTAGGTTTACAGTTGAATTAATACAGTTATACAATATTGTACTTAGTATAAAGCCTATAAGACATAAAATTAAGTGAGGTTTTAACCTTTAAAAAGATCTCAATTTCATTATTAAAATACACAGTTTCATACAGAAAAATTCATTTTTAATGCAATTGACATTAAGGTGTTTGCACATGCATTTCTAATCTGTATATATCTGATTATTACTAGTCACAGTCAGTTACTTTCTGAGCTCCTTGGCATCTGAGCATGTATATAAACTTGTCAGGTAGATTCAATGGTAATGTTTTTCACATCTACTAATTATTAAAGAGCAAATTTTTATGCTTTGAAGAATTATTATTTTTTAAGCATTTTTTAAAATTTTGAATAACTAAAGGATTAGAAGCATTTCACTACAGCTTTAACATATTCAGTAACACACTCCAGAAGAGTACACCTCTTTCACAAGTGGGTGCAATTTTTCTAGGTTCACAGTTGAATTAATACAGTTATACAATATTGAACTCAGTCCTGTAAGACATAAATTGAATGAGCTTTTAACCTTTAAAAAAGATCTCCATTCCATTTTAAAATATACTGTTTCTTACAGAAAGACACATTGTTTTTGCTAATAACACTGAGATGTTGGCGCATTCATCTCTAATCTCTACATATCTGATTATTACTAGTCATAATCAGTTGCCGGTTGAACTTTGGCACCTGTGTATGTCTATAAAGTCATTGGGTATATTTCAACGGTAATGTTTATCACCTCTATGAATTAGCATGAAGTAAATTTCCATGCTTCCTCCTCAAATATAATGCATTTTTTAAAAATTTGTTGATTTTCTGTGTGTGTGTGTGTGTGCATGTGTGTGTGTATCACACAGAACATCCCAAACCATCACATTCAACTATATACCCACTTCCCAGATAGCACCCTCCCATAGCCTCCCCGGTAATGTTTATCACCTCTATGAATTAGCATGAAGTAAATTTCCATGCTTCCTCCTCAAATATAATGCATTTTTTAAAAATTTGTTGATTTTCTGTGTGTGTGTGTGTGTGCATGTGTGTGTGTATCACACAGAACATCCCAAACCATCACATTCAACTATATACCCACTTCCCAGATAGCACCCTCCCATAGCCTCCCTCCTCCCACTAGAGCCCTTTTACTCTGTCTTTCCTGCTACTGTCTGCTGTGATGTCGGCACCCCCAGCCGTTCCCCACTACTTGTGCATCTGG
>NW_008350459.1:176233-177536 GCF_000622305.1 Nannospalax galili
TCTGCTGTTCATTTTCCCATTTCTATGCTGGGTTACTATCTGGGAGTCCCTTTGGCCACCCTGGCCAACAACTCAAAAGAGGGTATCGCCTATCCGGCATTGTTGCTTGTTATGTGGCCTTTAGCTATGCACATGGACTCTTAAGAAATTATATTGGCCTCTTTAATCTTTGGTTATACTTTCCTTTTGGGTGTCTAAGGCCATACAGTTGGTTCAGATACACCAATTTATTTTTACTCTTAAGGTTGTTTGAGGATCTGTTCCTCAGGGGTCACATGGGCATGGGAGGAGCCCCTGGCTCCTTTCTTTTACCAGTTCCACCTATGTGAAGATAAGTCAAAGTCCTGCTTGACCATGGTCGGCCTCGCTTGTAAGCATGGAGGAAATGATTCCTCTGTGTTGACCCTCCTCTTTATAGACTGGACACTGTTCAAGACCATCTGGTGGGGTCTCCTCTGACTCCTTGATCAAGAGGACAGGTGACCTACCACAACTACAGGACATTTTGAGAGATGCCCATAGTCACCTGGAACTAGTTGACCTAGGAGGGCTAGGAGCAAAACCGTCCTTTATGTCCCTCTGACCAAATTATTATAGGCCTCAAGTCTGTTAAACATCAAAGAAGGTTAGTTCTACCAGTCTGCTACTTTTAATTACTGTGTGTCGTGTAGATAAATCTTGGACAAAGATCAATTGTTCTCAAATAAAGTTTACCGAGACATATTTCTTGATCAGCTATGTATAATTTGTCAGTTGGTTGTAGGAATAATATGGTTCCCTCTGGTTTTTAAAATTAGCTAGGCATTATTTATCTCTCGCATTGTCTCACCCCTCTATTATGGTTGTCCCACTAAAGGTGCCCCATTTCCCCCCTTTCTGCCTTAATAATACCCTTCTCCTATGGTCCTACCTCTCTTGAGCCCCTTCTTTCCATTTATCCCCTAGTTTCCTTGTATACCCTTCCCTCCCCCCTCCCTTAAACTAACCCAATTTTTATCCATATTTCCCTTATTAAGGCCTGTTTCCTACTGTTCTTCTCTTTCAGGTTCTTTCTTTTCCTTTATCTCACATGTTTCCTTTCCATTATCCTGGTTCCTGTAGTTATGTCTGGATACATACTCACTTATCAAGGTTTGGTTCTAGGATTCACATATGAGGGAGAATATATGTTGATTTTTTTTTTTCTGAGTCTGTGCTACTTCACTTAGTGTAACAGATTCTAGTTCCTTCCATTTACCTGCAAATTTCATGATTTCATCTTTCTTTACTGCTGAGTAAAACTCCATCGTATAAATGAACCATA
>NW_008350459.1:178273-192307 GCF_000622305.1 Nannospalax galili
TATGATTATAGCTCTGTAATACAGCTTAAAATCTGGTATAGTAATCCCCCCGGCATTGTTCTTAGTGCTCAGGGTTGCTTTGGCTATCCGAAGTCTTTTGGGCTTCCATATGGATCTTAGGATTGTTTTTGCCAATTCTGTGAAAAATGTCATGGGGATGTTGATTGGTATTGCATTGAATCTATAAATGACTTTTGGTAGGATGGTCATTTTCACAATATTAACTCTTCTAATCCATGTGCATGGGAGGTCTTTCCATCTCCAGGTGTCTTCCTCAATCTCTTTCTTTAAAGATTTAAGTTTTCATTGTAGAGATCTTTAATGTCTTTGGTCAGGTTTATTACAAGATATTTAGTTTCAAGGACTATTCTGAAAAGGAGTGGAGATAGTGGACATTCTTGTCTGGTTCCTGATTTTAATAGGAGTGCTTCAAGTTTTTATTTTTCCCATTTAGAATGATGGTGGCTATGGATTTGTTGTATATAGCTTTAATTATGTTGAGGTATGTGCCTTCCTGTTCAGTTCTCTTTAGGACTTTTACCATGAATGCATGCTGAATTTTGTCAAAGATCTCTTTTGAGATGACCATGGGATTTCTGTCTTTGACTTGTGTATATTGAACCATCCCTGCATCTCTGGGATAAAGCCTACTTGATCATAGTGGATGATCTTTTTGATGTGTATCTGTATGCAGTTTGCAAGTATTTTATTGAGAATTTTTGCACCTATGTTCATTAAATTTATGGGTCTATAGTTTTCTTTTTCAGTTGTATCTTTACCTGGCTTTGGTATTAGGGTGATGCTGGCTTCATTGAAGGAATTTGGAAATTCTCCATTTCTATCTTTTTGAATAAATTAACTAGTATTGGATGGAGATCTTCTTTAAATGTCTGATAGAATTCTGCTGTAAATCCATGTGGTCCTGGGCTTTTTTTTAGTTGGGAGGTTTTGTATTACTGTTTCAATTTCTTTTTGTGTTATGGGTCTGTTTAAGCTGTTAATCTCTTCTTGGTTTAGTTTTGGTGGTTCCCATGCCTTTAAATATCTGTCCATTTCTTTCAGGTTTTCAAATTTAGTAGCATGTAGGCTTTTAAAGAATTCCCTTATAATATTCTGTATCTTTCTGGTGTCTGTTGTGATGTTTCCCCTTTCATCTCTGATTTTGTTGATTTGGAGGTTCTCTTTCTTTCTTTTGGTTAACTGGGCTAGCGGTCTGTCAATCTTGTTTATCTTTTCAAAGAACCAGTTCTTGGATTTGTTGATTCTTTGTGTTGTTTTCTTTGTTTCAATTTCATTAATTTCTGCCCTGATTTTTGTTATTTCTTCTTGTCTGCTGGGTTTGGGTTTCATTTGTTGTTGCTTTTCAAGTGTCTTGATTTGCAATATTAAGTCATTTATTTGTGTTCTTTCTGATTTTTTGATGTAGACATTTAGAGCTATAAACATCCCTCTAAGGACCGCTTTCAACATGTCCCAGATGTTTTGTTGTGTTGTATTGGCCTTTTCATTTAGTTCCAGGAATACTTTTATTTCTTTCTTAATTTCTCTTTTGACCCATTCATCATTCAGGAGTCTGTTTTTCAATCTCCATGTGCTCATGTGGTGTTTAGGGCTTCTTCCAGTGTTGATTGGAAGTTTTATTGCATTGTTGTCTGATAGAATGAATGGAATTATTTCAATCTTTTTGTATTTGTTGAGGTTTATTTTGTTCCCCAGTGTATGGTCGATTTTGGAGAGGGTTCCTTGGGGTGCTGAGTAGAAAGTATGTCCTTTGGTGCTTAGGTGGAATACTCAGTAGATGTCTGTTAAGTCCATTTGATATATGGTATTGTTTAATTGAGATGTCCCTGTGTTAACTCTCTGCCCTTTTGACCTATCTAATGGAGACAGTGGGGTATTGAGGTCCTCTACTATGAAGGAATTGGGATTTTCTGAGTCTTAAAGTCCTGTAGTATTGTTTTTATGAAGTTAGGTACACCAGAGTTTGGTGAATATATGTTCGTAATTGTAATATCTTCTTGGTTTATTGTTCCTTTGATCAGAATGAAATGGCCCTCTTTATCTCTTCTGATTAGTTTTAGTTTAAAGCCTATTTTGTGAGATATTAGAATTGCAGTGCCTGCTTTTTTCTTAGTACCATTCGCTTGGTATATTTTTTTTCCTTCCTTTCACTTTAAGATAGTGTCTATCCTTGAAAGTGAGATGGGTTTATTCAGACAAAAAAAGATGGCTTTTGTTTCTTAATCCATTCACCTAGTCTGTGCCTTTTGACTGGGGAGTTCAGTCTGTTAATATTTAAAGTTATTAATGAAAGAAGAGTATTGAATCCTGTCAGTTTTATTTCTGTTTACATTCTTGATATAGCTGTACTTTTCCACAGTTATACCTTTATTGAATTTCTTTCCGCAACCCCTTGGGTATAGTTATCCCTTTCTTCTGCTCTTTGCATTGCTTCCAGAACTCTCTAAAAGGCTGGTTTTGTGGACACGAATTCCTTCAACCTATTTATGTCATGGAAGATTTTTTCTTTCCCCTTCGATTATAGTAGACATTTTGGCTGGGTATAGTAATCTGGGTTGGCATCTGTGGTCATTTAAAACTGGGAATACTTCAATCCAGGCTCTTCTGGCTTTCACAGTTTTCACTGAAAAGTCAGCTATAATCCTAATGGGTTTTCCTTTGTATGTGACTTGTTGTTTCTCTTTTGCAGCTTTCAGAATTGTCTCTTTGTTTTGTACGTGTAGTGTTTTTACTACCATGTGCCGTGGAGAGTTTCTGTTCTGGTCCTCTCTGTTTGGTGTTCTGTATGCTTCTTGTATTTGTATGGGCATGTCTTTCTTTAAGTTTGGGAAATTTTCTTCCACAATTCTGTTGAAGATCTGGTCCATGCCATTGTCTTGGGATTCTTCTCCTTCCTGTATGCCTATGATTCACAAGTTTGGTCTTTTATGGTATCATTCAATTCCTGCATATTCCAATCATGTGATTTTTTAAATTTTTCATAGTCTTTGCTTGAGTGGTCCAGTTCATCCACTTTATCTTCCAATCTTGATACTCTGTTTTCCATTTCATTCATCCTATTGGTGAGGCTTTCTCCTGTCGTTTCCAACTGGCTTATTGAATGTTTAACTTCCTCCTTCATTTCAACCTGATAATTCTTCAATATTTCTAACTGTTTTCTGAATTCATTCAGCAGTTCGTCCCTCTCTTCTTTCAGTTCTTTGATTACCTTGTTTGTGTGTTCTTTAAATTCAC
Organism: Nannospalax galili; assembly: GCF_000622305.1. NCBI lineage: Eukaryota > Metazoa > Chordata > Mammalia > Rodentia > Spalacidae > Nannospalax > Nannospalax galili. Next base: position 181,529 of record NW_008350459.1, read on the forward strand.
TGAATTCTTTTATCATGTTTATAATTGTTCTTTTGAGTTCCATGTCCTGCATTGTCTCTATGGGTTCTCATTGTGCTCCTCTAGAGGATTACTGGTATTTGGTGTGGATATGTTATTTTGGTTTTTCATGTTATTATTTTTTCTCTGTGATTTTGACATGTGAATTTCTTTTGTAGTTTCTGATTCTTGTGTGAGACTCAAGCCTTCACGTTTAGGTTTGCTTCTTTTTGTGAACTTTATGTGTCTTTGTGGTTTACTTTTTGGGCATGAAAAGCTGGTTCCTCTAAGCTTCCGGTTCTCTCGTTTGATTTTATATTGGAGTGGCCAGATTTCTTTTGTCTTCAGGACTTCCCACTGAGGCCCAAGTCAGATGAGAATCAGATGCTCTCAGGCTTTCTCCTAAGGTCTGGATCTCTCAAGGAATGATTTTGGCCTCAGGAATTTGGGGGTTGGACTTGCCTGGGAGCAGGGCCCAGGAAAGATGCTCATCTAGGGCACTGTGCCACCTAGAGATGCAAAGGAAGATGGGGGTGGGAAGCAGCCCCAAGGGCTCCTGGGGACTGCACTGAGGAGCTGGGTTGGTCTGTGTGCCAAGGATCACGAAGAAGAAAGGTCAGCCCCGGCATTCAGGAAAGAGGCTGGTGGGTCATGCAGGCCCAGGGAAGTAGAGGGAGGTGAGGGAGGGGCCAGGCCCAAAGTCCTCCTGGGAACTTGAGAAGAAACTGAGTTGGTCTGGATACAAAGGATCAGGAAGCAGTGGTGGTTCCCCAGGTGTCTGGGGCACCAAGACAAGGAATGGGACAGTACCCTGGCTAGGAAGAGAGACTGGCAGGGGAGATGGGAGGGTAAATGAGGCTGGGGAAGTCAAGGCGCGGAGGGCATGATCGACTTACCCCAGAGAGAAAGGCCTGTGGGTCAAGAGAGGCCTGCAGGTCATCCAGGCCCAAGGAAGCAGACGGGGGTGAGGGTGGGGCCAGGCCCCGAGTACTCTTAGGGACCCGAGAAGGAACTGAGTTGGTCTGGATGCCAAGGATCCAGAAGCAGTGGTGGTTCCCCCGGTGCCTGGTGTACCAAGAAAAGGAATGTATTATTATTTTCTAATAGAAGGAATAGTTTATTTGTGCTTATGGTTCCAAAGGGGCAAGAGTCTATCATGGTGGGGAGGCATGGCAGCAGAGGTGGCTGGAGGAGGAGTGGAAGCTAAGCTCTCACATCTTCAAGCAGGCACAGGAAGCAAGAGCAATTCCAGATCTGGCAAGGCCTAAAAACTCTCTAAACCCATCCCCAGTGATGTGCTTCATCCAGCATAGCCACACCTTGTAAGACCTCCCAAAACAGTGCCACCAACTGGGGACAAAAATGTCCAAATACTTGGAGCCTATGGGGGATATTCTCATTCAAACCATCGCATTCTACTCCTTGGCTCCCATAGGCTCAAGACCATATAAAATGCAAAGTGCATTTAGTCCAACTTTAAAGATCTGCATAGTCATTACCAGTCTCAATATTATTCAAAAGTCCACAGTCCAAAGTCTTCTTCTGAGACTCAGGGAAATCGCTTAACTGTAAGCCCCTGTAAAATCAAAATACAAATTACATACTCCCAACATACAGTGAAACTGAATACACATTACCATTCCAAAAGGGAGGAATAGGGGCATAATGAGGAAATACCAGACCAAAACAAGACCAAAAATCAACAGGAAAAATACAAAATCCAGTAGCTCCATGCCCTACTTCTGGGACTTTACTTCCAAAGGACTTAGATGGCTCAGTCTCTCCACTTTTGTTGCGTGCAAATACCGCTCTCTTGTGCTGGTACCACTCCCTGTATGCAGGTCTTCTTGGCAGATGCCTCACAACTCTGGCATCACAAACATCTTCTTGGGGTCTCCATTGCCAACTACGCTTCACCTTCACAGCTTCACGCAATGGCCTATCAGGGCCTTCTCTATGCAGGGATTTCCCTGCTGCATGCTGCCTGGCCTTGGTGGCTCTCTGAAACTGTGGAGGAACTGATGACCCCTTCACTCTTGCATCTTTCATGCCTCTAAAGCCAGCACCAGGTGAAGACACTGCCAAGTTTGACTGCCCGCTTTATCCATTTTAGAAGCTTTCCTCTTCAGTGGCCCCTGAAGCATTTTTCTTTCACAAGTTGGAGGCTTAGCTGGGTGTGGTCTTGTCCTGGAGGCACTCTCTCCATTGTTTAAATGCAAATCTCTGGGCCGCTCCTTTATCACTTTAATCTCCTTATCAAAAGAATCCTTTCCTTTAGCTTATGTCTTGACTCCAACATTAATCTTCCTAGTGTTCTTTTTCAATCCAAACTGTGCATTATTTTTTTTCTGTCCCATTTTCCCTTTTTCACTGTAGATCTGCATGACATTTACCATTAATAGCCATTTCTACATTAGGTTCTTGAAATTTATTCCACTAGAGAAATTAGTCCATTGCTTTTCAACTTGTCCTTGAAATTTATTCCACCAGAGACATTAGTCCATTGCTTTTCAACTTAGCCTCAAGCAAGTTTTTTGGCCAGGAGTAGACTCCAGCCAGACTCTTTGCCAATATATCCCAAGTGCTGCTTAAGTCCTTATTTCCAGCTGGAACTATGTTGTTCTCAGCCCTACTTTCTTTCAGGTGCCTACTAGAATAGTGTGTTAAGCTCTGCTTACAGCAATCAACCACTTTTCTAGCACAAACTTCCAAATTCTTCCACTTTCTTCCAAAATCCCACATGGTCAGGTTCTTTACAGCCAATACCCCACTCTCTGTACCAATTACTGTATTAGTTACTTTTCTATTGCTGTGGTAGAAACACAGCCAACACCCCACTCTTGGTACCAATTACTGTATTAGTTCTTTTTCTATTTCTGTGATAGAAACACTGACCAACTTATAGAAGAAAGTTTATTTGAGCTTATGGTTCCAAAGGGGCAAGAGTCCATCATGGCAGGCATGGTGGCAGAGGTGGCTGGAGGAGGAGTGGAAGCTAAGCAGGCACAGGAAGCCTGATTTTATTTTTTTAATATTTTGTTTATTCTTTTTATTTTATGTATGTGTGTTTTGCCTGCATGTATGTAAGTGCACCATGTGGGTGCATTGCCCTCAGAGGCCAGAAGAGAGCAACAGACCCCTTGTAACTGGAATCACAGACAGTTGTTAACTGTCATGTAGATGCTGGGAACCAAGCCCAGATATTGGAAGAGCAGCCAGTGCACTTAACTGCTGGGTCATCTTTCCAGTCCCTTGTTCTCTATTTTTAGAACTCAAAAAAATTATATGAGAAAAAAGTATCCTAAAGGGCAGTTTTTCAAGTAAGGAACTGTTCAATGTGAGGGGAAGTATTTGTTTCAGAGATTTCTCCAAAAGATGAAGTAGTTTTCCTGAGCCCATTTACAAAAACTAAAATTTCTTTTAAATCATGTTAGTGAATCTGGAGAACAAAATGTAGCTGTTTGGTGGTGCAGCCCCCTCACCACACCCACCCACTCCAGTGAGATACTACCAGATCCCCAGCCTTCACAGTACCCTTTGTTCTGCTGTTTCTAACAAAACAGAAAATCTTGTTTGCTCATAGAGACATGAATATTGGAATTCACCTGTATCTGCCTGAGAGAGCTGCAGAAATAAGCAGATCTACACAGAAAACAGAGAGTTTAATCTTCTCATATGAAGAAAGTAAATAATATCTTGCAAACAAGGCAGATAATTTGTGAACCGTCTGGGACTCCCAAGTGTAGACTTTGGGAAAAGTCTGAGCTGGCCTTGGGCTTAGCTGGGTCATCTGCAGTCCCGGCCTAGCCTGGGCCCCCAGAGGATGCTCCCACCAACACAATCAACTTCCTGGCCTCTGCTTGGAGATAAAGCCATCCTCAAGGAAGGATGCCAGCAACAGGAAGTCTTAAAATACAAAGGAAACCAACTGTTTTCTTCCTGACATTGATCCTCTTAAATATGAACCACCAGAAGATAAGTATTCCTTTAGCATTCCCCTAAAACAGGGGGCAGCACAGCTGCACCTGGGGGCCACCTTGTTTCCAGAGAGATGTTTCTGAGGTTCCAAGCACACATCTGACCATGTATGTCCATATCCCCTCAACAGTTGGTGTTTGGTATCACTGTTTTCCCTGGGTCTCAAATACCTCCACCTCAGCATTTCATGCCAGGGATGTAACACTAACCATTGTGCATTTCATTGTGATTCTTTTCCTGTGTCTATGCTTAGTTAGATGTGAAAATGTGCTGCTGGTTGTTTACTTTGCCTGCTCAGCCTGGACGGAGGGTCAGACGGAAACAAACCAGCTGACTCACCAGTGGAGAGGCAGTTCTGTAGTTGGAGTCCCTGGGAAGTTCAGGGTGAAGAGAGTCTCAATACTGTTATTGGTATTGTTAGGGTCAAAGCCTGGACTCTGGCAACTCTAACCAGATTGATTCTGCCATTGGTCCTTAATAGGCCAATGAAACAAACAGATGGTGAAAAACAAACAGATTTCAGTGTGGTTATACTGAGCAGAGCAGCAGCAATGTCTGGTGACCATCTCAAGTCCCTCTTCAGGGTCTTTACATGAGGTTTAGATTTAAAGCTGGGGACAAGAGTTATGCAGTGCTAGATAAGGTGTGGTCCTGCCCATCCTTGACCCATCTTGTCTCAGCTCCAGTCTCTTCTGCAAGGTGACAGATTGTCAGAACTGTGTGAAATCTTTTCTGGGAGATAAATTCCTCCTCTGGCAGGTGCCAGGCTTCAGCCTGTTCCTTCTTGCAGCCTGAGATACCTGGAGAAATTTCAGTTTCTTGGGGATCATTGTTCAAGTCTGACAGCCAAAGGGAGGGGTTCAAGTGTCTCTTCAGAATATCTTCATTTCTTCCATGATGGTTACAGTTCCTTGAGGGAATGTACAGTTGTGTTTGCTGCCTTGTGTCTCTTACCAGAAGTCGCTTATGCATGTCATCTTAGGAGCAGAGAATGGTTTTCCAGAGCTCCACACTAATTCACTGTGGTATTGATTTATTGCTCTCAGACAACCAATCACGTGCACATGTTGGAAAACATGAAAAGAGATAGATCCATCTGCCTCAGAACTACTGTCCTGTCTGAGGACACCATGTCGATCCTCAGCCCTGCTCTCCTTGTAGACTTCGGCTCCACACCAACATCTCCTGGCTTGCTTCTACATCTATAGAACCTCCCTGTTTTCTATGTCCAGGTGGCTGCCAAAAAGGAAGACAGAAAGAAGGGGACAGGGAAAGAAGGAGGTTGGGAGGAGCTGGATGAATTGAGGAGCAGAGAGTTCCTATAGATGAGGGAAAGATCAACAGGTGTCCCTGTGACTGTACAAACTAGTCTCCCATATACTAGAAACTGGCTGTGAAGGCAAGACCAGAGGAGAGTTTGAAAACGAAGCTTTGAAGAGGTATTTTGGCATGAGGCAGAATCTCATGACCTAACAGGATTGTCTCATGCCCGAGCCCTGTACACATCTAATAAGAAAGACAGAGCCCTGGCACAGCCTGCCCACAGGAGGTTCAACAGGAATGAATAGACCTGATTTCCTACCCTCAAACTCTAACTCTGCTTCCTGTGCCTTTGACTATGGTGTAACTTGAGTCAAAGGCAGAAGCTCTTCAAACATGGGACATCACAACTGGGAGAAAGATCCGAAGTTGGGTTATTTAGGGTTTGATAAAAGGGAATAATCTGAAATGATCAGTGATCATGTGAGAGAGAATCTCAGAGAGTCTCTGTTGCCTGAAGCCTATTTACAACAAGAAAGGGAGGCCTGAATGCTTCAAAGATGCCCATCAGAGTCAAGGTAAAACAGCCATCCTGCATACCCAGTGTCAGTGCTGCATTGATTGTGCGTGTGCATGCATGCATGCATGTGTGTGTGTGTGTGTGTGTATGTATGTGTGTATGTGTGATGGCATTTAGAATATGTACAACTGCATAACTCATTACATGTAACTTATTTTGTTTTTTGTTTTGTTTATTTTCTTTTTGAGACAGGGTCTCCCTGTAGCCCCAGCTGTTCTGGAACTCACTATGTAGACCACGCTGGCCTCGAACTCACAAAGATCCGCCTGCCTCTGCCTCCCAAGTGCTGGGATTAAAGGCGTGTGCCACCACACCCAGCTTATTTATTATTTTTATTTTACATGTATGAGTGTATTGCCTGCATGTATGTAAGTGTACCCGTGTTGTGCAATGCCCATAGACGTTAGAAGAGGGCATCAGATTCCCCTTGAACTGGAGTTACAGACAGTAGTTAGCTGCCATGTGAGTGCTGGGAATCAAACCCAGGTCCACTGCAAGAGCAGCCAGTGCTCTTAACCACTGAGCCATCTCTCCAGTTCCATCCATACAGGCCATACAACATTTTGAAGTCTTTTTGGCACTCTCCTTGAAGATGGAGACAGTAGACCAGTGGGCCAATGGAAGACATGAAGTTCATAACCAGTCTTTACTCTTTTCTCACTCTCACCAGTGTCTCCCATTAGCCAGATTCTATAGATATCAACCAATGGGGTGCCCATAGGCACAGTCTCGAGCTCCTGAGGCCCAGAGTAGATAGAACGAGGGAAACACTTGGAAGCAATTGGAGTTTACCCAACACACCACCTGGCTGTCAGGTCTAGGAACCCCCACTAACGGGCACGAAGGGTTTACTATCCTTCTGTGACAGAGCAGATGGGCATGGTGCTTATTCTCATCTCCTAGCCTGGGCAGACACGCCCAGTCTGTCTCACAGCAACCCCTCCAGCCTACAATGATATCTTCGGGCACCAATGATGTCCCCACCTGTAAGAGGGTAGGAGGCTCTCTGTGAGTGTGTGAGGGAGGGGTCCACAATTATGCTAGATCTATTACACATTACATATTATAGCCATCTAAGTCCAAGAGTCCTGAGGAGGAGCGGGTCTTCAGGCACAGGGAAACATTCATATTTTAGTGCCTGTTTAATGCCTTGACTTAAAAACTCCAACAAAAAGACCACCAGAAGCTTGTAAAACTACCTCCCTCTCTCTGTTAGGGTTGATAGGTTCAGACAGGATCTCACTCTGTACAAGCCCCAGCTGACCTGGAACTTACTATGTAGCTCAGGCTGGCCTCAAACTCATGGTAATCTACCTGTCTCAGCCTCCCAAGAGCTGGTATTACAGATAAGAGCCATCATACCTGATTCATTCTCCTCTTTAAATAGTACTCAGACCTCTGCCTTCCAGGGCCCTTTATGCCGATGAATTGGTGGTACACATTGGTGTGCTTCTAATAGCCCTCTAATCCTGGCCAGACAAGATTTGGGGCCCTGATTCCTTGACATGAGTAGCCACAGATGAAAGATTCATTCCTTGGGGTCCCCTGCCTACAAGGACCTTCCTTCTGGGCCAGCTTCTTCATTCCACACTATGAAGTGCTGGAAATCAAAACTGTAAAGGGCCACATAAGTCCTCTCATTTTCTCCTACAGCAGCCAAGGCGATAGCTAGACTGGCTGATTCAAGCACCCAGAGTCAAGCCAGTGGTAAACTCACAGGCCCCAAGCTCACCCAGTAAGCCTTCCTCTAGATTGTGCCACCCACAGCTTTTCCAAGGAAAAGGTCCTTTGGTAAAAGCAAGCGTTCCATACTTTCTGGTGTGCAGGACCTGTCACAGGTCCAACAAGATCCCAACACTCCAGGGCCTCCTTTATCAAGTGAGCAACTATCACTGTGAAAGTCACTTGTATATTTTGCTGTTTAGCCCGAGAAGTGTTCTAATTGCATTCTCTTCAAGCAAGAAGTGCAGAAATTCAGACAAGCTGATCTGAGGCAAGGCCATTTGAGCAGGTGAAGCCTTTTGGTGGGATGTTTACCTGCTGTGTTGCCATTAGAGCCAAGGTGGACTCAGCACTCCTTCCTAGACCCTCGTTGATAATGATACCTTCTTCTCTTTGGTCAGATAAGAGTCACATTTAGTCAATTGCCACAGCCCTTGATTGACTCCCAGAAACTTGAAGGTAAGACCCTATTACTAAAGACACAACATACTTCAGATACAGGACTTGGAATAATTAAGCTGGAACTAACCTGGAAGCCTCCTCCCTAAAGACTAGCTCTGACAGTATCAGGAGCTACTATGCAAGCTACCAAGGGAGAAAACCAATGCTTCTACTCAGTTGTAAAGCCTATGAACAACAACAACGACTGGCCCAGCAAACTCTCTATTAGCACAGTAGTGGCACTTTAATCTGTGGGTAATCACCAGCTGTCTAATTGGATTTAAGGTCCACTCAGTAGGAGGGAATTCATGCCTGGCGCTGTAAACATAGGTAAGTACACAGGTCACAGGCCTTAGAGAAGAATCTATTTCTGTCACTTTCCTAGACAAATGTAATTTTTTACTGTATATTCTAAATATGTATCCTTATATTTGCAGACAAGTATACCTCTCACCATACTTCTCATCTGAGAAGCTTCTTTTTATAGCAGATGGAGACTATTACAAAGTTCTACAATTGGTCGGAATACAGAGAATGAGTGACTGTGAAGTGCCCAGGCCTAAGTGATACGTCTACAATGCAACCTCTACCTACACCTACATCGTGGAAGAGGAGGTGGAAAGATTGTAAGAGACAGAGAAACAAGAAACCTGCTGCTAGTAAATGTATTCTAGACATGATAGGGAAGCTACATCAATGAAATCATCACAGAAAGGTAGTCTAATGGCAAAACCAATTGACATGGCAAGGTAGATCGGAGACATTTCATGGGGTCCCAACTCAAATGGATGCTGAGGGAAGGAGAATCAGTTTTCTCCAGGGACAAGGTCCCTGAGCGGTAATCCCAAGGGGGCATCCCTGAACCCAGGTACATACACGCACACAGTACTTGTAAATGGACACAGTACTACAGATATGTGTATTAATAAATGTATGTATATGTAACAAGGATAAAGAAATTGTGAGGGAGTAAGGGGACACGTGAGGTGTTGGAGGGGTACTCAGAGGGTGGAAATAATGCAAATATAATATTCATGTATGAAGCTCTTAATAAAATAATTTAGCCAATGTTGCAAGGCAAGAAAGTTTTCATACAATGGCCTAAAGGCAAGGAATTGTCTTCTTAAGTTTACCAATATAGGAGGGCATCCTATAGAAAGAACAATATTTAAGATTTTTCTGAAGCTGGTATCCCAGAGACTCCCAAACAATAAAGACTGTTGGCATTGCTCTGTTACCCACCAGAACTTGATGGTGAGCAACCAAACCCTATTGCTGATGACAGCATATACTTCGATCAACTAGAAGGTGCTATGTAGGTTGCTGGGGGTGGGGGGAAGTCATCAGCAGGCTTACAGAACTGTGAACCCTGTCAACTACAATAATGACCAGCATGGCAAGATATTACCATGGGTGCAATAGTGGCCCAAAAGTTATGGGTGTAACAACTGCTTTCTGATTTAATTTAAGGTCCAGTCTATAGAAGGACACACATGCCTAGGGCTGCAAATCTGGCCAAGAACCCATGATCAGGGAGCTCACAGGCCACAGGGATGAACCTCAGTGGATATACCAAACTGCCCTCTAAATTTATATCTTTCTGTCTGTAGATTGATGCAGCCCTCGGACCTAATCAGAAAAGTTTCTTTGTGTAGAGGATGATGGTTAATGAAAAAACTCACAACTGGTCAAAGTGGGGAGTATAAGTGACTCCAGAGCACTCAGTAACAACAGGACCTCTGTATCGCCTCCCCTCCCCAAAGGTCAGGGCCCATTAAAAAAGAGGGGGCAGAAAGATTGTAAGTCAGAGCCTGGGGAGGACCAGAGCAAAACAGTGCTTTCCGGACACGGTAGGGACTGGTGCGCTCATGAACTCACAGCAGCTCTGATTGCCTGCACAAGACCTGAACAAAATCAAGCCAGTTAACATTTCTGCATGGAGCAGGAAGCGGTTCATGAGCCCCAACTTCTAGCTGAGGAGCTGTTGACAGCTGATGAGCTGTTGACAGTTGATGGTTTCAGGGGAAAGGAGAGTCAAAATTTTTTTAAGGTCTGGCTCCTGGTAGGTCAACTACATACCAGTGGATTGCCCCAAACCCAGAAGCATATGGACAGGACAGATTGGAGTTGATGGGTTATTAAATTCTCTTTCAAAAAGGACATAAAGTTGGGAGGGGAGGAAGATAGGAGGGGAGAAAGTTGGGAGGGGAGGGAGGTGTCAGTGGATCTGGGAGGAGTTAAGAAGAGGAGTTGGGATGAATATGATCAAAATACATTGTACAAAATTCTTAATAAAAATATTTACTTAAGGGGCTGGAGAGATGGCTCAGCAGTTAAGAGCACCCACAAGGCAGGATCTGGGTTAGATTGCCAGCACCCACAAGGCAGCCAACAACCATCCATAACTCTAGTTCCAAGGAATCTGACACCCTCTCTGACCTCCTTAGCCACTGCACAACACATGTGCATGTACAGATATGCAGAAAATACAGTCATACACATAAAATAAAATTAATAAAAAAATATAAAAATATTTACTTTTTTAATTTTTAAAAATTCAGTTGTTTTATTTTTATGTGTGTGAGCATCTTGCCTGCATTATTATAGGTACATCACATGTGTATGATGCCCATGGAGGCTAGAAGAGGACATTGAATCCTCTGGAACTGGAATCATGGACAGCTGGTTAGCTACCATGAGAGTGCTAGGGTCCTCTGTAAGAGCAGCCAGTGCTCTTAACCACTGAACCATCTTTCCAGCCCCTTAATTTTTTTAATGAAACTGGAATCATGGACAGCTGG
>NW_008350459.1:192401-198525 GCF_000622305.1 Nannospalax galili
AAAAATTAATTACATAAAAAGATTTTTTTCTGAAACAAAACCAAAATTATTATTTGGCATCTCCAACCAGATACTTCTTTTAACCTGAAGGTTTGATTTCAAAATCAGGATAGAATGTCTCTTTCATGAGGTAGGTTGTTTGGACCAATTTAGTCCACTAAGTCAGTCACTCAACCATTATTGCACATTGATGAAGGGTCTAGAGTGAGCAAAAGGCAAATGTGCCATGTCAAGGCTTGCAGTATAGAAACACAATCAACAAAGAACCAAACACATATTTAATTAGGTGTTCCTTGTTCATAGAAAGCAAAGAACAAAATAATGAAAAAAAAGTTAGCCTAGAATGGCATTTCAAAGGAAAAGGGATGTCCCAAGCAAAGAAATGCTCCCAACAAAGAAACCCACATGCATAAAGGGCTGGGAGTTGGCCTGAGACTCAGCTTCTTAAGGAAATGAAGGTATGTGTGTGCGCCTCTCTGGCCTGGCCTTCCACATGCTGCTCCTGGTTACTTGCCCTCCACGCCTCAGGCTCTGCATTACTGTTGGAGGTCTCTTTGCAAAAGAGTTTGCAAAGGGGTGGGGTTTGGTTAGAAAGGAATGCAGGAGAGCCAGCTCTGCACCTCAGCAGGCCTTGGTGTCAAGATACCCCATTGTGATTTGGGATTTTGCATAAGATGTTAAATTTGATATTGAAAAGCCCCCGTCTAGCTCATTAGTAGTGATTTTGAGTCATTTTTCTGTTATGCTTTCCTTCCCATTGTTTTTGAGTCTTCCAGAAAGTACTGTAAAAATCTCAGTCAGATCAAAGATAGAATAAAATTAGGCAGGGCCTGCTTTGGAAGGAACATCGAGATTTTTTTCTGAAGCTAGGTAAGAGTTGTACATCTTCCCAGAAGTCAAAGTAGAATTGGTGGTCACCCTGTCAGGGGACTGCGTGGAGGATGCAGTATAGCCGGCTTTGCTGGGTATCAAGGTCTTGCTCTACATGAAAGGGGTCAGAGCACCTGCAAGGCCGCAGCTATCTGGTTTCTTCAGTGGACAAGTGTTCTGGCTTTAGCTGCCTTTTCTCTATGTTTTCCACTTTCAAGAATCCTCATTGCCAGTGGTCACCTTCCATTAGAACCACTCTTGCTGGCTTTCAGGACTTGGGACAAAATAATTTGTGTAAAAATTGGGAATGACAGGATACTGTCAGACAAGTTTGGAGAGATAGGTGAGCCTCCCATCACTACAAAATATCTGAGAAAATTAATTTGTGAAGAGAAAGCATCTATTTTGACTCAGGGTTTTGGAAGTTCTGGTCCATGGTCAATTGACCCTGTTTGGGCCTGTGATGAGGCAGCACTTCACGGTGGGAGCGAGTGGAGGAGCAAAACTCCTCACTTCATAGCCAGGGAGCAAAAGAGAAAGAGGAAGAAGTAGGGTCTTACAATCCCCCAATGTCCCAGTGACCTCCCCCCAGTAGCACCACCTGGGGGGCCAAGCCTTCAACACATGGGTCTTGGAGGGTCATCTAAGACCCGAACTATAGCAGAAACTTTCAGATGTCTTCAAAACCTAAAACAAAAAATATAATCATGGGGCTAGAGAGATGGTTCAGGGATTAAGAGCACCAGCTGCTCTTGCAGAGGACCGACCGGGGTTCGATTCCCAGCACTCACATGGCAGATAACAACCATCCTGAACTCCAGTTCCAGGGGATCCAATGCCCTCTTCTGACTTCCGCGGGCATTATACAACATGAGTGTACTTTCATACATGCAGGCAATATACTCATACACATAAAATAAACAAAAATAATAAAATGTTTTAAAAATATATAATCTTTTATAGGTTTTTTTAGTAGAATTTTTAGAAGAGCAGTGTGGGGTTCACAGAAAACTGAAGGAATGTTGTAGAATGCTGTCCTCTAAGCACAACAACCATTTCCATCGACATCAGAGCAGCTGTGACTAATTAGAAGAGACCCTCAAGATCAGGCTTGTAGACGCTCCCCAGTAAAGAAGGGAGTGTAGAGGCTCGAGACCATCTTCTGAGATTCTTGCCATGTCTTCCTATGCCTCCCTCCCAGCTGCATGTAATTCTGCCTGAGCTTCTTGCGGTCTTGAAGTATCTGGATGGTGCCAGAGTATTCAGAGTGTGGAAGGTTCACTGAAGGGTAGACCCCATCTGTGCAGCTATGGGGAGGTGGTCATCCACGTCCGGTCGAGACTTCTTCAGTGATGTAGCTACTTTGGGGGAATCACCCACATTCCTGCAAATAACCCCTCATCTGTGCTCTGAAAGGAAGCCCAATAAACTAACCAGTTCACCAAGTTGGACTCTGGTGGAACCATTTCTTTCGTTGGTGCCTTATGTGATATGAGTCGACATCTGTTCCCATCTCCCCGAGAAAAGTTCACACAGCTATGAAGTATACAGTTTTCACAGAGCTTCCTACCACATAATCTCCCCCACCATCAACACCACCCCAGAGCTCAGTCACACGTTTATTGTAACTAGTGAACTACCCACACATCACTAGACACCTGCAAAATGATGCACGCCCACTGCCACATCATATAGAATCTCTTCACTGCCTTAAATACCTCGTGCTCCTCCTGTTCATTCTTCCTTCCCTACAAGCCCCTGGCAACCACTCATCTTTTATTGACTCCGTAGTTTGCCTTTCCCGGAAAGTTAAATGACTGAAACCATGCACGTTCAGCGTTTTTGGAATAGCTTCTTCCACTTAGTAACACGCCCTTCAGTTCTTTGATGACTCTTTATGGCTCAGTAACTCAAAAATTTTTTAATTTATTCTTTGAATATTTTATCGCCGTATACAATGCGTCTTGATCATTCACTACCCCCTCCCCTCTACCTCCCTCCAATTCCCCACTGTACCCCAATATATCTACCTTTTGGCTTTATGTCCTCTTTTTTTTTTTTTTTTAATTCTTTTTATAACCCACTGAGTCCATGTAGTGATGCCCATATGTGATGGGTGTGGAGTCCTTCACTGGGCTGTGGGCAGCCTGTCAGTGGCCACTCCCCAAATAAAAGTGACTCTCTCTCTTCCCCTTTTTAGCAATGAATAATATTCCATAGTGTCTGGACATGGTAGTTTCTTCATCCATTCACCTATTGAAGGGCATCTTGTTACTTCCAAGTTTTGACAATCATGAATAAAGCCATGAACATCTGCATCTACATCTTTGAATGAATGTATGTTTTCAATTCATGTAGGTAAATATTAATGATTGTGATGCCTGAATCATGTGGTAATATTATGCTTAGAAACGGCCAAGCTGTCTTCCTGAGTGAATGTCCTATTTTTCTTTCCTACCAGTGATGAGTGAGAATTTCCTTTGCTCCTTGTCAGCATTTGGTACTGTTGTGTTTGGGGTTTGGGCCATTCTAATAAGTATAGAGTATTATCATTGTTTTAGTTGGCAGTTTCCTAGTGACAAGAGACACGGGACACCTCCTGTTCGATTCACTCTCTGTATTTCCTCTATCAAGAAGAGTTTTGCCCATTTTTAATTGGATTGGTAAATTTCTTACTGATTTTTTATTGTACACTTTGGATAACAGTCATTTATCAAATATGTCTTTTGCAGATAAAGAGGGATTTCTCCTTTGGTTGTGAATAACGAAAGGCTTGGAGATGATTCATCATCATCATCATCATCATCATCATCATCATTATCATCATCAAAAGGATTATAGTAGTCTGCACTAATAGTTAAGGACATGTCATTTTTCTTAGCCTAAAATTTCCCAGGAAATATTTTTTGCAAATCTAACTTTTGTATTTTAAGGTAAGTACAATGTCATTATCAGATCCCCTCCCCGAAAATAAACCCCAACCTGGTATCATTAATTTATATTCACTTCCCTTAAATCAAGGCAATTTAAAATGACTACTCCCATGACACGACAATTTCACTTTTAGGATAGCTGTGTTTATTTCCACTCTATTTCAGCCTGACTCTTCTTTTTCATTAATTATTGCATAATAACAACAAAATCCTTTTTAAAAATATAAGAATTTTGGAAAAGTCTAGATCTTGGTTAATGAAGTCTTTTCAGTGTAAACACTGACCTGAACCAGAAAACCATTCTCAACTCAGCTCATGAAGCAGCTGTGAGGAAACTGAGTGACCGAAGGTTCTGAGGGTGACATTCTCATACCTGTGTCATGGCACATCAGGACCTGCACACAGATGATACAGCTTGAAACCACTCAAATCTTTAATGTATTTTTAAAATAATCCATATTCCAGGGCTGGAAAGATGGCACAGCAGTTAAGAGTGCTTGCTGCTCTTTCGGAAGATCCAAATTCAGATGCTAGCACTTCCATTAAATAGCTCATGACTACCTGTAACTCCAACTCCAAGGGATCTTCTGCCCTCTTCTGGCCATTTTGGGTAACACATATGCACATATACACAGAGACACATATACACATAAATTTTTTTTTTTATTAAAAAAGTACTTCTGAGATGGACCAGGACTGGACATTCTAAGGGCAAAAGAAGCAGAGATGATCTTGAGGAGAAGCAGGTGAACAGGACACTTAACATGCTCTAAGATGATGACTGATAGAAATCAAGATGGAGGGGGCTGGAGAGATGGCTCAGCAGTTAAGAACACTGGTTGTTCTTGCAGAAGACCTGGGTTTGAATCCTAGCACCCATATGACAGCTAACACCTGTCTGTAACTCCAGTCCCAGGGGATCCAACAGCCTCTTCCAACCTCTGCGGACATTGCAAGACATGAGTGCACTTATGTACATGCAGGCAATACGCACATACACATAAGATAAAAATAATAATTTTTTTTAATTAAAAAGAAAAAAAGAAATCAAGATGGAGGAATGAGGTATGCCCTGGGTAAGCCTCAGGACCTGAAACATTCCAGTTCCCAAGAGGCTGAACACATGTGCTGGATCATGTGAGGAACTTATCACACAAGACAAATATTTTCCTGACCTTAGATGTCCTTATAATGATCTCAAACTCAGGACTTGGCAAGTAAGAAAGAAAATAACGGAAGAGCCAAGAAGGTGACATTGTGGCTGCAGGCACTGGAGCAACTGTGGTGGTGGCAGCTCTTGGCAGCTCTCAGTGGAACCATGGAGGAAGATGCAAAATGGTAGACATCAAAAAAGCCAACCAGATCCTTGACCATGGAAGAGAAAACACTCATCCATCAGTCTCCTTGACCAAAAGTGAAAAGTTGTTTTCTCCAATATTGACATATCTCTAGAGAGAAATTCAAGTCAGCAAGTAACTGTTACCTCTATTTGCTGGTCTTAAATACAAGTACAATCGTGTGAACAGAGCTATGGGGACAGAAAAATAGTGGGAACCAGCAAAATTAAAATTGATCCCTCCTGTGAGCCTGGAACTGTTGTCAGCTCTTATGAACCTGGAGCTGTGGTGCCCTCCCTTGAGCTGGAGTTGTAGTCCCCTCCCATGAGCCTGGAAGTGTGGTTCCCAATCATGAGCCACAGTTCCACATGTCTCTGGTGGTAGGCTGATGGTGGAGCAGGTTGGAGAATGAGGACTTCTGGACATTGGGCAGCAGTTTCAGCTTCTCTGAGTGGCTGCATTCCTCACAGGCCCCTCCCCCAAGGTCCCAGGTTGTGCGTGGCAGCTGCTTTGCCTCTGTGTTGGACTTATGCTGCGGACAGGGGAGGTTTCTATCATTTGCAGATTCTAGTCTTTGGAGAACTGATTCTCAAGAAGGGATTTGCCACCTCCCTCGATGGCCAGCTAAGATGGTGACTCCATGTAGTCCTGGGCACCCAGGCCTTGACACTGGGCCTTTCCCACTCTCAGGCACCTAGAAGTCTTCCATCATTTTTCTATTACTTTTGTACAGCCTCAGTGTACCCTCACCTGTGCCTTACAGAAAATGTAAGTCACCTAATTGAACTTCTAGAGCTAAAAATCATAGCCTAGGAAATTAAAGTTTAAAAAAAAAAAAAAAAAAAAAAACTCCCCTGCCTGCAGCTATTGGTTCCCAATAGTTCCCCAGCCAGTGTTGGGGCTTCTTACCCACGTCCTCACATTTATGCTTTTGTTTTGTCTGGCTTGAGCTTTTATGTGTTTTGTACATACTGTCACCACTGC